>NC_059107.1:86904622-87261497 GCF_020740685.1 Jaculus jaculus | reverse complement strand
CCCATATTTGGACTGCTTTTATCCTATACTTATCACTTTCTGTCTGTGAAGGCTTAGGTAATGAGCTTAATCTTGATCTCATCTCTGAAATCACATCCTTCACCTGGAGTCCATGTAGCAACTGTGTCAACAGGACAGGATTCATGGAAGCAGCTCTGTTCCATGAAGGGCATCTGAAGCAATCCTACTCAGGGTCGCACAGGAAGAACGGCAACTGCCCCCTCCCTCGCCCCTCGCCCGAGCAGAACTTCTGGAGCAGTTCTGCCACTGCAGTGGATAGCACTGTGCTGTAAGCAAGATGTGGCCGAGTGGAAAACAATGCGTGGTTACCAAATCCTCAGCTTCGAGGCCCTGCAGCTGCAGGAACAGGTGTGTGTTCTGGGTCCTCATTTGACTGGCAGCTGAGGACTCTGTAGAGGTCACTGTAAGATGAGACGAAATCTTGGTGCAATCACCCAGGGTTTTGGAGTCTTCCTGGATCTTAGCAATGCTGACTCACATGTGAGGGCTCCCAAGTTGGGGCTCCTGGGATTGTGTGCATGCTCAGACAGGACTTCCTGGTGTGTATCACCTGCTCTGGCTACCTGCACTATGGTGGCCAGCAGAGCTCCACTGGACAGGGCCACATGGCTGCGCCCAGGCCAACTACAACAAGGAGATGAGCCAGTACAATGCAACTGAAGCTCTTACCATTAACAGGAGTAGGAAGGAAGATTTGTGTGTTTTAGGAATCAAAAACAGTCTCTTTTAATCATGATATTATATTGCAAGAAAATGTTTCAGATGAAAATGTTTATACAAAAGGTGTGCAGTGCAGTAGAGCATGGGCAGTGTAATATTTTGCAGTGTGAAAGGGCAGGTGTTCTGGTTGCTATGTGAGTTTGGTGCTAAAGTTCCGAGATGTTTTAAAAGGCCTCTAAACTCTTGACCTCATTACACACACACTTCTATGAGGTAGGTTAGCTTGCTCAGCCTTTATTGCATCTTCCTAACTTGGAGGCTAGAAGGTTTAAAATTACATTTCTCAGTCTCCTGAAGTGATTTTTTTAGAAATGCTCATCAGATGCACCTTTGTGCCTTACTGCAAAGGAGGCAGCAACAGGAGGAGCAGGAGCTGGGTCATTTAGCAGCTATAGGCCTACAAGAGCAGATGTTCTTTGACTATTGGTTGCAAGCACTGTTTTCTGGTCACCAAGTGCACTGATTCCCCGGATCCTGGGTGAGCCAGGTGTCTGGTAGGTGTCTTTTGGAAATCACTAAGCCTCACTTTAAACTCAACCTTCAAACATGATAGCTGAAGAATGCCAAAGCAGCATGGGCTGAGCCGGAGAGAATCAGGTGGAAGCAGATAGGACGAGGTGTGAGGTGAGTGGGATGCATTTAGAACCTTTTCTCCAAACATGGGCTGTGCTTAGGCCTCCCTCAGTCAGCACAGCCACCCAGGATAGGCTAGCCCCAACTTGTGGCTAGTTTGCAGGCTTAAGTACAAGATCTGTACCATACTGATTGTTTTTCTAGTCTCGACATTTACTATTTGTAGAGAGCAGAAAAACATTCTAAGTGCCATCTGCAGCCGAGTAAAAGAAGATGCAGGGATAGAATGGGGGTGATAACGAACACCTTCACATAAGCCTCCTGCCTGTTCAGCTCTGCAACTTTAGACTCTGTAATGAGGTTCACAGCAGTAGTTCTCATAAGGCAGAAGTAACAAGGAAGGCAGCATAAAGCATTTAAAGACTTCATCATAATACATATCCTTAAAAATAGACACATGACGCTACAGGCAACAAGAAAATGTTTTCTGCATTCTAAAATCAAAGAATCAACTGAGCAGCCTGCTGCCTAGTGCAGTTCTGTAAACATGCTGTAGTTAATGATCAGAGGAAGGAAGGTTAGCTAGGAAATGTGAGATTCTTTCTGTGAAAATTGACATATATTTTACTTCATTTAAAATATCTTCTGTTAGAATGTTAGAGATCCCATATCAGAGCCCAGACTGTGCTTAAGATATTAAGTGTGCTGACCCACATCAGCAGCACTTAAGCTATCCCAGGGAAAAAAAGTAGGGAACATATGAACTACATCTCATGACCTCACACATGTGAGGCAGGCACTCTGAGCACATTGCCCATCCTTGGTTTTTCCGTATCTATCACATATTTGCTAGAGTGTGGTCCTTAGCAAAAACGTATTAAATGTCTGATGGAAGCCACTACCTGGGTAAGTTTGGCTA
Source organism: Jaculus jaculus (assembly GCF_020740685.1). Taxonomy (NCBI): domain Eukaryota; kingdom Metazoa; phylum Chordata; class Mammalia; order Rodentia; family Dipodidae; genus Jaculus; species Jaculus jaculus. The sequence goes on along the minus strand of NC_059107.1, from coordinate 87,259,264 downwards.
GCCTAAAGTCTCCTCTGTCATGAGCATCTCTCAGGGGTGTACAGAGTAACTGCCCAGTGATCTATAGTGAACTACTTGGTGACCCTGACAGGCATAGTCACTACCTGTTCACCTACCAGTTCCCGTTTTGCTGTTAAGGTGTTGTTTTTTCAAAGACGTGGCTCAATTCCTCCCCCGCTGTTGGGCCCTGAAAGGCCCAGGCGTGAGGCCTAGTGGAACTTCCTGAGCCTAGCTAAAGTTTGGCGCCCTGTCTCTGGCCAGCTAGGACTCAGCAGGATGCCTAAGGGCTTCTGGCCTGCTACTTCCTCGTGGTAATTGTAATTACCATTTCAATAGTTACAGTTTACTATTGGCCCTTACCTCTTCTCCCATCCTAAAATCCCCGCCTTCGTCCCCAACATGATATAGGCAACTGCTCAGAGTAATAAAGTGAGTTGGAAAAGACTCCCGACTCAGTGTGGTTTTTCTCCGGTGGCCAGGAGAGGTTTCTGAGTCGTCCGACGCTCATCATCCCCTCAACCCCTAGGGAGGAACCAGCAGGCCTGGTCCTTCCCTCGGCACTACCTGTGCGGGAAGGAGCCCCGCACCCCCCTCTTCCTATTATTTGAACTCTCTTGATCTCAACCTACACAATGAAATTTATCTTTGAGCGTAGTAATTTTCTTCTATGTTAGGACTTTTATACCAATTAAACATTTAAAAGTCTACATTTACTATTTATTTATTTATTGTGGTTTTCCAAGGTAGAGTCTCACTTTAGCTCAGGCTGACTTGGAATTCACAATGTAGTCTCAGGGTGACCTCGAACTCACGGTGATCCTTCTAACTCTGCCTCTCAAGTGCTGGGTTAAAGGCATTTACCACCAAGCCTGGCTTATAGTTTTATTTACTTATTTTCAAAGAGAGAAAGTGAGGAAATGCATGGGTATGTGAAGACTTCTTGTCACTACAAACAAACTCCAGATGCATGTGCCACTTTGTGCACCTGGCTTTACATGGGTAGTGGGGAAATGAACCCAGCCTGTAGGCTTTTCAAACAAGTGCCATCATCTGCTAAGCCATTCATCCCTAAAAGTCTGTAATTAAAGAAAGTACCTCACTACATTAATGGTGCTAAACAGATTAAATGAGATGAACATAGTTCATCTTATATAGAAGGTACTTTAGTTAGCATCATAACTGCTCTACTTTACCACACAGAGCTTGCTGTGATTATTATAGTAAGATTTACTTAACAAAGTTTAAACTCATATGCAGGTGTACCATGAAGCAAGCTTGCCCAGAATCCTAAAGCAGCTGCTTCCTACCCAGCCCCTGGGAGCTGGATCACAGCTGTGGGGACTGCTGCAAGACAGGATGGAGATCTCCAACCTAAAAAACCTGAAATCTGAGATTCTTTAAGAAGTCTTGATACTTTTTCAGGCCTGATGTGTAACTCAAGACACTGTCATTTTACAGTACTTTAGATTTGCTGGTTTTCATTTAAGAAATGGTTAAGTCTATTCAAATATTCCAAATTCTAAACAAACAAGGAAACCCTCTGAATTCCGAAACACTCTCATCCCAAGCATTTTGGATAAGGGACATGAAAATGGTAATGGCTTCCAGCAGATCATGCCTCCTGTATCCAAGCCTTTGGGTAGTCTTTACACCCACCTACGCCCCTACACTGACACAGACTTGGCCACACAACAGCTGAGGCTGAGGCTGAAGCTGAGGGGACACTAGCAAACTATGCAACCAGAAGCTTAAATATCTGATACACCGGGGCTTATCCTCTCTCGCTTTTCTCTGGAACTGTAGATCCATGTGAAGAATCCTGGGCTGCAACACATGAAGGAGAGAAACCATGGAAAACAGAGAAAAGACTTGTAGGTGGGACTCACAGACCAAACTAGGCTTCTTCCTGCCAGAGCAGCTAGCAACAATAACGCCACCAGCTCACTACAGAGGTCAGATGAGCCAGCCTGCTCCTAAAAACCCTTCCAGTTGACTCAGAAAATGAGAAGTCAGGCTTGTTGTTTAAGCCATTGAATTCTTTGTTTTTCAAGGTATGATCTTGGTCTAGCCAAGGCTGACCTGGAACTCACTATGTAGTCTCAGGCTGGCCTCGAACTCAGTGATCCTTCTACCTCTGCCTCCCAAGTGCTGGGATGAAAGGTGTGCGCCACCATGCCCAGCTAGCCACTTCCATTTTTTCCTTGCGTGGTATGAATTTTCATGTGTGTAGAAGCCAGAGGCTGATATTGGGTGACTTCTTCAATTGCTCTTCACCTTGCTGAACCTAGAACTTACTGATTCAGTTAGATGAGTAGCTACCCAGTGAGTACTGGGCTCCAGTATCTGCCTATGTGGACATTAGAGGTGTATACTACTATAACTGGCTTTTATGTGGGTGCTGGGAATCTGAACTCAGGGTTTCATGCTTGTATAGCAAGCACTTTACTCACTGAGTCAGCTTCACAGTCCAAGGCATTGCATTTCTGAGGTGGATTTTTATATAGTCAACTATAACTGACGTAACGGCCCTGGACTTATAAGTGGAGTTCTAGGGGCTGAAGTACAGTCAACACAAGGTCCTAACAGTGAATAACCTTAGTATCCTATGCAAAACTTATACTACTATCAAACTGAGTACACAAGGAAAATGAAAACTTACCCCATACTCCCATAAATACTGCAAAGATCAGGGTTCCAAAGCTGTCAAAGATGCATAATTTCTAGAAAGTATAATAATGACATATAAATACATGAAGCTGTCCATGGTATCAGAAGTCAGTAAATATGCAATACTTTGTATCTTCTGCAGTTCTTGTTAAAGTTGATAATGGTTTAACAGTCTGCATACATAAAACATATGCATCAATGGAGATCCTCTTTCTTTTAAGAGCCAATAGTCTTTGTTGCCTTTACTTTACTCCATTTCTCAATGGGACCTCTGCATATGCCATGTAAGAGTCCACTCAGTTTGAAGCCTCCATCTGGCTTGAAATACAGCTTCTTTTCATCGCTGTCAGAGTGGATATGAAGGAGTGGTATGATGGCTTAGAATCTACGGCCCTCGAAGCAACTTTCAGATTTAGGATTTGCCTCTTATTACCATCTCTTCCCCATCAAAGGCTAAATTCCAGAATTTGCCCTTTTCTTATTAAAAAAAAATTAGCACAAAGCTGGGGTACATGTGGAGTTGGCTCTCCTCCAGGAGTACTCAGCTTCTGCAAACCCACGGATGGACAGTCTGCTGTGGCTGGCGGGTGCCTGCACCAGGGCAGAGGATTGGCAGCTGCTCCTGCTAGCACCGCAGTGCAGCCATCATTGTGATGGGGATACTGCAGGCCGAAGAAGGCGCAGCCTGCTGCAGCTGCCAAGCGGGGTCCCTGTGTTCAGACACACACAACCTCTTTGTCTTTATTTCATAAGGAAAAAACCCATAAAGATAATAGAAAAATAGCAACTATCATACAATAGATCATACAATAGGATGGGGTAGAAAAAGAGACTGGAGGTTAAAAAACAAATAAATGCTTAAAATGATAAAATCTAAAACTATGCTTAAGTAAGAAGTCTACTTTCTTTAGGTAGATTTTAGGTTGCCTTTTATACTCATGCAAAGTGGTAAATTTTCATTTATGCAAAACATTATTTTCATCAAAGCTTATACACCAATGTTATCATCCACCTGCTTCCAAGGCAGATAAATGTTCCTCAGTCGTGCACAGAGACTTTGATCAAACAGCACACTTCTAGGTCACCTTACCCAATTAGTCTCAAAAAAAAAAAAAAAAAAACCCTCAAGGAAGACAGAACTAATAAATCCACATCTGCTTTGTGCAATAATCCTGTGGCTTGGGATTCTATATGTCATATATTTCAAATATTTTAGCTTTCACTCTAACAAAACTATCTTCTCCAACCTGTCTTTCCATATGATGCTCTATCCTTCACTGCAAATAATTCTAAGCAAAATCTTAGGAAAAACACTGCTGCTGAAAATTCTGTCCAACATCCCTTCCATTTTAGACATCAGCGTAAGCCTCTTTTGACTTGATGTCGTCTATTTGCTCTGACACTTCTGCTTATACACCCTGGAAAGAAAAACACTATCTCTGACTCCGCAGCTCTGCTCTTTTGGGAAAATGGGAAAATGTCAACTGAAATCCACCTGCTAGTTCTAGAGGAAAAACAAACAAACAAACCAAAAACAGGGGCAGTAAGAGCAAGTCAACCTCATTGTCAAGGTCACACCAGCTGGTGAGCTCAAGAAGCTTCATAATGGGGGCCAGGCCTGGATGAAGTTCGCATTTCTGCCACATGTGTTAGACTCAAGATCCACAAAATGGAAGATATCTAGCCTTTCTGCTCTGTTCTGTTAGGAAGCTTAGCTTGGCTTGCTTGGCAGCTGGCAGAGACAGCAAGACACCATGCTCAGAGCTGCTCAGAGTCAGCATAGCATTGTAGTGACAAGAAGCAGTAAAGGAAAAGAGAGCAGCACGCGAAGGCACGCTGACTATAATTAAGATGAGGAACTTATCAATCTTTGAACACTGACCACCTACCTGTATGCTTTCTTGCAAAGGAGCAAAATCAAAACTTTTAATGTATTTCTCAGAAGGAAATATCAGAACTTACTATGTTCTCCTTCTGCCATATGGTCATATAGCCCAAACCCTTATTCAACACACACACAAAACACAATCACTTTCATCATTTGCATAAGTGTTTCTTTATTCCATGTTCCTTATTTTATATTTGTACTTTTGCCAGTCCTTTAGTATATATCTCAATTCGTGAATAATTTTTTTTTAAAAAATTAATTTATTTATTTGCAAGCAGAGAGAGGAGGGGGAATGGGTGTGCCAGGGCCTCCAGCAAAATTGTGCATCTGGCTTAATGTGGGTATAGGGGAATTAAGCCCAGGTCATTAGGCTCTGCAGGCAAGCGCCTTAACTGCTGAGGCATCTCTCCAGCCTAATCAGTGAATATATTTTTAAAAATAGAGGCAGAAATTAATAAATGAATAAATGTATTAAGGAAAGAAGTAACTGAATTAACAACCAGATAACTCTTTTGCCTTCCCTTTCATCCTTTTCCTCATATTCTTACTTGTTTCCTTCCTTTGTAAATGACTCCCACAAGATTCAAGGGATCTTTCAGGAAATTGGAATAGAACCAAACACCTGTTATTTTCCCTGAAAACTGATAAGAAACACACAGGCAGTTGAAAGCCATGTGCAAAGATGTCAGGTGAAGCCAAAGGACTGAAAGGCAGGGAGGAAACTGAGAGGCACTGAGCCCTGTCAGGAAGAAGGATCTCCACCCCAGTGTTGCGGGCACCACTTGTCTCTGGAACCTCAGGAAATTGCTAACTAGTGACCTTTAACTGACTAGTCTGAAATCTTTTACTTTGTGTAATCTACTATAGATGTCTATAGTCTAGAGTTTGCCTTGGTTTTGGTGGGCAGGCAATTAAATTTAAAAATTAAAGAAAATTAGTGTAGAAATCCACATGCTGATAAATGCCTCATAATCATAACTAAGTACTAGGTAGTGGAATGATTCTTTCAGATATAATTCCAAGTGACTTATTGGTGCCATCAGCTGGTAAGGAACATGGTAATGCAAGTAACACAACAGTGCACATGTGCTGATTCTGTTGCTCCCAGTTACTAGTAGGTTAACCTTTCAGGTCCTCAATGTTTTAATCTGTGATGCGGAATTAAGGACTCCCTTAATTCCCACATCACATGAGGCTATGTGACAAATGTGATGTTTATACTGTCAGCATAAGAACCGTGCAAAGTATGAGATAAAAAGTTACATTAGTGTTCTAGAAATGCACTGTTGAAAATTAGGCTTCCATGGGGTAGGTTTGAATGTTCTAGGGCCACATAATGATTGCTAGCCTCCCATGGCAGGACCAGAGGACAAAAAAGATTCAGTACAAGGAGGGTGTGTCAGAGTTGTCAGGATAGGCACTGGGGTAGGTGGGCTGTCTTTCTTCCTCTCCACAGTTCCCAGCCTGCTTCTCAGTAATTCAGTAAGCACCTTCCAGGTTCAAAGCTTGTCCTAACCCTTTCAGAACTCAGTACCATTTGCCTGTAAGAGGGGAGCTACATGAGTTTTGTGAAAATGTTTTGAAACAAATATCTTTTTTCATGTATATATACAACTTTCTCTATGTACGGTTAAAAATACACTTCTAAATCTGACCAGCAGGGTCATCCAATCATTGTATCTTCATATTTTGAGGCAAAGAAAAAGCAAATTTCACAAGTAGAAATTTCAGATTTCCTAATAAAAAGTTGACAAGTACCAACTTTAGGTTTCCATGACTTTGAATTAAAAAAAATAATTATAGTAATAAGTCTAGGTCATGGGATACAGCTCAGCAGTAGAGTGCTTATCTAGCATGTGTGAGGCTCTAGGTTCAGTCCTCAACATGAAAAAAGTAAATTTATGAACAATAAGCTAAGTTTCAGACTTCTGCTTTGATTACTTAAAATATTAAAATACTGCAATAGCCACCATTTCTTTACTTTTTGTGAGACTGTTAATACACCTTTTAAATCTCATTGTATACCACCTTCCACAACATTAGGAAGTTTAGTTGAAAAACACCTTCTTTATTTTCTCACAGGAAAAAAGATATTTCTGTTAAACTTAAATGACTGGTATATATTAACACTTAGAATATCAAAACTCACCTTTGAGGACTCACAAGTTATATTGAGCTTCCAGAATGGACAATGCCTATCACACTGAGGACACATTAGGATCTGGCCACCAATATCAGGGTCACACACTTCTTTGCTAAAGAAGAGAGACAAATAATACAACTAAATATTTATTGAAAAGGATTTCCTGTTCCCTGCAGCATAGCAAAATTCATCTCTATTCATGATAGGGAACAAAACTTGAGTCTTATAAAAGTAGAATTACAAGTGAATTTCTTTAGTTTGATCAAGGCTTGTGATATACAGATCTAAGAAGACATGCTTCCCAAGCCCATTTGCTTTTCCTGAGTCATTTACCAGGTCACCTAAGTGCACATCTCCAGTGCCAATCCTGTAGGGACTGAACACTGAATAGCCTCCCCTGCAGGAGGGGTGGACAACCTATGTATATTTTTCTCATTAATTTGTAGGAGTTCCTCAAATGTTCTGGCAAATAATCCTTCATTTTTACATGTTGTGAAACATCTCCCTCTCTTTTAGTGGTAAGTCCTGAAAGTCTTTCCTTAGCTCAGGAATAGGACGAATGGTCCTCTACGGCTGGAGGTTGGCCTGCACAGCAAGGGAAGAACACCAAGTGCTGAGCATTGGTGAGGAGGAGCTGACACTGTTCTTGCAACCAGTGGCGCAGTCTACCTGAACCACTGAGCCAGCCTTGGCCCTATAGGTTCAGAACCCCTGCTATACTCCCTAAAATTCTTCTTAGTTAATAGGTTTTAATTTGATCTAGACATTTCCCTTCTACTCCCCTTCCATGAGCCTCAGAAGCAGCAACTTAAAATCCTCACTACTGCACGAATCCCAATCTTAATCGTATCATTAGGTCTGACCCAGAATCCATAGATTTATTGCTAGAATAAATTTAGTAATGTTTGCTGGACACAAAGTCAATACATAAAGTATATTTTGTCCCTATCCACCTGAAACAATTGGGATTTATTTTTTTAAATGCTATGATTTTTGAGGTAAGCCCAACAGACTGCCTCTTTTTTTATGTGAGGGGGTGGGTAGAATTGGCACACCAGGGCCTCCAGCCACTGCAATTGAACTCCACATGTGTGTGCCATCTTGTGTGCATGTGTGACTTTGCATGCTTGTGTCACCTTGTGTGTCGAGCTCACGTGGTATCTGCAGAGTGGAACATGAGTCCTCTGGCTTTACAGGCAAGCACCTTGACCACTAAGCAATCTTTCCAGCCCTGTAAATGCTAGTTTGAATAGCTTAGCAAGTATAAATGTGTCAAGGTTCATATTGAAAAAAATCATAAATTTCATAGATTACAGTGAAGGCTTATATTTGGAAATGCACAATTTAGAAAAATCGATATTTATGTCAGATCTCTTCTGTTAGGGATAGAAGGAGACACCTAGCAAATATGAAACCATCAGTATAAACCACAAAGAAAGACACTGATACATTTGAGATTTTTAACATAAATATCAGTGCATGTCAACATGAAAAAGGGAGAGATGTTTCACAACATGTAAAAATGAAGGATTATTTGCCAGAACATTTGAAGAGCTCCTACAAATTAATGAGAAAAATATACATAGGTTGCTCACCCCTCCTGCAGGGGAGGCTGTTCAGTGTTCAGTCCCTACAGGACCAGCACTGGAGATGTGCACTTAGGTGACCTCACAAATGACTCAGGAAAAGCAAATGGGCTTGGGAAGCATGTCTGACATAGCTTCTTAGAAAACCTACTCTTTATAAAAATGTGATGAGAACAATGACAGATATCATCAAAACTCACACTTTTCTTTTTTGTTATTGTTGTTGTTTTTGTTTTGTTTTGTTGAAGTAGGGTCTCACTCTAGCCCAGGCTGACCTATTCACTATGGGGTCTCAGGGTGGCCTCGAACTTAGGGCAATCCTACTACCTCTGCTTCCCGAGTGCTGGGATTAAAGCCATGCGCTGCCACCATGCCCAGAAAAACTCACCCTTTCTTGAACTCTGGAAATTAACCAAATGCTTACAGTGATCTGAGGAACATTTCTTTTGGGGAAAATGACTATATCTCTATGAGAATTGTGAGCTCTGTGGCATTTTACCTAGACCAGTTCCCATCCCCATCTTTGCATCTTCACTGTAGCTTTAAAAAACTAACAGCCTTTCAGCCACAGTGAATGCAAACAGTAGCACCACAACAGCTACTGAATGGGCAGACAGAGTTTGGAGCGATCTCAAACACCTCATCCATAGGGAACGTCAGTATGCCAACTCCCCTACAGCTTCTTGCAAAAGCTTCATGCTGAAGATGGCTCTTTTTTGATCTCATACATTGTAAATAACCCAATCCCCAAAGTGTTCAGCAGAAATGATTTAATATGTCAGCTACTATCAGAGATGGACCCAAAAACTTTAAAGGAAAAATTAAGGACTGAAATACCCATAAAGGACTTTTAAAAGCTCCAAGATATTTGTGGCATGGTGGAGGAAGATCACATGCATGTGCAGGACAATGTACTGGCAAGAAAAGATCTGAGAAAAATCTGAATTTCTCATCTCTGGCTAAGGTGTACAAACAATATGGAAAGGGTAAGGAAGAGCTGGAGTGTTGCCCATTTCTTGATATGCCCAGAAGTAGAAAAAAGGGTTAGTTCCAGCATTAATGAAATCCCAGCCAACTTAATTGAGAGCTAACCACTGTACTTGTAAACACAGACTTTAGCCCACACAAGTCAGAGACCCCAGGCCATAGAGTTAGTCTAGGAAAGGAACAGAGAGAAATGATTGGCAACTTCTGAAGAGGGGCCTCCTGATTCCCATGGTTCATGCATGAAAATGCCAAGTTCTCAAGATGAAAGTCACAAGGTACACCAAAAAATCAGCAAAGCATTTCTCAAACACAGGAAGAACTGACCACGGAGGCTTCAAAATGGCTCAGAGGTTAAAGGGGCCTGCCAGCCAGGTTTGTTTCCCAAACTAAACTATCCATGTAAACCACATACAAAAACTAGCTCAAGCATCTGGTGTTTATTTGCAGCAGCAAGAGGCCCTGGTATGCCCCTCCAAAACAATAAATAATGAGCATTTAAAAAAGAAAAAAAGAACTGATATTGAGGATAACCAAACATTGCATTTATTAGCAAAGTCTATGAACAATGTCGCACCACATAAGAAAAGCAGTAATTTAAAAAGAACTAATTAGAAACTTAAGAAGAGCAAAGCATAGTAATCTCAATGAAAAATTTACCAGAGAGGGTTCCCTTCATATAGGAAACGGCATATCTATTAAGATCGTTACTGTTACGTTAGTGTGAGAAGAATGACGTCAACTTCAGAGACTAGTGGGACACCATGAAACACAGCAACATATACATTACATAAGACTAAGAACAAAAGGAGAGGAAGAAAAAGGCCAGAAGAATATCTGAAGAATGGATGACAACTTCAGAAAATTTGATGAAAGTATTCACCTTTAGATCCAAAAAGTTCAATAAGCTCCAAGTGTGACTCCAACCTGGTAGCATGTGCTCAGAGTGTGAGAAGATAGCCGTGACACAGGCAGGGGACTGCGCACAAGGCTCCTCAGTAAGCACACAAGCTGAATTCTTGCTAGAAATCCAAAGTCTGCAGGCAATGGAGTAACACATCCTAAAAGGCTGTCTACCCAGGAAAACTAGTCACAAAGAATATAAGAGGAAACTGAGATAAGTTAAGAAATAAAAAGTCTCCAGATTAGAAAGAAAGAGTGCTGCTTCCATAGAAGCCTGACACCCAGTGATGGAGACAGACACTGAGGATACACAAAGTAGAAATCCAGAAGCCGCTGAGAGCTCAACACTAAAGTAGACTTAAAGCATGCCCACCAAGGCTCAGGGAATTTGCAGAAGAAGGGGCAGAAAGAATGTAAGACCCACAGAGTGGGAGGGAATATCCAGAGGCACTGCTCCCCCAACAAAGACTGCTGCTCTCAACAACTCATAACGCACAACTCCATGATGAATTCCAGGAATCCCACAGAGGAAGGGCCTCAGTGGAATGGGGTTAGAGATGAGGGAAATGATAGTACCAACATATGATGTGTCCATACAAAGGTTCTACTTAAAAAAAAAGCACAAGGTGATAAAAGTAACCAAACAACAACAACAACAGCAATAGTAATAAAACCTCCTAAGGAATATACTAAAAACCTATTCAAGTAAATAAGACACTTCAGCATGGCTGCGGTATACACAATTAATGTACAAAAGGCAATTACTGTATTTCTATAGATTGGCAATAATCAAAACATGAAATTAAAGCAATTTCATTTAATAGCTTCAAAAGTAATTAGAATATATATGTGAGAAAAAAGTATGACTTTTATGCTGAGAACACAATACTATTGACAGGAATTAGAGATCTGAGTAATGGAAAAACAGGAAACAGGCAGTGTTCAAGGAATGAAAGATTTAATATTGTTAGGATGGCAATGTTTTTCAAAGTGACCAACAGAGTCAATATAATTCCTACCAAAGTTCTAGCTATATTTTTGTAGAAAGGGTCAACTGATCCTAAAATTCATGGAAGCACAAGAGACCAGAACAATCTCAAATGACTGAAGAAAATTTTTGAAGTTTCCAATTGTAAAACTAACCAAAAGCTATAGTACTTGGTCACATATGGCCTTTATGTCAAGGACAGCCATGCTGACCAATAGAAAGAACCAAGAGAACGTCGACAATTTACACAAGGGCAACTGATTCTCAGCCAGTGTGCCCAGTGACAGTGAACGTAGCAGCATTTCTAACCAGTGCAGGGCCATTACTTCATTCCACTTACAGAAATTAGCCCCAAATTATCAGACTAGAAACCATAAAATTCAAGATTAACACAGAAAATCTTCATGACTAGATTATTCATTTTGTGGATACAACACTAAAAGCACAAATAACAAAAGGAACAATCTAGGTAAATTGGATACAAACTAAAATTTACCAAGCTTCAAAGGACACCACTAACAAAGTGAAACACCAATCCACAGATTGAGAAGGAATGATGTGCAATGAAAGGATTCTCTCCAACACTCAGGTGTAACCAATGTGACAGTACGAAGAGATGGACCTTCAGGAAAAGAAGACTGAGGGCTCCTCTCGTTAATGGAATTACACAAGACAGTGGCAGAGGGAGTTCAGGGGTTCACCCCTCTTGCTCTCTATCAGTGTGTGGACATAGCACTACTTCCAGAGTATGCATCGCTGTCAGGGCACACCAAATGCTCCGTTCTAGAGTGTGCATGACATCTTGAGATACCGAATGCTAGTGTCTTGATTGTGGACTTCCAGCCTCGGAGCCTTTCAGACATAAACTTTTGTTATTTACAAATTACCTAATTGGTTGTTTTCTTTTATAGCAGCTCAAACAAATGAAGACAATATCTGATAAAGAACTTGCATTCTGAGTACATAAAGAACACTTAGTAACAAGACAACACAATTAAAATAGGGAAAGAATTTGAACAGACATTTCTCCATAGCTATATAATGATAAACACATGAAAAATGCTCTACTCCAGTCAGCTCAAAACAGCTGTGACATACCGCTTTCTATCAAAATACTGAAAAGTGAAAAAAAAAAAAACAAATAAAAATGAAATATGAGCTGATGACACTCTGGAGAAATTGAAATTCTCACATAATGCTGATGAGAATGTAAAATGATATAGCCACCTTGAAAATATTTTGGTAGTTCTCAAAATGTTAGACAGAGTTAGCATACATCCTAACAATTCCAGTTTCTGTTGTATTCTCAAGAAGTTTGAAACCACATGTTCTCACAAAAAAACTTGTCAGTGAATGTGAACAGAAAACCTAAACATGTAATTCTTTTTTAAAACATTTTATTTATTATGTATTTGAGAGAGAGAGATAAATAGAAATAGGCAGGTAGAGAGAGAAAGATAATGGTCACGCCAGAGCTTCCAGGCACTGCAAATGAACTCCCGATGTGTGTGCCCCCTTGTGCATCTGGCTTACATGAGTCCTGAGGTATCGAACCTGGGTCCTTTGGCTTTGCAGGTAAGTGCCTTAACCACTAAGCCCTCTCTCCAGCCCACATGTAATTCTTAATATAGATTAATTTTGGACTGGAGAGAGGGCTTAGCGGTTGAGCACTTGCCCGAGAAACCTAAGGACCCCGGTTTGAGGCTCAATTCCCCAGGACCCACGTTAGCCAGATGCACAAGGGGGCGCACGCGTCTGGAGTTCGTTTGCAGTGGCTGGAAGCCCTGGCATGCCCATTCCCTCTCTATCTGCCTCTTTCTCTCCCTCTCTCTCTGTCATTCTCAAATAAATAAATAAAAATGAACAAAAAATATTTAAAAAATATAGATTAATTTTGAAGAAATTTCTGAACGGAGAAAGCACTAGCTTTCCCAGTTTCCTTTCTGAAACTCTGAAGAAAATCAGAACAAGGCTGAGTAAAGCATTCCTCTGGGGCCAGAAGTTCAAGGGCAATCCTCCAAGCCTCATTTCTTCTTCAAAGAATTGTCTTTAAATAGCATAGTGTTTCCTGAGGGCAATAATCCTGTCAGAGACTGGGTTGGATTACTGGTGAAAAATTTTTCCACTTCACCGTTATTATATTCAGAACAAAGAGGATTTATCATCTGAAACAGCAAATGTTTTGCAATGAGCCCTCTTTTACCCAAACAGTCCAAAACCCTGAAAATGGCTTTCTGTTTAATCAGGTTTTCATTGTAGCATAAGGAATAAGCAAAAGTTACCTCCATGTGCAGTTATCTTGATTCAGATAGCCATACAGAAAGCAAGCTACCCCTACTACTGCTGCCAGCAGCAGCATCTGAGTGTAGTAGCCCAGCCAAGCGAAGTAGATGCCGATCTTCTCTCCATAATACTTCCTGCAGAAAGACAATTTACTCTTAGAAGACAAAGACAGTTACTCGGCTACTGCATCCTAATACTGTCTTCTGCTTTATACCTTCACAACATGTTCATCCTCATAGCAGATTCCAAGTTCCACTATGACAAAAAAGTATATTACACTCCACAGTTATATCAACCATTGTTGTGGTTTGGCTGCTGAAGCAAAGAGAGCAAGGAAGGGAAGCATGCTGAACGTGGAGCAAATGGAGAACCACCATGCTTTTTCATACAGACTAGCACTATTTTACACATGCTCCAAGATCACTGTAATATGCATGACTGATTGTCGAGCTAGCTGTGTTTGTTTAGTTAGGGAACTTCTTTTAAGGAAAATACCTTAAAAATGGGGTCTCTTCCGCAGCATGTGGACTGAACTCTCTTTCAAGCCCTTGTCTAATCTGTTTCCATGCCCTTGATAACGTTATCATATTTGGTTAATTTACATTGCTGACGGTAAATACTATTCAGGGCGAATCAAGTCTTCTGCTAGGATTACTTTTTCCTTCCTTCTGAGAATAAAACCTCTCTTTATGGTTCATTGCTCAGTGTTCCATGTACTAATCAACCATCAACCCTGGACACTCTCCTCATGTCCAACTTTCTAAGCACAAATGTGTCAGATGTGGATGACAGAGTATCAGTTTAATTCTTATACCTCTCCAAACCTTAATTTCTAATAGCTTTTACTGAACTTTTCTATCACATTTTTGTTTTCCAAAAGCTGTGTTCTATTCTCACAATGATCTTTTTATATAATTTTGCTATTGTCTATGCAGAATCTCCACTCTCTTATTGTGAGGGGCATAAGAGGAGGCTCTTCTTTTTATTCCTGTGAAAATTCTATTTTCCCACCAATTGCTTTTCTAGCTTGTTTACTTCTAGGGCATGAATTTGTTCTCTCTTTTGGTGATCCCTGGGAACAGCAGATGAAGGCTGACAGCCTCAGGTGCTCAAGGACTTCCCTGTGAAGCAAGGAAAAGAAAGAACATGTGGGCCAGGGACAGGGAAGTGACTGCATGCATTTCCCTTACCCAGGATATTTAAAATAAGAACCCAGTGAACCTGTCATATTGCTGTTTGATAAAACAGGTTTTCTATAAAAGGAAATAACATAACAACTTCAAGACTGTCAAACTTGAATATACTCAGCCCTCCATCTGTGGACCCCTGTCCATGCATTTAATCAATCACTAATTGGAAATATTAGGAGTGAGTATGTCTATACTAAGCATGTACAGGCTTTTCTTCTTTCTTGACATTATTTCCCAAGCAATATAGTAAAAACAAGCATTTACGCTGAGTTAGGAATTATAAGAATTCCAAAGACAATTTTAAGTACATGGGAGAATGTACATAGATTATATAAAAGTGATGCTGTTTTATAAAAAGGACTGTACGTTTGGGGGGTAAGAGGGTAACTGGACCCCTGAAGGTGAAAAGGGCAGGAAAGCTTGTACTTGCTAAAAATCCAAGATTATCTGACTTTCAGTCTCTTGTCCAGTTTTGTAGAACAGTTTTTCCACAAACAGTCAGGACCCCTCCTAGGAGGGAGGTCTTTCATAGGATTCAAGCACTGTGGTTGGTCAAATTTAGCCCTTGGAACTTGATGCCAGAGCTAATCTCTTCCTGAGTCAGCCCCTAGCCCTAACCAACCAGCCGGCCCTCTGGTTCACCTGGGCCAAAAGACAGTCCACCACCCTAAGGTTATAACTTAGTAAGGGGAAGGCAGTCTCTTGCTCTCTGATCACTTGGAAACTTTGAGCTGTTGGTTTATTTTTTTTTTCTTGGCTGGCCTGGGACTAGCTAGCTGCTCAGCTCAGATCCAGCTGGGAGGGGCTTAGCCTAGGCCCTAGCCCAGGCCTAGCTGGGAGGGTCCCCTAGCCCTTACTCTCTGCATGGGATTTTTATTCCCTCTAGTTCCCCACATGGCAGTAGCTTTTTGAACAGTTTTTTTAATGCCCCCCCCCCCCAGATCTACATCTGGTCATGTGGCCTTTTGGGCTTCATGTGGTATACTTTTCTTTTCCCCACTCTATCTCCCTTTACTTCCCAGCCTTCCCCTTTTTGCACTCCTTTATAAAATTTAAATAAAATGTGGTATGTTAAAAGCCATTTTTTTGAATTTGGAATTGTCGATTTTTTGCTTGGTTTTTAGATATGAACTCAGGGCTTAAGGTTCCAGGAAGTACCCCAGAACCCTAATTTTTCTGTTACATAATGGGGTTACCATTAAGAGATCTTGAGAATGATTTTTATACAAACAGCCACATTTTTATTCGGTTTCCCCACTTTACTTGTATGAGCTGCTGGTCCACTCCAGCCACTGCTGCCACAGGTACTCCAGATCCTTTATACTTTAGCAGTTACTGCAAGTAAACAAACTCCCCCTCAAATTTTACTCATTTCTTGTAGGTAGCCTCACACTGAGGTAGATAGAAACTGAATAGAAATCAGATTTATGGTTTGCATTTTACACTCTCTCGCTTGCTCTCTCTCTCACACTTGACTAACTCTGCCATGGCTTCTAGGCCTGGCCAGCTCCACCCTGCTGAGATCAGAACCCTATTAAAATGTGCTATCTCCTGAGGCCAAGCTGGTATAGCAACAGACCAGGCTCTTTTGTAAAGGTGAAAACTGTGACAGGGATCCCAAGGCCAAACTCCTCCAAAGTTTATGAGCTGGTTCTGCTGAGCTGAGCGGGAGAAGCTACATAGCCACATGGAGAACCAAAGACCCATGACCTAAATGTCTTCTAGGTTTTTTCCCTTTTTCCATCACAAGCCACTGTGCCACAAGACACATGGCTGCCTGTAGGGCGGTGGGGTGGGAGGGGGGGGGGCTCTGACTCCTGCTCTGGGCTCTGCCCTTCCTACAGCGTGAACCTAAACCTCACTGCCAGCCAGAGACTGTGGGTCTCTAGCAGCCTAAATAAAGGAGAAACTAAAAGGGCTCCAGCCAAGCCCCAAGCCTAAGCACTTGGCTGACAGATATTTTCAACAGGTCTGTGTTCCAAACATATGCCTCCACCCATCCACGGAGCTGCGGCCTGCAGCTATGTCAACCGAGTATAAAAAGTAAACACGCTGCCTCAAAAAATACAAAAACACAATGGGAAAGACATGCCTGATGGTGCTTACTATGTGCCATGATTTTCTGCCAAACTGCTCTATGACAAATATATCTTTATGTAACTGTAAATCATTTATTCATGCAGGCATTACAAACAATAAACTAGGCCTATTGTCCCAGCTACTTGAGAAGCTAAGAAAAAAAGATCTCCAATTCAAAGTTCCAGCCTGACTCTACATTTTAAACCACATAACTTTTAAATTAGTTGGTTAAAAAAGGTACACAATTTTAATTTAAACTGTACCTAATATTTTCTCTTTTGTTTGGGCTTTAAACAAATAAGAATGCTGTTTATAGACACCTTTATTAATCCAAATAGTCCAACAGATCTCTTCTAAATATTTTGTTGACATTTAACTTATTTTAAGGTTTTTTTTTGGGGGGGGTTATCTATTTAACTAAAGCCTATGTTAAATTAAAATTTTACATAAACAAAGCCATGCTTTGTTATATGATATCATAAATATAATTACTGGGTTTATATTCTAGGTCAACTGCAACTTATATAGAGAATTACTAAAAACAACAAAATTCTCTCTGAGGTGGTGGCTCATAATTTGCTACATATTTTAAAAGATTGCAATGTCCTGTTACGTTAAAAAAAAATAGGCAACTTAGTTTGAGTTCTAGGCTGGCCTGCCTCAAGACAAAAATAAAAATTTGCCTTAGTTACTCTTTTTTTTTTTTCTCAATTTTATTAAACATTTTCCATGTTATAAAAAAATATCTCATGGTAATACCCTCCCTCCCCCCTTTTCCCCTTTGAAATTCCATTCTCCATCACATCCACTCCCCATCTCAATAAGTCTCTCCTCTATTCAGATGCCGTGATCCTTCCCTCCTCTTATAATGGTCTTGTGTAGGTAGTGTCAGGCTCTATGAGGTCATGGATATTGATTGCCTTAGTTACTCTTAAAGGTATGGCAAAAATCAAAATGGTTAACTCTCTAAAGCTAAATTACTTGCTTCTTTGTCAATAAGTAATAGAATTAATCATTTGGAATAGTTTCCCTTAATAGTCTTATAAAAAAAGATGGTTAAAATTATAAGATGAGTTGATTAAAGGAACTAAAAAATTTTTCAACGTTGGACATAATACTTGTTAAAAGTGCTTTATAAGCAAAACTTAGATCAAAATGTTAAAATATGTAGGTAAAGGTGTAAATATGTAAAAAAATAAGAGATCCAAAAAATCCAAATTTTGCCTAAAATGAATTTCCTTTTATAAGAAACAAAAAGCCTATTTTTCAGGCTAAATGTAGATAAACACCATGCCTAATATTATTTATCAACTATATACAGACTCTTAAAAATGCTCTAAAAGTTTTATATAGAAACACAGAAAATGAAAATTCAGTTTACATTAGATACAAATGATGTTCTATGCTAGGTGGGTCACAAAGTCATAAAGAAAAATGTAATTCATATTCTTTGGAGATCTAACCAGGTTAGACATAAATAAGACCCTATCACATTATGTATTACATATGGGTAAAATAAATTTCCTAGGTAAAAAACAAAACTTCAGAGTAAGACAAAAAATGTCAAAATGAAGCTAGGCGTGGTGACACATACTTTGATTACACAGGGAATCCAGGTCAGCCTGGGTCAGAATGAGACCCTACCTCGAAAAACCAAAAAAAGCCAAAATGCTTAGCTCAGCTCTCTACTCTATTGTTTTCTTTTGCTCTTGCTTACTACACACACACACACACACATATATTATTTAAAGTCATGACAAGGTGGACTCTGGAAAAAGAGATGGTGACCCCTTCATCTCAGACTCCATACAAATTTAAGCCATGTGTCCCCAGGCTCTATCCAGAGACAAAATGGCCAATTGTCTCTAGTGAAAAAAAAAAAATGACAAACAAGATATAACATTTTCTTTATATTTCCTCTCTTTTGAACACCCAAGTCACCTCAATCAAATGAGATTTCTCACTAGACAAAAAGATTTAAATAGATGAAGTACTCATGCCTAAAGACATTGTGATTTTAAAGCCACCCCGAGATTACATAGTGAATTCCAGGCCAGCCTGAGCTAGAGTGAGACCCTACCTCAAAAAAACAAAAAAACAAAACAAAACAAAAAAGACATTGTGACTTTAAAGGTAGCTTCTGTTTGATTTTAATTCTATTGAACAGTCATCACTAGGTTGAATCACTTAGGTTTAAGTGATTGAACTTTAGTAACAATAACTTTCATCTTCCTGTTAGGTAAAATATGTTGGGATAGCTTGCCTAAGTTTTATTGATTTAAGTAATGGGTAAAACATAAAATTGTTTTATGTTAATGGTACCTAAGATCAACTGTTAGCAAGATTAGGCCAAACACATTGGTTGTCAAATGGTGGTTTCTCTTTCAAAACAGATTTGTCAATGGTTGTATTATAGTTTAGCTGTCTTGGCTCAACAAAGACAAGATTCTGCTCTATTATACGTAAAGTAACTCTCATGCCTGGCATCTCAAGTCCAGTGCTTAGAACAAAATTAAACTCTTAAGAAATTCCCTACTTTAGGGTACAGAGTCACTTCATCTGAGAGAAATAATTTCAAGCTCTGTGGATCTGTTTCCAGTGTTCCCTGGGTAATTGGTACCCACAGGTATCTGGAATGATCAAAGATGTTTTCAAACACAAGTGCTAAGACTTTATACTGTCTTATTTCTCCTTTTCAGACAATTTCTAGGTTTAGTTAATTAGTTTAGATTGGTACTGTTCTCAAGACTGAAAACAGGTTCTGCCTGTATTTATAACTATTAGATATTTAAAGGCTATATGCCTACTTTCTATACCTCAGATATGGCTTATACTGCCTCAGGACAACCAAATTTTAAAAGGTTGGACAAAATGACTTTAAGCTCTTGTGCCATTCTTTTTTTCTGGGGGGGGGGGGTGAGGTAGGGTCTCACTGTGGCCCAGGCTGACCTGGAATTTACTATGTAGTCTCAGGGTGGCCTCGAATTCACAGCGATCCTCCTACCTCTGCCTCCCGAGTGCTGGGATTAAAGGCGTGCGCCACCACGCCTGGCTTCTTGTGCCGTTCTTTAACTAGATCTATTTCAGTAATCAAATGTGCTCTATATGTACATACATCCAGGCTGTTGTAACTTCCTTTCTAAGTGTATTAATAACCTATGTAGTAGCCAAAGCCAACTGGAATCATCAGACCTAAAAAGGCCAATAGTTTGGCTTATACTCCAGGTCATGAAGTCACTGGAGATGAAGGGACACATCTACACTGGCTCCCTCCCATAAGTCACCCGTCTTCCTGGTCAGGGAGGATACAGAGACCCAGAAAAATAAAATCAGTATACAGTCTAGAACAGGAGAGTCACAATTGAGGAACAATCAGTCCTCCTGGCTTCCCAAAAAAGAAAAAACATCTTTTTTTCTGACCTGGACCTGACACATCCTAACAGACAGAAAACGCCAATAAACTATAGGACTACTCCTGGGTCCCTAAAATCTCCTTTGGAGAGCCATTAGTGACCTCCAAAATTAATCCTTCATTAAATTTTGGCTATCTGCTTGGTCTTAAGCACTCAGAGAGAAATGTATAACCAAAGATAAAGGGATACCTTAAATATATGAATGGACTATTAAGTAACATAAGAGCTTTCCAAGAGGGAAAACAGACAGGGTCTTAAGACATGTTGTCCCTAGCTCTAATAGTTCCAATTCTGGAATAAGAAAAAACAAACATAGATGCCAAATGAGTTATTTTCAAATATGAAATATATATAGATACCTCTGACCAAAGGTCACTTAATTTAAAAGACTACCTTATACTGGGAACAATGGTAAATCTCTTGTAACTTGTGCCAGGACATCCTTAAATAAGTCGTGAGACCAAAAATGTATTTGTACAGCCTTTAATGGCAGCTGATGGTTCTATGGTACCAACCTCTGGGTCTGTCTACCTACAGGACAAAATTTAAAAGGTATACTCTGGAAAGCTATTATACAAAATATGGTATCAAGGTTAAATGTTATGTATATGTTTCTTATAACTCTGTTAATATCTTGACTGTTTTCCAAGCCATACAAAAACAGATTCAGACTATGTCAGGCACTACTGTGCCATTGGTGAACAGTTCTGGAAAAACTTCTCAGCCAACTCATGCTAAGATGGCCCTGAGACAATCCAACTCCATCTACCTGGGTTTCCTTGAATGCTCCCCAAGGCCTAGAAGTCCACAAGAAAGAGAACCCTGAAGGTGGCCAGTTTGCGGTGTACTCACTTCTCATTAACTCCTTACTTTTATTCTTTCTCCCCAACATTCTCTTCCAAGACTATCTTCCTGCACTCCATCAATACACTTCTTGAGTCCTTTAGAGTAGTTCCCCCCTCTGGGAGAGACTTTCTAACTGCCACAACTTTGTGCCCCATTCAGCAGGAAATAATTAATGGTGTGGTGTCACCGCCCCTTATCCTTTAACAACAGTTAGAGTGTCATCTCATGAGAAGAGGAAATGAGAGGGAGGTAGAGTTAGGGTGACTGGACCCCTGAAGGTAAACAGGGCAGGAAAGTTTGCACTTTCTAAAAATCCAAGGTCACCTGACTTCTTGTCTCTTGCCTAGTTCTGTAGAACAGTTTTTCCACAAACAGTCAGGACCCCTCCTAGGAGGGAGGACTTTCACAGGATTTAAACATTGTGGTTGGTCAAGTTCAGCCCCTGGAACTTGGTGCCAGAGCTAATCTCTTCCTGAGACATCCCTTAGCCCTAACCAACCAGCTGGCCCTCTGGTTCACCTGGGCCAAAAGAGAGCCCACCACCCTAAGGTTATAAATACCTTTGTAAGGGAGGGCAGCCTCTTGCTCTTGGAAGCTTACAGCTATGGATGAGATTTTTTTCCTTGGCTGGGCCTGGGCTGGCCCCTACCCCTTACTCTCTGTATAGGTTCTTTATCCCCTCTACCTCCCCACAAGGCAGAGCTTATTGAACTTTCTTTTCTCTTTTCTTTCCATGCTTTTTCCCCAAGATCCACATCTGGTCATACAGGCTCCTGAGCTACATGTGGCCCACATGGGCTTTTGGGCTCTGCTCTTCTCCCCACTTTATTTCCCCTTGCCTCCCAGCCTTCGCTTTGTGCACTCCTTTGTAAAATCTAAATAAAATGTAGTATTTTAAAAATCATTCTCTTGAATCTGGAACTGCAAAACATTTGGTTAGTTTGCAGGTATAAACTCAGGGCTTAAGGTCTCAGGAAGCACCCCAGAACCCCAATTTCCCCGTTATAGGTTCTGTTAGCCTCAGAGCATCGGGAAACTAGTTCCTTGTAAATCTCCCAAGGACAACTGAAAAAAAAAAAATATATATATATATATACAAACATCTTTACTTGAAATTTTATTCTGTAATGCCTTTTCATTACTGCATCCCAGCTAATATGAAAAAAATAGGATCCTTTGAGTTTGATCAAATGAGATGAATCCTTATGAAACTAATTAATCTGTATATCAATTACTAATCATTGCCATCATCACAAATACCAAAGACAACTGGACATTATGTTGACACAATACTGAAAGAACTATCAAACACCATGCAGCATAAAAAATATGGGGAGCACATTTCCTAACAAATACACAGGACATAGAGACATGAAGGAAATCAGAAAAACAGAAAGTCGGGAATTCTTGCAATGATTGCAGAGAAATCAAGACACAAAGGAACAAAAACTTAATAGATTAGACAAAATTTAAGAGATATTTTAGTTCCAACATCTGGACCTTGCTTGGATCCTGATTTTAAACCTTTGAATTACTAATGCTATTCTGAGACCATTGGGGAATGTGGACACTGATTAGTGACATTAAGCAATTATTACTTTTTTACAAAAAGGACATTCTGGTTATGTTTAAAAGAGACCTTATCACTTAAGTAACATCTGGGATTTCTGTCAAAATGACCTAGCAGAGCAGGGAGGGAAGAAAGTAGAAATGAAGGTAAAACAAGAAAGGCTGGTAAAGTTTTGGAGCTGGGTGACATATGCAGGCTCTTACTTTTGCATATATATATAAAACCACCTAAGGCTGGAGAGATGGCTTAGCAACTAAGAGCACTTCCTGCAAAAGCATGAGAGCCCAAAGAGGAGTCTACAAATTTGAACCAAACAACCCACAAAAACAGCTGGGTACAGTCATGCCCGTCTATAACCCAAGTCCTATGGGGAGCAGAGAACAGAGAATCTAGAACTTCTGGAGCTCATGGAAAAAGCAGCAAGCTCTGGAACCAGTAAGAAACTCTGGCTCAAATAAGAATGACTAAGCTGTTAGGGCCATGAAGAGATATCCAATCCAGTTTGCTCTAGCCACCACAGATGAATGCAGAGGATACCACATGGGCACATACACATGCACATGCATACACAAGCACTCACACACATGTAACATGTACACAAAAAGCCCCTATAATAAAAAGGGAGCAATTTTTTAATAAAAATAAAACTATCCGGATGTTTTTTTTTAATATATTTATTTGAGAGTGACAGACAGAGAGAAAGAGACAGATATATATATATATAGAGAGAGAGAATGGGCACGCCAGGGCTTCCAGCCACTGCAAATGAACTCCAGACGCGTGTGCCCCTTGTGCATCTAGCCAACGTGGGTGCTGGGGAATCGAACCTCAAACCGGGTTTCTTAAGCTTCACAGGCAAGTGCTTAACCACTAAGCCATCTCTCTAGCCCTATCCAGATGTTTTTGAACTCTAACTTTAAAGGTCAATCATTTCCCACGCATTGTGATGTCTAAGAAATAACAGGTGTTTGTCTGCAGGTGCCTTGAGGATACCAGACTCCTTGGCCAACCCAAAACCCAAGTCCCATTGACACTACTCCCAAATATACTCTAAATCTGGGCCCTGTCTCCTGCCTGGCCTACACTAGTAGCCTCTGACTTGGTCTTCCTGTTTCCTGTAATCCATTCTCATTATCTGCGTAAAAGTGAATGAGTCCCAATAACTTAAGTGCTTAAATATCACAACTGCTTTTTCATTGTCCTTAAGCCTAAGCTCTTCCCCAACCTCATGCGTTACCCTGTGTCGTAATTATCTTCTTGTTGCTGGGACAAAACACCTGACCAAAAGCAGAAGTTTTTATTTTGGCTTATAGTCTGGAGGGAAAGTTTCACGATGGCAGGGGAAAGCATGGCATGAGCAGAGGCATGGCAACACCTCTGCCATAGCAGGTGAGAACAGCAGCAGAAAAATGAACCACTCTGGCAATGTGAAGCTGCCTATAAAACCCCAGACCCACCCTCACAAGTCACACACATCCTCCACCAAGGTTCCACCTCCCACATCACCAGCAGCTGGGGATAAAGCATTCAATGCATATGAATTTATGGGGGACATCTGATTCAAACTACTAAACCATGTGGAACTTTGTGTTTTAGCATTCCCTTTCTCAGTAGCACTGATCTGGTTTCCTTGACTTGCCAAATGCATTTGTATATCATAGTCATTTTTAGAAGGACATCTTCCAAATACTCCCAGTACCAGATCCATTTTAATGTCTGGTTTCAACTCACATGTCACCTATCCCTAGAAAACTTTCTTGTCTCATGTTCCTATTCATTCCCAGTCTCATTATTCTATTATTTTCTTCATTTTAATTAATATTTTTATTTAGTTTTTGTGTTTAATTGGTCCCTCTTGGTCTATCTCTCTCTAGCAGTCAGCCTTCTCTTTTTTTTTTTTTAATTTTTTATTTATTTATTTGAGAGCGATAGACACAGAGAGAAAGACAGATAGCGGGAGAGAGAGAGAATGGGCGTGCCAGGGCTTTCAAGCCTCTGCAAACGAACTCCAGACGCGTGCGCCCCCTTGTGCATCTGGCTAACGTGGGACCTGGGGAACCGAGCCTCGAACCGGGGTCCTTAGGCTTCACAGGCAAGCGCTTAACCGCTAAGCCATCTCTCCAGCCCGTCAGCCTTCTCTTGTCTTGCCCAAATAATATAAGTTCCTTGAGCAGCCCATTTTATTATCTACCAGCAATAACCATGTGACATACAATGAAATGTCATCTAACAGCAAATACACAGAAACTGAAAACTTGTAATAAGCTAACAGTTATTCCTGTGCAATAAAGACTTTGAGAGGTCTCTATTGTCCATTTCTGGGAGGTAGTCTCCAACCCCTGGAAATTTCCATCCAAGGTGGGACCATGTCTGGTAGCTTCTGTTCATGTAAGTCATGGCAGGCCCTGGACCTATTGTGCTAATGAGAAGACTCAGGATGGGACTGACCACGACGGGCAGCCCAACTGCATCATTAGAGAGTTGGGGCCATGAGCCAAATGCAACTGGCTGGACCTACAGAGATAGGATTCGGCAGCATCAGGGATCAAATCCAGGATGGGCCTGGGCTAGGAAGGCAAGTACTCTTCCAGTGATCTGTGGCCTATAGACTAAGCTACACATGTGATGATTCATCCACTATGCCTACAGCAGACTTGATTAAAAACCCTGGACAGTGCAAACCTGGGTAAGCACCTGTTGTATAGCAAATTCCTACTACTGAAATATTCCCTTCCTGGAGGAAGTAAAAAATCAAGACTCAACAAGTCTGGAAGAAATGAAATGCAAAAGGTTGTAGGACCACTCCCCAGGGTTACAGGAGCAGCAAACAACTGTTGAGGGGCAGACTCTAACCAGTGTGGTGTAGCAATTTTCTTTGAATTGAATCATTCCTTCCTGTCAGGAGGAGGGAGTAAAGAGGTCATGAACTCTGGCAGAGCTAAAAATTAAAAGATCCTTTGCTTTAGTTATATAAAGGGAAAACAAGTGCTTGGGGAGAAGCTCTCCCACCTGTCCTGCTGAGCTGCCTGCAAGCAGTATAGCCTGCTGGAGACTCTCCGACCAGCTGAGCTGATGCAAAATGGTGCGGTAAACTTGAGAGATTCGGCAATGTGAGTTGTCACCTATGCTGGGGTGTGTTTTCGATGCTGTAACTAACTGCATTGGAGTCATCCAATG
The DNA here is from genome assembly GCF_020740685.1 of Jaculus jaculus. Lineage (NCBI taxonomy): Eukaryota > Metazoa > Chordata > Mammalia > Rodentia > Dipodidae > Jaculus > Jaculus jaculus. Next base: position 87,233,547 of record NC_059107.1, on the reverse strand, counting down.
TAAGTAACCCTTCACCCTGCTCTGTAAGTAATCCTAATAAACTCATTGGCTTACCAAAATTAGTTTTTTATGCAATTGTATGCTGGTCTGTTGTCTGAGCCCTAACTCAGGTAAACCAATGTGTATTTGCATCTCTCTAGGGGGGAAAAAGTTTCTCATGACAGTTCCCTTGATTGTTAAGATTGTGTGATGCTGTCACATTCAAATGTCACATGGGTAACCCTGAGTGCTTTCCAGTGAAGTGCTCACTACAGCTCACCTGATAAGATCCAAGGGCTGCTTCTTGTATATGCTTCGAGGATGAGCCCACTCCCTGTACAGAAGGTACCGCTCATTAGGGCAGCTGGGGTCCTCTGAGGGCGATCCGAATTTGGACTGAGAAGCAGGAAAAGAAATGAGCGTAAGACACATCTTTCCCCTAATGTGCCTATTCAATGTGGTACTAATGCTTCAGTTGTTTGGGAGACATGGTGCCCCAAACATGGTCAAAACCAGAGTAATCATTAGTGCCCTTGGAGGTTATTTGTGTATGTGGATGGAGATGATACGTGGACGGTGCATATCTAGGGTGCAAGGCATGTTTGGGTGGGAGCCCCAAGCACACCATTTCATAAATAAATAAAAATAAAATATAAAACAAAGAAGTCCTAGACAATGAAAAACTGGGTCACCAAGAGTCTACCCTACAATGGTAGAACATCTGTCTGAAAGCCTGCTCTTCATTTTGGAAAATAAGGCTGGTCAGTGGCAGGGTCACTTCCGTAACCCACGTCTCTTCTTCTCCCAATTTAGCAGTTACTCTGAGGCAACATGCAGAAGATAAAAAATAAAGACAGGGAACACCATTTTACATAAGTAGATTATACAAGAAACAAATGTCCACCTGCCTCTGCTTGGATTTAGTCTTCCTTTTTCCTGTCTACTCTTTTTCTTGTTCATGTACAAATAGCAGTCCAGGCCCTGGCTTCCATGCACCTGCCTCATAGGCACCACGGGGATCACTGCTGGCCTGGAGATGGGGCAGGCCTGATCTTGTGGAAAGCTTTTCTGCCCCACCTCCACTTTTATGATTTTCCATGACAATCAAGTACGTGTTTGATGACCTAGTTTTGTTTTCATGAACAGGACATTTCAATATTGCTTTCATCTACCAAGCTACATAATAAAATAGCAAGAAACAAACTCAGTCTTTGCTTTCTTTGGTTTTTAAAGATCTAGATAAATCAACAGCAAATGAAGTAAAGAAAGAATGCAACTACATATGGGATTTATTAACTTCCCTCAAATCAGAGCTCAATCAAACATTTTCTCATGCAGAAGGTCCTGCATGTATGGAATCACTAAGGGCCCAAGTGGTCACATTTTAAAATTTTCATTCATTATGGGATACAGCCTACCAGAGAAGTGCTTTTATATTCAAAGGGCTGCTGTGGTTTTTTAACATAGTTCTTTTAAAACAACAGCTGGACTGAAGAGATGGCTTAGTGGTTAAGGCTTTTGCCTGCAAAGCCAAAGGACCCAGGTTCAATTTCCCAGAACCCACAAAAGCCAGATGCACATGGTGACACATGTATTTGGAGTTCGTTTGCAGTGCCTAGAGGCCCTGGCATACGTATTCCTTCCCTCCCCCCATAAATAAATAAATAAAAATAAAATATATTTTTTTTTAAAAAGTGTCAACAACTACAGGTTGTTATTTATGACAAGAACCCGGAGAGATGCCTTTTTTTTTTTTTTTTTTTCCCCGAGGTAGGGTTTCACTCTAGCTCAGGCTGACCTGAAATTCACTATGGAGTCTCAGGGTGGCCTCGAACTCATGGTGATCCTCCTACCTCTGCCTCCCGAGTGCTGGGACTAAAGGCGTGCACCACCACGCCTGGCTAGAGATGCCTTTTTAAAGCACTGGGATTTCTGGAAAACAGTTATTTCAGAAGGGAAAATGTCTATTCACTGAAAATATTAAGTGAGAAATTCTATTATGTCTTCTTTAAAAAATCCTAAGACTTCCATGGCTTGTTCCAGCACCTGGCAGTAAATATGGAAGTAGCTATGACTGAAGTGTACTATGTACTATGTTCCAGGGACTAACATTTGATACGGGTTAATATAATTAACTTCATAACAACTCTAGGGGTTAGTTACTCTTATTGTGTTGTTTTGATTGGTAAGACAATGGAGAAGCAGAGAAATCTAATGGCCTTCACAGGCCATCCAGGTAGACAGCCTCAGAGGAGGAAAATGTGACCCATTAATGCTCATACAGAGCAACTGCTCTTCTCTACTGTTGTCCATATTACATGAAAGAGAGAAACCATTTGTTCACTCACTGACTTTTCACTCATTCCTTTAAACAGAGCACCTTCTATGTACCTGAGATCCACCAATGAACATGGTCTGGTTTTCCTTGCCCTACAGCTTGGAATCTTTTAATACATTACTTTTATTTTACTGAGGAAGAGATAGAAGGTCAGAAAGGCTAGCCCTTTCCTACTGTTAACACCTGAAAATTCACTCATGTCCCTCATTTTTGCATTTTACTTACATCATGCAAAGGGAATGCTGCTTTGTAGATTCCAGAGCTTACAAGTCTGTTAATCCCAAACTTGTTAACGTTGTTCATCACTTGATATTTGACCCGAGAAAGGATGAAGTAAACCTAAAAAAATTACAAAACCACGTGCATGTTTTATAAATGATGAACCAATCATTGTTTACCACAACAGGATTCTGTAGATTAAAAATGGACTTTTCTTGCAGCTTTGAAAAACCAAACCATACCAACCCAACCAAGCCACGAATTCTTCAACTTTTAGGTTCCAAGGCACCCCAAGATGCAAACTATATTAGGTTTAGACTTACAATACGGCTCCTAGTGGCTGGATTGAAGAAGGAATCTTTATCAAGGATGTAAAAATCATTCATCCGTCTCTTCTCAAATGGGGCAGTGAAGAACTCTTGTTCAGGTTTGATGAGACTCTCATCCACTCGGAGGAATTTGGTAAACCAGTTCAGCCTTCCAAAGGCTGATGACCGGGCTTTCAGGTCACTGGGCTTCAGGGGCAGCTTGATGTGCATGACCTCTGCATAAGTGCACAACACTTCCCACGGGGCGTGCACTTTCACAAATACCAGCTTATCATCTAAAGCCTACATGGGAAACAGAAACACTGACCTGAAAACAAAACCAACTATTTTAACAGTTTTTTTTTTTTCTAGAGAGAGCAAGCAAGAGAGACAGACAATTGGTGTGCCAGAGCCTCAGCTACTGCAATTGAACTCCAGACACTTGCGCCACCTTGTGCTTGCCTCACCTTTGTATTTTCCGATTTAAAACAGATTTTTTTCCCCAATATTCTGAAATTTTTTAAATACATATATACATGAAATACCAGCAGAAGTGAAGATAATATTAGATCTGCAAACAATCATAAAAATTTTAATTAAAGGTAACTCATTAAGAGCATAATTCAAACTGCTGTCACAGTTCTTTCATATGGCTAACATGTAAAATGAGAAAACTTAATTTATCATATCATCTAAATTAGTGACTTAAAATAACAACACTAGAATATTCATGCCAATGCTACACTAATAAAAATGATTTAATTTTCTAAACCTGGAAACTGGCTGTTTAATTAATTGTATATCTATCTATTATGTTATATGGCCATTAAAAAGTCAAAGAATTATATTTAATGGTATAGAAACACATTTATTATATAGTTAAGGAAAAAATAAATCATAAAGCTGAAGTAATTGCTTTTTGAAAAAGACACATACACACACACATATGAAAATTTTTAAAGGGCTATAAACAATGTTATTTCTGGATATCTAACATTCAGATGATCTTTAATTTCTCTAAATTTTACATTTTTAATTTCTTTCATATAGATGATTGTTTGCATGCCAAAAACTTTTAAGGAGTTTGTACAGGAAGTAAAACATCCACATGTGTATTAATTAACCAAATTCTTTGGTTATTAACAAAGCTTTTTTTCAGAAAATATGAATACAACCTGGGGGCTAGAGAGATGGCTCAGTGGGTATAGGCACTTGCTTGTCTACAAAGTCTGACAGCCAATCCCCAGCCAGTCACAATGAGGTTGCTTCCAGACACGGTGGTGCGCACCTTTAACGCCAGCACTTGGGAGGCAGTGGTAGGAGGATTGCTATGACCTGAATTCCACGTCAGCCTGGGCTAGAGTGAGACCCTCAAAACAACAACAACAAAAGTGGTTGCTGCATCTGGTGTTTGTTTACAGTGGTAAGAGACCCTGGTGCAACTATATACATATACAGGTGTGTAAACAAATAAAAATTTAAAAAGAACACATCCTACACAATGTAGACCTTGACTCGTCTCCCCATCTAATGAAAGTGTGGCTGTGGCTGATGATACCAGTGCTACCCCCAAGTTCCAAGTGGTGCATCAGCTCCAAGGAAACAAGTCAGCCAAAGGGTTCAAAGAAATGGACACTTACTGATCTTGTTGCTTCTAGCTGCAGGCCATGACAGATGAGGTTAGATTCATATGCTTGTCTTTTCCTCTGCCAAGAGAGATTGGAATAGATTAGACTTTCAGTTTTACTAAAGGCAGAAGAAAAACAACTGCCTCGTGTGGAATGGGAAGCAATGGGCCTGTTGCTGACTTACGATAGAATGTTGGGTGGAGAGGATGGACCAGGTATCTAAGCTCTCTGGGGGAGAATCTCGGCTGGCTTGGTGGAGCTCTGGGCCTCTTGAGGTACACAAAAATGTCTTGTGTTGGCAGAATCCCAATGACTTTTTGGCCAAGGGCACACAAGTGAAACTCTGAGTCTCATTCACTAAGGTCATTTTCCAGAGTTAAGTATCATAGATTTTTAAAGTTTTATTTCCACATTAAACATCCAAATGCTTTAATTACTAGATGCACATATTTGTATCCATGTATGCCTTAACAAGTCAGTAACACAACACAAAGAATTTTGGTTAAATCCAAAGTATTGGAAAGGCAATGTTCATGAAGTCATAAACATCTCTAAATATACAAAATAGGTAGCTAATTAATAATAATATCTCTATGTTTCACATCCAATTCAAAAGATGATGTACAAGCCGGGTGTGGTGGCGCACGCCGTTAATCCCAGCACTCGGGAGGCAGAGGTAGGAGGATCACTGTGAGTTCGAGGCCATCCTGAGACTCTTTAGTGAATTCCAGGTCAATCTGGGCTACAGTGAGATGCTACCTCAAAAGAAAAAAAAAAAAAGATGATGTACAGAACACTAATAAATTCTATAAGGCTAGGCTTTGTCAAATGTACTATGAAGATGCATGGAAAGGTGGAGATGTGAAGGTGAAGGCCTTAATAACCTTTAAAAGAATACTTTTCCTGAGAAGCAGTTGTCCTGTGATAAGAAATGAAGAGATTGGTGGGCATGATGGTTAAGAATGCAAATTCTATAGCTGGCCGTGGTGGCACACACCTTTAATCCCAGCACTCGGGAGGCAGAGGTAGGAGGATCGCCATGAGTTCGAGGCCACCCTGAGACTCCACAGTGAATTTCAGGTCAGCTTGGGCTAGAGTGAGACCCTGCCTCGAAAAACCAAGCAAAAAAAAAGCAAAATGTAAAACTAGGTTGCCTAGGTTCAAGTTCTGGCACATTGGTTATCACCTCTATGGGCCATGAAAGGAAATGAAAACCCTCTGTGCCTCGTTGTATTCAGCCGCCATCTTAGATTCCCCCAAGGACGTGATCTAAACTATATAAAGCACATAGATGAGAATTTCCATTTCCAATAATGATGAGAAATATGCCAGAACAGTCCTTTTCCTGAAGGCAACCAAAACAGGTAAAGAATTAATTTTTTTAAATTAAACAATTCTGGCAGTCACAGACTATGTTGGAATTGCTGGTTTGAGGTAAACGTAACGCAGGATGGCCAGTCGTTAGACCACTTTACCAGGAAGCATCATGCATGATTTGCTGTGGTGCAGGGATAGAGCAGCCTGAGCTGTTGTGTTATAAATGGTGCCAAAAGCATGAAGATTGGAGCTGTAGAGATGGTCCAGTGTGCCCCTAATAGAGCCTGAGACTGCCTGGGTTCTATTCCCCAGCACCCACATAAACAGCTGGGCATGGCTATACTCATTTGTAACCTCAAGCCTATGGAGAGCTAAGACTGGAAGCACTGGAGAAATGCTGGGCCTTATAAAAACAGCACACTTTGGAATCTGTGAGTCATGAAAACAAGTGGATGAGGATGGAGGAAGCTACAAGTTCTTCTCTGGCACATCTTCTCTGCACATCTGTACATACCATGTGTATATATCACACATACCATACGTACTACACCATGTAAAAATAATTAAAAACCCACTCAGAGCATCAAATAAAGGTGATGTGATTGATGGCATTTGAGAAAGGACAAAGGCTAAAAAGTAAAAGAACACATCTCGTGTTTGGCTGAACTTGAGTCCAAGTGGAGTCCTTGATGCATTCTGTAGAGGTATCAGAGACAGACATGGTTTCACTGGTTCTTGTCTAGGAAATGGTCAGACAGTACTTTCACTGTGCCACCACTCTAAAAGCTTCCAGATGCAATAGAGTAACTTCCTGTGCTGCACGTTAGGTATGTGCTTGAGTAACTCAGAGAAGAGCCAGCAAGTGCTGTGAATGCTCTAGAAACGAGCAAGCTGAATCAGAAGAACAACAAGGCTTGAGGTGACACTTTCCACTCTGTTCCTGGCAAGCATCTGGGCCCTCTTGACTCCTATCGTATCTACCATCTGTCCAGACTGTCTTGGAGAAGTTTTTACTTTTTCTACTCTTGGCCAGCCATATTCCCAACCTCAACTTGGAAGTCAGCTCAACTATCTTAACATGTTGCTCCACTCTGGAGCCTAATACTCCCTCGTGTTGATTCTGGCATAGTAGTTCAGCCTTCCTCCAGATTATGTGACTAGTTCACCAAAGCACCTGGCAGAAACTGCCTATCTCTTGAATGTCTGTGAACAAATCCAACACAGTCCATCCTTACCCACAGTTTTCTTGCCATAATTTCAGATACCACTGCCAACAAAGGTCTAAAAATAATACATAGAAAATTCTAGAAATAAACATTTTAAGCTTATTTAAAGTATATTATAAACTGCATTCTGCTCTGAGTAGAATGATGCAGTGATATATCTTCTCCTGCTCTGTCCTGCCCAGAATGGGAAGCACCCCTCTGTCCAGCATACATACACTGTCCATGCCACTATCTCTTAGTAGCCTCCCTGATTATAAGATGGATTATCACAATATCACAAGGCTTGTATTCAAATAACCCTTATTTTATTTATTAATGGCCCCAAAGAGCTTGGGTGATGAGCTGGCAATTTGAGTATTGCAAAGAGAAGCCCGTTTTTAAGCTCTTTTTAATTTCTTAACTTTGTAAGAAAAAAGTTGCAGGCTGAGGCTGCAAAGTTCTATGGTGAGAATGAGTTTCCAGAACTTGTGAAGAAGGAAGAGAAATTCGTGATAGCTCTGCTGTCACACCTCCAATTGCAAAAGTTACAGCCACAGTGCATGTCATTTTTAGTGTAGATAGGAACAGCATTAAATTTCTTTAAGCATGTATAAGAAGAAGTAGTATATACAACGTTTAGAACTATGTATGGTTTTCAATATGGACCTAGGGCCTTGGAATATGGCCCCCACAGATAAGGGGAATATCTATACTCTATAAACATTTATTAGGTTGTTATTATAAACATTTGCTGAGGTTCCACTATTTTCCAGGCAACCTGCAAAGTTCTGAAGACAGAGAAAAATTAAAGATGTCTGCTATAAAGGATGTACAAAGGAACTGTCCAGTAACCTAAGGCTGTCACTCAATGTGAGAATGAAACATTTACCCATGGCTCATGGCAATGTAACAGATACTTGTTGTTCATTTCAACTGGTGCCACAGCCTATGTCCACTACAGCTGGTGAACAGGCCCAGGCTCCTTTTTTGGTGTTCTGTGAGACTTAGCTCTTGGCACATGACATTCAGACCACCTATTCCAGATGATGAACTGGAAGCTAGGGATGCCATGCAAAGCAGATCTCATTCTCAGCTGTTTAACTGGAAATGCTACTTCCAGATATAGAGATTCTGGAAGGAAGTTTGGGTAATTACTCCTGGTGTTGGTAATTTCACAATTAGCATGTTGTATCACTTACTTTTCTTTCTACTATGACTAAATACCTGATAGAAGCAACTCAAGGGAAGAAAGCTTCATCTTGGCCAGGTTTCTCAGAGACTTCAGAGTGTCATAGCAGGGAGGGCATGGCAGTGCCTGTGGCAGCAGGAGTGTGTGGCAGCAGCTTGTTCACATGGAGGTGGGTAGGAAGCAGGGTATGGGCCAGAACCAGGGCTGAATACAACCTCTGAAGTCCTACAACTCATGACCCACTTCCCCCCGCCATGCCCACCTCCTAAAGGCTGCACACACCGCCTTCCCAAATAACATCACCTTCTGGGAAGTGAGCATGCAACACATGGGATATAAACTATAGTGGAAAGGGAAGGAAAGCTCCGGCCCAAGAATTTTAACTCTTGTGTCCTTTGCAACAAAACAGCAAGAGGATTCCTTCTCCAGGTAGTTCGAGGTGTATTTAAGTGCTGGTAGAAAATAAATCAACTAACTGTTAATGGGGCTTGCTACAGATACATTGTTCTCATTAGAGCCAGGCTCATCATGATGCCTGGCTGTCTCTTCCTAGCTGCCAGCCACCAACCAGAGAATTGTTCCCTGCTTCCACAGTGCTTCCCGTACCAGCCACAAAACCTGCTGCCCCCAGACCCCACAGGTGTCTTCCTTCCCTCGTTCTCTCCCTCCTTCCTGGCCATGGCAGCCACTCATTGAATGCCTGCAGGTTTGTTTGTTTTTTTTCCTACGTGTAGATTGCTGGATGCCATCACTCTTCTTAATATCTAAAATTCAACTGTTTCTCTTCTTCAACTTACTTAAGTAATACCTTCTATTTTTCTCATTGTTTTTACTTATCAGCTACCAAATAGTTCAAATGCTTCTCATTCTTTTTTTTTAATTTTTTTTAAAAAATTTTATTTATTTATTTGTTTATTTGAGAGTGACAGAGACAGAGAGAAAGACAGATAGAGGGAGAGAGAGAGAATGGGCGCGCCAGGGCTTCCAGCCTCTGCAAACGAACTCCAGGCGTGTGCACCCCCTTGTGCATCTGGCTAATGTGAGACCTGGGGAACCGAGCCTCGAACCGGGGTCCTTAGGCTTCACAGGCAAGCGATTAACCGCTAAGCCATCTCTCCAGCCCTGCTTCTCATTCTTAATATCAAATCTCTCCATGGCTCTGCCTGCCCTTCTATTACCACCCTTTCCCCTCGAGATGTTGGTGTTTTAATCTCAATAACATTGGTACTTAGAACAGGCCTGTAAAGAGGATGTATGCAATAAATGTCTGATGAATGATTAAAGTGAGTGAGCTGTGGATAGATGGCTGTTATTTAGAAATGGACTGAGACATACAAAGTACTACAGGATCATCTTTCCTGCCAAGTGAGCCTTTAGTTGTTGGCACTGGGGATGTGATTGAGGGACAGAGGTACAGCTTAATCTGAGGGATGCAGTATCAAGGGAGCATATGGTTTTCATAACACAAGGGGTTCTTAGATACTTCAAGGTTTAATTATGAGATAATAAGAGAAGTGAGGATACAGACCAAGCAAACTTCTGTCTTTCTTGGTCATGTCAGATGCATCGGCCAGAGGAGTAGCACCTGACTGCTACAAGTCAGAGCAGGTCCCTTCTCTATGGGGTTTCTGAACATAAGCTGTATTTTCTCACCACTTCATGAGACTCCCTGTTCAGAATTTGCTCTACTCCAGGTAGCCCCTTCAGCTCTTAAAATCGGGGTTTCTTTCTTCTTCCTGCTTAAGATTCATTGGTTCAAAATTCCCATCCTAGATCTGCTATTTACAACCTCTGTGACATTGGGCAAGTCATCTGAAATGAAGCACTGGTGGCTTCATCTCTACAACCAGTGAAGAAATGGTTTCATGCCAGGGTGAAGGACTAAATGTGATTGTGTATATCCAGTAGACAACCCCTCTTTCCTATAGGCCTTAGTGACTCACCTTACCTCTTCAATACCAAATAGCTTACCACATAGGAATCCCTACCCACTCTGCCTCTACATTGTGCACCCAATGACCCCTCATCCCTCCAGTGAGATGCCACTGACTCCATCTTATGGAACTTCTGGGAAATGGATCTTAACCTTCAGTCACTTGGCCCTCTACCTTCTAAGACTCTGCTATGCTATGTGGCCATCCTAGTCCCTTGAGCATGCATATATGCAGATAGATAGATAGATAGATAGATAGATAGATAGATAGATAGATAGATAGATAGATAGATAGATATGACGAATTTTCATCCTCTGGAGAAACACACCTGCATATCTCTTTTCTTTTGCCCCACTTCTGTGTGTAATAAGGCCACCAATGACTACATCTAACACATACAACTATCATAAATGGAGAAAACATTTGAAAACCTTCCTTCAGTTTTATTTTAAAGCCTTGATCATATTCTTCCAAGGAAAAGACTATCACTTATTTAGTCAAACTCAAATTACTAGCTACTTATATTGCTCCAAATTTTTCATGACTATGAACATCTTTGTAGAATAATCTTTATTATTTCTGAGGGCACAGTACTAGAAGTGGAACTGGTAAATCATAGAGTATACTTGATTCTCAGTTCATTAATACGTACAGGTGTACTGCCTTCCAGAAAGGCTGTACTAATTTATCTTATTTTAGTTCTTCACAAAGAACTCCAGAGATATTTACCTGACTTCTCCTGAGATAATTGGAAGACCTTGGAGTTGGTTTTTAATGCCCTCTATCCCACCATGATCTATAAATACTTAAACAGTTGAATCAAGGACAGGACGTTTATATTTGAACACATGAATATACAGCTTGGTGTCACTTTAATAAGGCAGCTCTTGCTACTTTGCTTTGGCATGGCAAGTCACAAAGAACCAGTAGACTATTTTAAAAATTGATCAAACTAGTTTTCTTGGTATCAAGTAGCAAAAGTAAATTAGCATATGTGCTCTACTTGTCAGACACAGAGCAGGAAATGACTGCTTATTGAAGAAAAAAAATCTGTTTAAGTCTCTTTAGTATGAAATCAACAACTTTATTTCTCCATAGGATTTGCACTTGCATCAGTAACTGTGCTTGACATTTGAAAAATTAGTATAGAGCTGTCTTCATGTTAGAACAAAAGATAATATCTCAAGCTGGCCAGCACAACCACTGCTCAATAAACATTTGTTGAATAAATGAGTATCTGAAGATGCACATCTTTAAACTGAAAATTATCTTTGGGGTTTGATGGAAAACATTACATATAAGACCCAAGCTTAGCCTATGCTCTGTGATTTGTATTTTGCAGCAAAAAGTTACACTTGCTGGCTCTTTAAAAAAAAATAGCGTAGTCATAAATTAAGTTGGGCTGTAAATTCCTGCATCTCTAGAGAAGCAAATTCATTTGCATTGCAATTCAATCTATCATTTTTTCCCTACAAGAATTCTTGTAAGCCAAAGTGACTGAGCATTATGGACCTGTGTACATCACAAGATGCATGTGACTCTACTCCTGCTGGAGGAGAATGGTGCTGAGAGCTCACAGCAGAAAAAGGACAAGAGCAGCTACCAACCCAGAAACAGCATTTTATTTATACCTCTTTTGAGAGGTTAATAAAGCTGTCAGAGAAATAAAGAATAAAGTCATTAAAACCACAAAGGACAGACTGGCATAATTAAACAAGCATTCTGTCCCTAAGCACCTTAGATTATACATTACACATCTCATTGGCTGAATAAAGTCATCGTGTAAACAACTTACTTGTGAATTACACTGACAAATCCTGACTATACTCACCACTGTCTACCATTTTCTACGTGGCACCTAGCATTTTTTAGTGTAAAAAGCAGGGACTGTGGTTAACTGAGAAGTAAAATTATGGAACATACTATGATAAAGTATATATTATTAGGGATTAATTAAATTTGCATAGATTAATTTCAAATATTGCTATAACCATGCTAAGCAAAGTACTGACAGTTTATTTTCAACTTGATAATCTTCACAACTCCTACAAAGATGCATAGAAATAAGCTAAAGTTATTGAATTTGTGCAAAACATTACTAATTACTTTATGTGTTGTTTTATTAGTTATATAGCATGAGCTTCAGAAGGTTTGGTAAGCAGAATACATAAATTATTTAACTGCACCTTAATTTAAATTCATGTATCGGCAATAAAGTATTTAATGTTAGTGGACCAATATGATGAGGAATTTATTCAAGTGGGTAATGTGCTCACGAACAGACAAAAAAGCAGATGAGCATTTTAAATGACAAGCACACAACAGTAGTAGATATTCAGATAAACTCCCTTCCAAAATTGACCTTCATTAATTTATGTTTTTGTACATGTGTGTGCATGAACATGTGCACACCAGGGTCTCTTGCTACTGCAAACAAATACCAGTCAGGCTTTACTTGGATGGCTGACAAAATAAACCGTGGGTGGCAGGTTTTGCAAGCTAACACCTTTAACCACTGAGCAACCTCCCCAGCCCCCAAACTTTACTTTTTAAATTAACATTTTTTGGTGTAGTTTAAAAGAAATAAACATGGTCAATAATTTGGTAAACAAGTTTTCAGAGAAGAAAAAAAAATACCTGTAATCAGTTGAGATAAAAGATCAAACATATTTTTGAAATATTTTCCAAACTGCTCTACTTCTAAGAACAATTGTTTATCCTTATTTGTGACTATTTATCCCTCTCAAGCCTTTTCCATATGGGAATGTGCTTTATGTGACTTTGCCAACTCTGTTCCCTTTTACAGATGAGCTTTTAAAATGGGAGACACTGGGGCTGGAGAGACGGCTTAATAGTTAAGCACTTGCCTGGTTCAAGGCTTGATTCCCCAGAACCCACATAAGCCAGATGCACAAGGTAGCACATGCATCGTTTGCAATGGCTGGAGGTCCTGGTTTGCCCACTCTCTCTCTTTCTATCTGCCTCTTTTTCTCTCTGTCGCTCTCAAATAAGTAAACAAAAATAAATAAATAAATAAAATGGGACTCACTGGTACTATGAATACCAGGGGAAGTGATGGCCTCTTCCTTCAAACCTAAGGCCAGACCTCAAGAGGAACCATCAGCACAAAGGTGATTACCTCATATCCTTGTCAAAGTGGTCCATGGTCTTCAGTGAGTTGACATGGACTAATCAGACTTTAGTTTCCAATATTTCATTGTCTTCTGTTTATTTTTAGGTTTGAGCCCTATAGCATTTCCCATTCTGGAAAAAAGCTGCAAGATCTGAATTCATTGCTTTTTTACCAAGTACCCAAAAATAAAACTAAGCATGCTTACACATTTCATAGCTGTAATTTGAAACTGCTGGTATGAATTTATTTCTTTTAGCTTCCAATGTCTGTAGTGTAAGTATGACAGAAGGCAAAGGAAAAAATGAAAACTTCTTGCATTGGTCTAAAATATTAAATAATCAAAGCTAGACCGATTTCTCTCCCCAAAACAGAAGGCATAATACGTGTCAAGCTATCTGGGATGATGAAACCACTGACACAGCTGCCAAAATCCTATCCTCACACCAACTTCTGGTTTACAATTCATGGTCTACCTGTGGCAAATACACTAATTCCAGGGAAGGTTTTTATACTGCTCCAGTTACTTACTGTTGTCACTCATGCCCTTGTCATTCTCCTCTATTTTCAATTTGAAAGAAGCAAACCAATTTTCAACCTGTTAGATCATGAACTTCCCTTTGGAAGGCTGAAGATCCCCTTCCCAGAACAGACTTCCTTTTGAATACCAGTGTTGCTTGCATTGCTTTCAAACTTCCTCTTTTCTTGGCAACTAGGAAGCTCAGAGGCAAATTTGCATCTGACCTCTAACTTATATACTCAACCTTAGGGTTTATAACAAATCGTTTTATTACTTAGACACATAATTCATTTTAATTTTCTGGCCTTTATATTTCTGTGACCCTGGAATACTCATCTAATAACTTTTTATCTTGATTTGTTTCTTTAACTAACCTCACATAGGCTTTTCTCCTCACCTATATTTTTTACTTATTTTAACTGACAGTGTTGTATGTATTTATCCTTTATAGTATGCTCTTTTCATATATGTACATCTGTGTAAGGTTAAGATAAACTAATGTTTGTATTACCTTGTACTTATTTTAGGAGGGGTGAAATCTAGTCTCTGCAATTTCTAACAATATAGTACAACTACAGTTACTAAAATATACGAAAGGGTTTTTGAAATTATTCCTCCCAGCTGAAATTTTATATCCTCTAACCATCATCTTCTCAACTTCTGGCCTCCCACAAGTTGCTAACAGCTACCATTCTATTCTCTACATCTATGGGTTTAATTATTTTTTTTTGTTGTTGTTTTTTGCAAAGTAGGGTCTCACCCTAGTTTCAGGCTGACCTGGAATTCACTATGCAGTCTCAGGGTGGCCTCGAACTCATAGTGATCCTCCTACCTCTGCCTCCCGAGTGCTGGGATTAAAGGTGCGTGCCACCTGTCCAGCTCCCTAAAATTTTTTTATACTCCATGTATTTATCAAATATTTTTCAATAACTTATGAACTATTTAATGTATCATCAGCATGAGTAAATAGGGTGGTAACAAATATGAAAGCTACACATTGCATGACAAAGCCAATGAGGAACAATGTTTCAGTTATCTGTTCTGTTAGCTGCTGCCTGCTAGACACAGATAAGCAAGCATACATTCCTATCTGTGGGTTCTTCAGGCATAGATTCAACTCAGTGGGGATGGAAAACATCTGGAACAAAATATATCTGTGTTAAACATATACAGACTTAAACAATATAGTTTAATAACTATTTACACAGCATATATTGCATTAGTCATCACAAGTGATTTAAAGATGATTTTAGAGTAATTTGGACTAGTGTCGGCTAATAAAGGTAACTCCATTAATGTTAGTGGTCCAGTACCGTTGGTAGGCAGAGAGATGGTTCCTGGATGGCTGAGGATAACAGACTCCACAGACACACAAGTTCTTCATACAAAATGACACAATTTTTGTACATAACATACAAACACTGTCTTGTATATTTTAAACCATCTTTAAATTGCCATTACTACCCAACATAATATAAATGTTTGTTAGCATATTTTGCAGAATAATGCCAAGGGGAAAAACAAAAATTAAAAGCAACAACAACAAATCTGTATGTGTGAACTACAGAGGCTTTTTTTTTTTTTTGGTCTGGATATTTTGTTACTGGTTGAATCTGTGGATATGAGCAGGGAGGGCTAGGTGTAATTGATTTAGAAACAGACTATGAAGGGGCTGGGCAGATGGCTCAGTGGTTACAGGCACTTGCTTTCAAAGCCTGTTTGCATGGATTCAATTTCTCAGTACCCATGTAAAGTCACATAATGGACAATGTATCATCATATGTGTATGGTGTTCATTTGCAGTAGCAAGAGGTAATGGCACACCTATATACTCACTTTCTCTGTCTAGTAATTTAATAAAACAGTTATTTTTTAACTTTAAAAAAAAAACAATTAAGACTATGATAGGACTGAGGATATAACTCAGTAGACTGCTCACCGAGCATGCAGGAAGCCCTGAGTTTAACACAGTACCACATAAGCTCAGTTAGCTGATGCATACCCCTATTTCTAGTCCTAGGGAAGTGGAAGCAGAAATATCAGAAGTTCAAGGTCATCCTGGGCTACATAGAAAGTTCAAAGACAGTCTGGACTTTAGGATATATGAGATCTTATCTAAAAAAAAAAACAGACTTTGATAGACAATGCAATGCACAGGGAAGTCAGCCCAGGAGCCGTCTGGGGGAGCCTTCTTGTCTGTATAAATAGAACCGCAAGAAAGGACATTCCTTCTGGCTCCCTGAAGTTGCAGCAGTCCCCTCATAGCCAAGACAAGTCTGTTTAAGAAATGCCAGCACACTGAGCACGGCCAGGTAGAAGGGCAGAATGACCTCATTAAGCAGTAAATTACCTGACCCAGAAATGGCTCTATCTCCCTACTACTGCTTAAGTAATCATTTCCTTTCAGCATTTAAGCCATTTTGAACTTGGTTTTCTTTTGACTTCCAATAAGAAACATCCAAACTGATTATGTGCCAAGCATAACATAAGCTAAATAAGGTCTGCTAAAACAATTTACCATCACCTCCACATTAAATCTAAATGTAAACAGCATATGCTATTAAAGGAACGTGTCAAGTTTATGAAGTGATTTCACTAATATAAAGGGGCAAAATTCCATGCTCTTTAAAGGCTTGACTAGCGCAGAGTTTTTCTCTACTCATGAGGAGGCGCAGCCTTTCAAGCTCGTGTTTAGGTCTTTGGTGTCTGTAGCCCCGCCACTGCTATTTTTCTGCAGCCCTAAGATGCATCAGCAATACTTGTTTGATGAAGCCTGGCAAAGTCAACCCGAGCGCTGCCTTAAGAAATCAATATGATTTATACATAAATCTTTTCCTTTCAAAGGAAACAAGGTTTTGACCTTGCCTTTCCTTGGTCCTGTCCTATATCTTAGTGAGCCCCATGATGAAGCTCACAACACCACTCCAATTAATAAAAATGTAATTCCAAAGCCAGGCTTTGAATGTTAATACCATACAAATTAAGTAACATGTACAAATACAAAGCTAGACCACTTCAAAGCACAGCTTATACACACTAGCATCAAGGTAGATCACTCAGTGAGTTCCAGGATTGCCAAAATTAATGATGATGTTTTTTCCTCCTGATTTATGAGAGTTACCCTGGGACCTATGCTTCTGTCTAAAGCAAATGTAGAACTTATTAATAATGGAAGTAGCTCTAGGGCCCCTTCACCACAGCAGTAAACTTCTTGCCTGAAACCATAACTGTTTCCTTTATACTTTAATGGATTAGATCTGTTTAACTTACTTTATATGGTCTCAAACAAGCCCTACTGGCATATGGGTGTGCCATGAATATTTGATGATGGTAACTATGGATGCACAGACTAGTATCTAGGGGAAAATGGTAAGCATGCTAAGTTGTTTTGCTCTAGTGATAAAACTGTGTAATAAAAAGTCATGCTTGCCTTTTCATACAGATTACTGTTTTAGGTCATTATATAACATCTATATAAGCTATCTTAACCTTAATCAAGGGTAGTCTTGGGAAGCTCAAGTTCCTAAGTCTAGGATGCCATTGATAGTACGGAAAGCCAATATTTTCAAAGTAATAAAAAATTCCAGTCAAATTATGACATATCATTTGTAATATACAATCTAAATTCAGAGATGTCTGACTGCAATGAAACAAAACACAATCCCCACTACTGATAAGCAAATTTGCCTAAGGGCACAGTCAGTCCCAACAGAAGCTCCACTCCCATGTCTGAGCTCTGTGTGATAGAATGGGGACACAAAGACACAGGTACCACCACAGTGGTGAAGAAGCAAGGGTTTCTTCTTCAGCTGCTCTGACATCATGTTACCATTCATGTTGATGCCCAGGTTCACACTGGAGCCACCTATTGTACACAGTGGAGCCTCTGTGTCAGCCTCATTGCCTGGTGACCACAAGAACACAACCCTAACCCATGTGCCAAATAAGGATGGCACTCGATGTGGAGATGAGCAACAAACAAACCTTTTTCATTTAGACATTGTCACCTGGAGACTTGCTGTTCTATGTATCTGAATCACTCCAACTAGAGGCAGCAGAATTAGGATTTAAATGTCAGATTCCAATGCCTGGGCTCCTGCTGTACCATGCTAACATTAAGCTCTAAACTTAACCTTCTCCAAAATTAAACACATAAACAATATTAATTGCTTCATTTTACTAAAAGGTATCATCACTTGTTTTAAAAGAATAAGTAGAAATGAGCAGATTAAAGACTGGTACATTTTAGGAATGAAGTATAAATATATGTATGCATGTATGTACATTATGGCACACATATGAGGAAAAGGTAATGAGGGAATAATTTTCAAAGTATGAGTCATAGATGCATACACGCCCATTGTCCTGATTCAGCTCAGTGCTATGTATGTTTAGGTAAAGAAGTTCCAGACAGCTGTGACAGCCCTGGCCTGCTTTTTAAATCTCAAAGCAAAGATGGTGTACTTTCATGACAGGTTAAAACCAAGAAAAAGGTGTTGGAAGCAACATGATTGGCAATGGGTGAAAAGGAAGAAAAAGGAAAGTGACAGAAGACATGAGCACAGGATTTTGATCCCAGACAAGGGATTGAATTTGTCTCTACCACTGGCTAGATTGAGAATCCATAGCCTTGGGCAATCATTTAGCCTCTTGAAGATCAAGTCCCATTCACAGATGACAGAACTCAGTTCATGTGTGAGGAAAGTTAAAGGAGAAAATGAGCCTCTAGCAACTGAGTGAACACAAAGGGAATGCTACCAATTATTATACTTGTCATTATTTATTAGCTTCCTTTCACACCTAAGTGTGAATAGCCAGGTGTGCCTTCATGTACAATCCCTTGAAGTAAATCTGCCTTCACCATGAAACTGAATCAAGTTCAGGGGCAGAGGAAGCTTTTGTTTAAAACTACAATGTTACTTAATGTTAACATGTCTTGAAGAAACATGGACAGAGAAAGCAATGAAGGGATGTTGGAAATATAATATTCAACAACAGTTTTACATTATCACTTACATAAAACAGTACTTTTCTCATTTTACAACATTAAGAGGAATAAAAAGAAAATTAAAATAGGAGAAAATCTTACCCTTTGTTTTTCATTCAGCCCCTTTTTTTTATTGGTCTCTTTTCTGCTACTTTCATCATACACTAAAACAAAATCAATTCTTCGCTGGCCATCATTAAAAAAGAGAGAGTCAGGTTGTCCATTAAATTCCTCCTGTGTGAAATAGAAAACAAAACAAATTATAATGTCAGCTTTTAGAAAAGTGATTATTTTTCATTTATTCATTTTTTATGCATTTATTTTCAAGGAGGGAGGGAGGGAGGACACAAATGGGAGCAACTGGTCCTCCAGCCACTGCAAATGAACTCCAGGTGCATGAGCCACTTTGTGCATCTGGCTTTATGTGGGCACTGGGGAATGGAAATCAGGTAGTAAGGCTTTGTAGGCAAGCACCTTAAGTGCTGAGCCATCTCTCCAGCATAGAAAAGTATTAATGAGGATTTCTATCCTTTAGTTTTAGTACGTTCACTGATGTGCTCCACAAGAAAGGGAAACACATTTGTGACTAGTTACTTGACCAAGTAGTTGGGCCATCTGCAAGTGCAGTCTATTTTTGGTGAGAGGACATCTTTGAAGTGAGCAGCAGGGGATTAGCCTGCAGATGCATGGGGACACATGAGTACCATGTACCTAAGACTCCAGATTGAGTGTCATCCCTCAATCAGCAAAGGGTCATCGAGTTTGGAAATTAACACAGTTCTGAGAACCAACTACTTGAGATACTGAAGCTAACTTAGCAAGAGGACAATAGGAGACAAGGGCTGGGGAGAGCTCAGGTGGTGAAGTGTTTGCCTGACAAGCATGAGGTTGATCCCCAGTATCATGTAAACGCTGAGCGTGTTAGGCTGGAGAGGCAGACACAGGAGGATCTCTGGAGCCCTCTGGCTGGCCAGTCTATTAAGTGAGCCCCAGCCCAATAAGAGACTGTCTTCAAAAGATGCAAATGGAATGCCTGAGGATGAACCTCCAGTTGTCCTCTGGCTTCCCCACACATCCACATGCTGGTGCATCAGCACACATGTGTGCATCCACATCCATTTGAACACATGCATGTATGCATACCACCACACATATACATATACCTATACACAAATATATGAGGCAAACACTGCTGATGAAACCTTACTTTGTATTTAATTTTCTAGCTAGATCTCTTTGTTTTATAGAAAGTATCATTTTATTACCTTAGACAATTGCCAAAAGTTACTTCCATGTAGTCAAAAGCCACAACAGTTAATGCTATTATCCTAAAGTCCACAAGCAATAAACCCTCAGCTATAGAAAACAATTTCTTTTAAAAGCTGAGTAGCGGGCTGGGGAGATGGCTTAGCAGTTAAGCGCTTGCCTGTGAAGCCTAAGGACCCCGGTTCGAGGCTCAGTTCCCCAGGTCCCACGTTAGCCAGATGCACAAGGGGGCGCATGCGTCTGGAGTTCGTTTGCAGAGGCTGGAAGCCCTGGCGCGCCCATTCTCTCTCTCTCCCTCTGTCTGTCTTTCTCTCTATGTCTGTCGCTCTCAAATAAATTTAAAAAAAAATAAAAAAAAACTGAGTAGTAACAACAACAAATTGAGTAAGTGTTCAAGTTAGGATTTAAATAGCTTTGACAGGACAGTGGGGAGCAGGCCAAGTACTGGGGTGGCCGAGGCCGAAGCACCAAGAGCTCCAAGCCACAGTGGGCTACATTGTGAGATCCTTTCAGACAGAATATGGCATAAAACCAAAAATTAGAGAATTCAGGCCTAAAGTAATTTAAAATAATCTCTCATAGGCAAATGGATAGAATTGGTTCATTTTTTTTCCTGAGGAATGACAAACTTGTATTCTCACAATGCCTAATAAACTTTGTTAAGACTTAAACTGTTGTTTTCTTTTTTTAACTAATAAGCAGTATTTGGGGGGGGGGGTTAAGGTAGGGTCTCACTCTAGCCAATAAGTTGGATTTTTAAATGTCCCTTTTTCTCACTAAAAAACTGATTAAGTGTTGTGTTTTGCAATCATTGATGGAACCACTTGCATGCTGCACTCATTAAACATGACTCTCTTCTGTGTTCAGTGCCAATTAGCACAGAAATCACCCAATTTTCCTACTACCACACCACTACCTCCTTTTCTTCACACTTTTGTAACATCTACAGTTGGCACTCCTTACCTCCCGCCCTCCCCCACCATGTGAGGGCCACTCACTAGAGGCTGAAGCACTTTCCACTCTGAAGGTCACCACCTCCACCCCTTGCATCCCAGCTTCTACCATGAGCAGTGGGACTCTGCCCAGAGACTTTGTCTTGTCAGGGAACCAAGGCTCCAGGGAGTGAGCAGGCAGACACATCACTGTCCTAGACCGGTGGCAATGTCCAAATTTCAACTGGATTTCAGTTAACTAACAAACTTTGCACATTTGAAGTTATATAGAAATGCTAAGCCCTGCTTTCATTGTAGCTACAGGTATTTGGTAACTTCAATTTCTTTCTTTTTTTTTTTTCTATAAGGAATTTATACTGGTGACAACTAGGGTAGCCTCTAGAGGAAAACTGTACTTGAAGGGGAAGCAGGAATGATATCTCAGAACGGCAACGGGAAGCCAGGTAGGGAAAGACAGTCAGGAAAGCTTGGTTACCACTTCAGGCATCTGATAAGCAAGAGCCTCTGGAAGCACCCAGTGGGAGCTCACTGCTATGAGGGTCTCAAGAACCTCATGGAGGGCCCAGGCCCTGGTGCTGTCCCTGCACAGCCATCTCACAGCAGCACAGGCTGGCAGCTGGCTCCCAGACGAACTGGTCTGCACGGACACCTCCCATGTGCAATATACAACCATGGGGCCCTTTGTTTAGAAGAAAGCCCCAATGTGTTGGCAGAGGCTGCTTGTGTGAAGTAAGTAGGTCACACTGATATGGCACTGTTAGAATACACTGCCAGGGACAAGGTGCCAATTTTCTTCCGCTATGAAATCAAGATTTCCCACCTCTTGACAGGAGATATCCTTCTAGGCAACTGGGAAGATGTAAGAAACTGAGCACTGTGCTGGAAAGAATGTTTAAAAGAGAACTAACTCGTCTAAATAAAAGAGACTCATTTATGGACAAACACATGTTTTGTTTTGTTTTAAATGGCCATGGCCTAATGCATAAAACAGGGCATTAAAAGATCTTACTTTGGGCTGGAGAGATGGCTTAGCGGCTAAGTGCTTGCCTGTGAAGCCTAAGGACCCCGGTTCGAGGCTCGGTTCCCCAGGTCCCACGTTAGCCAGATGCACAAGGGGGTGCACACATCTGGAGTTTGTTTGCAGAGGCTGGAAGCCCTGGCGCGCCCATTCTCTCTCTCTCCCTCTATCTGTCTTTCTCTCTGTGTCTGTCGCTCTCAAATAAATAAATTTAAAAAAAAATTTTAAAAATTTAAAAAAAGATCTTACTTTGAAGAGAATAAAATTTTAATAGTTCTCAAAATATTACCTTTAAAAGGCTGACAATTCTGAGACAGATCATCCAACTTTTGGCCTGTATGTCCCATCATGGTTTCTACCAGCATTCTGTACTAGTCTTTTCAACAGAGTCAAATGGCACCAAAATAAGATTGCCCCAAACTGTGAAACACAACAATTCCTGTTTGGCAGGTTATGTTTGTTTAGGAACACTTAAAGAGACAGGCATAAAATTTATCCAGTTAAAATCATTTTAGAAATCAGAGCTTATGTGTAGTTAATGACTTTCCCATTGGGAAGTTTAATTATTACCTCACCAGGGTGAGGTCCTAAGTATCACCCTGGGGGTCTTGTGTGAATACCTTCAATGCCAAGGCAACACACAGCCTCGTTAGCCTTTACTATTCCTCCTTTCTCCTGGAAAGAATATCATTAGGTCAATTTCTACTTATAGTTTAAGTCTCTAATGCATTGCTTGTTTACACCTGCTGCCCTCCCGGGGCACCAACCCAGGAGCTGCCATTCTTTCATCTCAAGTTAAGGGCTGCAACAGTGCAAAGGACTACTGACATCCACTTTCAGTGTATCAAAATAAGCCAAAGCAGGGCTGGAGAGATGGCTTAGCGGTTAAGCGCTTGCCTGTGAAGCCTAAGGACCCCAGTTCGAGGCTCGGTTCCCCAGGTCCCACGTTAGCCAGATGCACAAGAGGGCGCACGCATCTGGAGTTCGTTTGCAAAGGCTGGAAGCCCTGGCGCACCCATTCTCTCTCTCCCTCTATCTGTCTTTCTCTCTCTGTCTGTCACTCTCAAATAAATAAATAAAAAATGAACAAAAAACATTTAAAAAAAAAATAAGCCAAAGCAGCACTGCCATCCACTGCTGAGTAGTGGCCGGGTCACCTCTGTCCTGCTGTGAGGCTTTGATAGCCACACTTGGGATGAAGGGGAGATAAGCTGGGTCTCAGCAAGGGGACACTTGACAACCAGAGCTTGGATGGTAGGGAGCAGAGAGAGTGAATAAGAGGGGAGCTCAGGGGTGACTAGCCCAGGGGGCATTTTCTAAGTATCTTTTTATCAGCTTCAACAAAAGAACCCAAAAGGGTACGATCCCTCTTAACTAAATCAGGACAAAAAAATATGCAGAGCAAAGTTAGTATTCTTCCTGAGGACTCCCTCTTTCCCCTACCTCCAAAGTTTGTGATGTTATAGTGGTAACTGCAGTTCTCAACTGGTTTTTCTTTTCTTTTTTTCTTCTGAAATGTAGACTGTATATGTTTAATAACTCACCTCCTGTATCTTTGCTCAAAATGTGGGATAACGCAATGACTGTGACCCTGGTTGGAAATTAAACTTGTTTTATGCAAAAAAAAATTACTTTATTCAGCACTGTCAAGTTAGCGTGTGCCTGAGAAAATGAAATATGCACCTATTTTATTTGTTTATTTTGCTGTTGGCGAGGAAATGTGGGGTGACATGAACTTGCACCCATTGTGACTGTGGAACCAGCTGAGCCCTCCAGTTACTGTAGCACAATGTTTGAGAAAAATGTCTTAGTGGACCAACAATCAAGTCTAAGGTGGAGCATTTTCCAGTAACATTTAGTCAGATGTCTGCTATAGTATGATACTGGGATTTTTCCTTGAAGACAATGCTACAGAAAAACTGAAGGGGAGATTACATGAAGAGCAGTGAGTAAGAGAAGGCTGGGGAAACAGCCTGCATGTAATTGCTGTGTGTCATTAGGAGGGTCCACTCAGCACTTACCACCTTACTTAGAAACTCTCTCTAGGGACCCCTGATATCAGGACTTTTGTGGATCCATAAGGTGCAACATTGGTCCAAACTCATACTTTAAATTTTTCATTAAAAAGGGTTCTCAAAAATCCCTGCTAGGAAACAAGTCTCACTTCACCCCGGAGGAGTTTAGTCCCATAATTGAAAGTATCAATTTCAATTATCGGTACAAGGTAGGCTGAAACAGCTGTACTGGAATCTTTGGTCAAACTCCTGTTCATGTAGAAGTGTGTCTAAAGCTAGCCTGGGACAGCAAATGACACTACATCTCGAGAAGCTCCAAATAACCCCTATATATCAATTGATCGTATTCCAGGCCCGACTAATAGTTTTCATTTTTACACACAGTAGGCTACAAGAAAAATCTAAAAATCACAGCTGAGAAATTAGACTATGAAAAATAAATAACAAGACTTTCATTTAATTAAGAAGCAACTAGCGTCGGGTGTGGTGGCGCACGCCTTTAATCCCAGCACTCGGGAGGCAGGGGTAGGAGTAACACCAGGAGTTCAAGGCCACCCTGAGAACACAGAGTGAATTCCAGGTCAGCCTGGGCTAGAGGGAGATGCTACCTCAAAAAAAGAAAAAGAAAAAAAAGCAGCTAGTATATTAATGTGGACCAAAGATACATATCTCTGTGTTTCCCATAACTAGCGAAACAAAGTAGCTAATTGTAAGATCACTAAGGGGGAGAGGAGTACTAAATTTTAGTCATAACGGAGAACAAAGTAGAAACAATAACTTCTATTCAGTAAAGCCTGAATCCATGAATGTTCTGGAGAAACAATTCAAAGTTCAGAAGTAAAAACCTTTGTGTAAACATTTTTATCTTATAAAATTCAGAATATAATTTTTTCAACATGTTATAAATGACATATATTCTTGTTTTACATAACTGTAGCAGAGTTCAAATTATAAGTAAGTGACTTTTCCCCTTTGCACAATTGTATAAAAGTACTATCAAAATAAGAAAGACCAGGTCAAGTTCTGCACTGTGATAAAAATGAAATTGAAAAACAAACCAAAAGAAAAGCCAAATATTCAGCCAAAACCATTCCAGAACTGCAGGGATGGAAGGCTGTGTGGTGAGGTGGCCACAAACGCTGTGAGCAGGGGTGGGCAGAGAAGGAAGTATCAGATTGGTAGCAGGGATGCGGAGGAGTAGCGGACATACAGAGGAGCCACAGCAGGCGTTTCAGGATGTGCAGATGGCCGAGCAGCGCAGCGGCAAAGGAGCCCGGCACGGAGGGAGACCTGGAGCCGGGACTGCAGGCCTGCCTTTAGAGTCAAGTGCATCAGGATGTCACAACAATAACCCTTGGTGGTGACCATGCTGATCTCCATGTACTCAGGACAAATACTGACTCCTGCCTGGTTCTCTGGTAAATCAGTTCTGGAGGCTGGTGGCCAGGTCCTGCTCACTGTTGGCCCTCTGCTGAGCCTCCACGTGTGGCAGGAGCCCAGATTTACTTTTATACTTAGAACACAAAGACCAGTTTATCCTGAATTAAAAAAAAAAATTACACTCAGTACAAAATCATTCTGAAGACAGAGAAATGTACAAGGGAGGAAATGTAAGTGACCTACAGCCCATGTCCCAGAAGTTAGTTTTTAAATACTTCTGAGTGCAGCCTTTCAGGCTTACGTGCTCATGCACGCATTAACTGAAATGGCACCATATCTACACACTGTTTTATAAACATCGATCATAGACATTTTCCAGCTTTATATAAAGCTCTGAATCATCATGTTTAATAGCTGCAATATAATTTAGCTAAACAGTTCCTCTGCTGATGAACACAGAAGTTGCTTCCAATTTTCTGCTTTTATAAACACTGCTGCAGTACGCTTCCTTGTACATATGTAGACGTGCACATGTTCGATTACTGTTTTGTTGGGCTAAATTCTAGAAGCAGATTTTTAAGTGCCATGGTCTTTTTACATGCCTCAGATACACACGTCAGTAAACCACTATTCCAGATACTTGTGGAATCAGTGGACCCAGCAGCACATAATGAGCATGAATATAACCTGCACCAACCTCAGCAGATTCCGGTCTTCCACTGCTCCCAGTATCGTCATCACAACGTTGTGCCTTAATGTTCTCTTTTGTACCTTTTAACTCGAAAATGCCCACAATATTAAAGGCTCTGCCCAAAGCATTTTTGAGTACTATGTTCTGCTGTTCTTGACCTAGTTGAACTTTTCATCTCGAGCTTCACTCATGGCATGGGAAAGACCACTCAGGGAAACAGGCATGAGGGCAAAGCTCAGCAGACCTACAGGATTCCAGGTGGTTCACCCTGCAGACCCTATGGTGAAATGGAGACTATTAAGTTGGAGTCACCACTTCAAAGGTGAGTCCCTGGTGGAGATGTGGACAGACAGGGTAGGAGAGAGCCCTGTGATCCCTGAAGGAGGATGCAGCAAGCAATCTGCAGTGGACTGATCTGTAACCCCATGGTAGACTCTGGTACTCACATGGACAGAGAAAGTGCACTGCTGGCTGAGATGTTATTAAAAGGCAGCTGGCTGAGGTCACAGAAAAGAGTTGAATGGATGCTAACCTTACAAGAGTTCATTTTTGGCAAGTGTGGTGGTTTGATTCGGGTGTCCCTCATAAACTTAGGTGTTATGAATGCTAGATTCCCAGCCAGAGGGAGTTTATTGTTGGGGTGGACTTATGGGTGTTATAGCCAGTTTCCCCAAGCCAGTGTTTGGCACACTGTCCTTTTGCTATTGTCTACCTTATGTGGGCCAAGGGGTGATGCCTACCCTCTGCTCATGCCATCATTTTCCCCTGCCATTGTGTAACTTCCCCTCGAGCCTATAAACCAAAATAAATCTCTTTTTCCCATAAGCTGCTCTTGGTTGGGTGATGGTAGAACCAGCAATGCAAACCTGGTTGCAACAGTAAAGTGGTACCAAGGAGTGGGATTGCTGCTAGACACCTGACTGTGTGGATTTGGCCTTTGGGAGCTGATTTTCTGTCTTTTTTCCCCCCTTTTTGTTACTTGAGAGTGACAGACAGAGAGATAAAGAGGCAGAGAGAGAGAGAGAATGGGCGCACCAGGGCCTCCAGCCACTGTAAACGAACTCAACATGTGCGCCCCCTCCTTGTGCATTTGGCTAACATGGGTCCTGGGGAATCAAACCTCGAACTGGGGTCCTTAGGCTTCACAGGCAAGCGCCTAACCACTAAGCCATCTCTCCAGACCCTGGAGCTGATTTTCAAGAGGAATGTGGAAGGATTTGAAACCTTGGCCTAAGAGACACCTTGCAGTGCTCTAAGTACAGCTTACTGAACTATTCTGGTCAGAGCTGAAAGACCCGAATGCAGTAACAACTATGGACTATGAGGTTTGGCTTATGAGGGTGAGAAAGAGCTTTGCTTGGACTGGGCTAGCAGTTTGTGTGAGAAGCTTGCTGTTATGCCCGTGTCCTGAGAAGTTGTGCAGGTTGCTTTGTGTAGAAGTCAACTGGTGTGAGCAGAGGGATATGGCCAGAAAGAAAAAAAATCTTTGGGTGAACTGTTGCCCATTCAGCTGCAATTGAGAGATTACAACCTTTGACACTGGGCCAGCTGACCTGCACTGGGGCAACAGGAAGAAGGTAGACTCATTTGAAGGGGCCTGTTCTTCAAAGTCTGCTTTATTCTCCAACCTTCCCCCCACCCATTAACAAATTGGCACCCTACCTGGTATTGTGGAGTATAAGAAATGCAGGAAAGAGAGGGTCATTGAGTTTGCAATATGGTCTTGTGTTTTGGAAATTGTCATGGGCAGTGTGAAGCAGGTTTGCTGGATGCCTGCATGGAGACGCCATGTGGCCACGAGTATGAACTCGTGGATTGCAGTGGAGATGAGATGGCTGCTAAGGAAAGATGCTGGCCAGGAGGACGTTTTCCGGGACTCTGAGTAGCAACCTACCTGGAGGGGCAGAATTGGATCTCCAGAGACTTGTTGTTGGTTAGGATTATCAGACTTAGAGACTTGTCACTGGCTAGAGTTATTGGACTTGGAGCTATAGAGTTTGGTGTTTGCCCTGTTTAAATTGCTTGCCCAATGCCATCTTTTGCAGTGTGAATGTTTATTCTGTGCCATTATGGGATTGGGGGTGGGTAATTCTTTGTTTTTTTGGTATTATGGCTAAATTAAAAGATCTTGGATTATGGGGATGTTTGGAATCATAGGAATTGATAAAAAAAACTATGGGGACTTTTAAAGTTGGATGGATGCATTGAATCTTACATCATGGATGGTTATCAGTTTATGGGGGCCAGGGGCAGAATGTGGTGGTTTGATTTAGGTGTTCCCCATAAACTTAGGTGTTCTGAATGCTAGGTTTCCAGCTGATGGGAGATCTGGGAATTAATGCCCCCTGGAGGGAGTGTATTGTTGGGGGCAGGCTTATGGGTGTTATAGCCAGTTTCCCCATGCCAGTGTTTGGCACACTCTCCTGTTGCTGTTATCCACCTTATGTTGGCCAGGGGGTGATGTCCACCCTCTACTCATGCCATCGTTTTCCCCTACCACCGTGGAGCTTCCCCTAGAGCCTATAAGCCAAAATAAACCTCTTTTTCCCACAAGCTGCTCTTGGTTGGGTGATTTCCACCAGCAAACCTGACTGCAACACCACATAAGTCTCAAAATGAAAATGGAGTGCTATCTTAGGCACTATCAGCCAGACCTAGGTTCAACAGCATTGACACATTTTCTTCATGTGGACATGTCCGGGAATGTGCATCCTTCAGGTCACCATAGTACTGACAAACTCTACTATAGATTATATGCCACCCCCAAAAGTTCCAGATACTAGTTATGTATTCTGACTTATAGATTTCTCTGTACTTAGAACCTACTATGTATTTGGCTTTAAACTCATTTGTTACTAATAAAATTTGATATTAAGTTGTTAAAAATAGTGTTGCTATCTTCTATCTATAAATGATCACAACTGGTTCATGAGTGGCTGAACTTGTTAATTTTAGTGATTTCTCAAAAGGGATAGATATAGTTACATAAAATTATTATGACACTGTATCATGAAAATGCCCTTTAATTGTGGTTGCTTTTTATGCTAATGGCTTCTTGACATGGTACATGTAGTCTGCCTTTGTTTCCCTTTCTGTATTAAAATCAACTCTGAAGAGCTATTGTTGGGAAATGCCAGGTGAGGGTAAAGGGTCAATGCCTCATGTATAACTAACTGTTACTAAGGGTTCTGTTAAATGACATTCTTGTGTAATTTTTAATATTCTTGACATTGTTGAAGTGGAATAGAGAAAGCATAAGGATAGGACTTTGAAATAACCATTGAAATAAAACGTCCTTAAAAGGAATTCACTAGGGCTAGGGTTTAGCTCAGTGCTTAAGCTTAGCCCTGGGTTCAATTCAAAGTGCCCTTCCACACACACACTTAACTAGCTTGGTTAGGTAAGCAACTTTCTTTTTGGCGGGGAGGGATGTGGAAAGGGACTAGCCTTTCCTAAATCCACAGAGTTGTAGTGGGATTTTCATTAGCATGGACTTCATTTTTAAAATTTTCTGTTTCCCAAAGTTTTTCTATATACCCTTTTAAAATCAGAAAAGGGAACAATTAAGAAAGTCAAACAACAGAGAGAGAGTGAGGGAGAGAGGAGACAGATAGACTGGGCATGTCTGGGGCTCCAACCACTGCAAACAAATTCCAGATACATCCATCATCTTGTGCCTGTGGCTTATGTGGGTACTGAAGAATCAAACCAAGGTCCTTAGGCTTTGGAGCCAAGACAGTTAAACACTTAGCCATCTCTCTTGCCCATATATTTTGAGCTTATTCACCTCCAATTGCCTTCTCTTATACTTACACTTATTATTGTTATTATTATTAAACTACTAGAGATGGAGGAAAAAAAAAAAAGAAAGTCAAACAATGAAAATTTTAAAAAAGTACCTATAGCGATTGTATACTTTCCAGTTCGAGAACCAGTTCAGGTTTGTGTTGTTCTCACAGAGTAGTGGTAAGTCAGTTAAAAAAAAAAAAAAAAGAGCAGGCATATATGTATATCAAAGGAATGCAATAGCATGCCCAGCCATAGTTGATGTAATTGCAGCTGCCTGAATTTTGACAAGAGGTCCAAAAATATACAATGGAGGAAAAATGATGCTGATAAAACTGGCTACCTACATGTAGAAGAATAAAACTAGACCCTTAACTTCCACCCCATATAAAAATCTACTTCAAATGGATCAAGGACCTCAATGCAAAGCCCAAAACTCTGAAACAGCTAAAAGAAAAAGTGGTAGAAACACTACACTCTACAGGCAAAGGCAAGGACTGTGAGCAGGATTCCAGTTGCCCAGGAAATAAGGTAAACTATAGACCAATGGGATCATAAAATGAAAAGCTTCTGTGCAGCAGCAAAAAAAAACAAAACTCTGAGTGAGGCAGAGGTCCATGCCAGCTATGCACGTGACACAGAATTAGTATCTAGAATAAAGAAAGAACTCAAAAATTAAATAGCCCCCAAAGTCATAGATTGTTACTAGCAAAAATCCAGTGCCAGGGATAGGATATATTCTAGTGAGTTGTTGGCCAGGGAAGTCCTTGGTGCTTCCAAAACATTACAGGTCATTGCTAAGGCTCTTGGTTTCCCTCCAGAAATAGATGGTAAGGTCCTATTGCTAAAGACTCTACATGTTTAGGCTACAGGTCATTGAGAAATCAAGCTGGACCTCAACAGAAAGCTTAACTCTCTGTGAGCCAGATGACAGAAAGCTGGAAAAAAATATGTTGCATGCAGCCCTATGGGAGAGAGACATCATCAGCATTGATATACCACAGTGGACAGTGCAAGCCTTAAGACTGGCCAGATAGGCCAAATGAGCCAACAGGTGCAATAGTAGCATGTTTGTTATGGGGGAAACCAAGTGCTCTCTAATTGGACTAGATGCCGGCTTCATGGGAGCAAATAGGACCCTGATACTGAAAACCTAGTCAAAAGCCTATGGCAGGGAAAGTCAATGAGCCCTAAAGGAGTAACGTCTGCTACTGTCTGGATAAATTCATATACTATTGCTCACCAAGCTGCATTGAAAGCATTTTTCTTAATGTTTATATCCACATATTAATGCTACTGTCAACTTTTGGTTACAGAGCTTCTCTTTTCAGATGATGGTGACCACTGGATGATTCAAAGGCACCAGAGTGTTGCAAAGAAGAACCAGAGGAGTGTTCAACACTGAGACATCTCTATCACACCTTCCAAGGTCCATGGTATATCACGGAAGAGATGGCAGAAAGAATGTAAGAGCCAAAGGAAGGGTAGGACTGCTTACAATGCAATCTTCCATGCACAAAGTGGCCTAGATATCCATTACCTCGCAGAGCCTGGTACTACCTACACAAGACCCTCATAATGGTAGGAAGAAATGATGACATCAGAATGAAAGAGAGACTAATTGAGAGGGGGAGGAGATATGACGGAGGGTGAATTTATAAAAAGGAAAGGAGGGAAGGGGGAGGAATTATTGTGGTTTATTGCCTATAATTATGGAAGTTGCTAATAAAACAAGTTTAAAAATTAAAATAAAACTTAAATAGCAGGAAAATTAACAACCTAATAATAAAGGGATCTATGGAACTGAACAGAGTTCTCAAAAGAAGAAACACAAATGGTTAATAAATATCTTAAAAACAGTATTCAACACCCATGGCCATCAGGGAAATGCTAATTAAAACTACTTTGAGATTTCACCTTACTCAAGTCAGAAAAGCAATCAAATGATTACTCAAGAAAATGGCAACAAATACTGGTAAATATGTGGAAAGAGACACTCCTGTTCACTGTGGGAATGTCAACTGGTGCCACCACTATGCAAATAAGTGTGGAGATTTCCAAAAGGCTTAAAATAGGACTACCATATGACCCAGCTATACCACCCAAAGGACTCTATACTACTATAGACATACTTGCATTCCATATTCATTGCTCTGTTAACCACAGCAAGAAAATGGAACCAGCCTAGATATTCAACAACTAATGATAATAAAAATGTGGTATGCATATGTAATGGAATTTTATTCAGTTGTAAAGAAAAAATGAAATTTGTAGGAAAACAGATAGAATTGGAAAGTACTATACTGAATTAGGTAATCCAGGCTCAGAAACAAAAATGCTGCATGTTCTCTCTCATATGTGGATCCTTACTTTCAATGTTCAGACTGGTGTGTTTACTTTGGAGTATCTACAGAGACCATGAAGGTAGACAAGGGCTGAGGAAGACTAGCTGTAAGGGGGGATAGCAGAACACAAATGGTATCAAGGTTATGGAGGGGAAAATAACGGGGACATAAAGGGTAAAGGAGGGATGAGGTGGGGAGAGGAGAGAGTAGGGGGAAGGTTAATCAAAACAGGAAATATGAAAAAGCTATATGAAAATTTAATACTTTACAAACTAATTAAAAATAAAAGACTGGGTTGGAGAGATGGCTTAGTGGTTAAGCGCTTGCCTGTGAAGCCTAAGGACCCCGGTTCGAGGCTCGGTTCCCCAGGTCCCACGTTAGCCAGATGCACAAGGGGGCGCACGCATCTGGAGTTCGTTTGCAGAGGCTGGAAGCCCTGGCACGCCCATTCTCTCTCTTTCTCTCTGCGTGTCTTTCTCTCTATGTCTGTTGCTCTCAATTAAATAAATAAAAAATTAAAAAAATAAATAAAAAATAAAAGACTAAATAGAAATATACTACATGGATGGTTAGTATTTCTCCCAGAAAACTTGGGCTATTTATGTAACAAAAATAGCAGTACCAGGTATGGGATACTTTCTTGGGTCAGTGAAGACACAGAGGACAACAAAACAATACAAACTATTGCCATTATTCTTAGGTACTCAACAGAATTCAACAATAAGATCCTATTGTTGAAGACTTTACATCCTTTGGGTGTAGGATATAGAGAAATAAAGATGGAACTGAACTGGAAGCTTCCTCCCTGCCAGATAGCTTTGGAACACTAGAAAGTGTTATGCAGGTTGCTGGGGAAGAAAAGTCATCAATGGCCTCACATAATGGAGAACAGTGCATGCTACAATATTAACTTGTCAGTGAAGAGGTGCCCTCTGGTGCAATACTGGCATGACTGCTAAGGGGGTAACTATCTGCTTCCTGACTGAATTTGAGAAATATATACAAGAGGGAATTTATGCCTGGTATTATAAACAAGGTCAAATGCCCATGGCTGAAAAGTCATAGGCCCCAGAGGGAACCTACTGCTGCTCTTAATCAGATGTGTTGTCAAACTACCTCCTAAATATTTACATTTATATCCTCAGATTAGGAATGCTCCCAGCCTTGAGCAGAAATTGTGCTCTTTGCTGTGGGCTGTAGTTAATGCAGTCTCTAGGCAAAGTGCTAAAAATAAGTGACTAATGATTGCTCAGACCTATCCAGCGCACTGCATCATCCTCCCCAAAGGCTCAAGGACCATTACAGAAGTAGGGGTGGGGAGAAAGTAAGAGCTGGAAAGTTGGGAGAAATGCTGGGAATTCTCTTGCCTGGACATGATATGGCCGTTGCACTCAAACTCACAGCTATGGTTAACTAAAAAAAAGTGACTGAAGTGGAGGGTACCATTCCACAAATAAATACAATATGTTAGAGGTTATTAATATTGCCATTAAACTGTATTCTACCCCTCCACATTACCTCTTTCAAAGAAAGACTTACAGCAATTGGGCATCTAGGAGATTGAATATGGCAATATTAACTAACAGTCAATAGAAATAGAAAGTCATGCTGAGAGAAGGTAGGAGGAGGAAGAAAACCATTGGGACAACTGCAATTGCTGATCTTTAAATGAAAATTGGCTAGAAGCCTTCTGGCAGCAGGGTGAAAGGAAAATGTGCTCAGTGATACAGTTCTGTTATCAGAAAAAGGAGAAGCATTCTGATTTTGAGAGGAATACACAGCCTATGTGAGACCTTTTATAGCAACACCCAGATTTTTGTCCATTTCTCTAACAATGCTCTTGGCAAGGAACTGGGGTTATAGAATACAATACACAGGCAACCTCTGACCTTTTTGTCTTTATTACCTATGTATGAGAGGAAGGGAGAGGGAGGGAGGAAGGGCGGGTGGGTGGGCGGGTCAGGGCTTTAGCCACTGCAAATGAACTAGACACATGCACCATCTTGTGCATCTGGCTTTATGTGGGTACTGAGGAATCAAACTAGGCCCTTAGGCTTTGCAGGAAAGCATCTTAACTGCTGAGCAATCTCTCTGGTCCCTGACCTTTTCATTTTAGCTTTATCAATCACTTCTTCTGAAGCGCTTTTCCATTCCTCTCCAGCACATCCCTCAGCCTGTGCTCCTGACTCTTACCAGCTGGATTACACTTCATACTGGTGTTCCCATGTCACCAGTTCTATTTACCAATGTACCTCATGCATTGCCACCTAAATGTTCCTATACCACCATGCTCAGTAACCAAGGTCAAAAATCCTTGGCTACTCACAGTGGCCTCTAGAGCAAGACCAAATTTCCATACTCATAATCTGACAGTTCACATTTTATAAACTACTTGTTCCTGCTCTAATCTCCCATCTTGCCAACTTGCCAACCTTGTTTTAAGGAAAAGTCTTTCACTGACCACTGTATTCACCAAGCTAGCCAGGTCCATGAGCTTCCACTGACTTTACTGTCTCTATCTCCCATCTGACTGTTAGGATCATAGATGATCCCTACTGTTACCAGCTTTATGTGGGTCATGGGGCTCCAAATTCAAGTCCTCATATTTTAGTGGCAAGCATTTTATCCTATAAGCCATCTTCCTGGCCCTTAGTTCTTCACTCTTGAAGCTTTCCTAACAACCTGAGTTTACGTTTTCTTTTCCCCTTAGGTAATAGATGTGTGCGTTCCATATATCTCTAAAGATTCCTAACCCTTTACCTGGGAGGGGTGGATCAGAAAGGTCAAAACCGTGGTTGTAACACCAGGATGTTAATGCCGGCAGCTACTGCACATGAAAGCAGCTGAGGTAGTTCTGCTGTGGCACTGTGGTACAAGCCATCACCCTTCGCCACCCACGCTCACGTCTAAGAATGCTCTTGATTAAGCAGTAACAATTACTAGCTTCACTAAATCTGGAGCACTGTGTACATAGCTGTCTAATATTCTGTGTAGAGAAAGGGACGTTCTCCCAAAGTAGTTCTGCATGTCAAAGCACGATGATGGTGTCCAGGAGCAGTGCCTATGTGGTTGCTGAGCTGCACACTGGAGTCACCCTCCCCATGACAGTCTCTAGAAACACCCGTGTGATTCCTGAGCTGCGTGCTGGAGTAGCCCCTCCCCCCACGTGACAAGCTCCAGGAACAGTGCCTGTGTGGCTTCTGAGCAGGGTGCTGGAGTACCCCCACCCCACCATGAACCATTATTTTTATTCAATAGAAAATGGATACAAACATTTAGTTTTACAGACCTGGCTAGTTTGCAAATATTTTTCTAAAACTGAACAACATGAAGCTGTCATTTCACAGAAACCAACTTATTTATTGTTAGTGAAAAGATTCTAAGTTTTCAAACAAGTATTAGATTTTAGTACAGCTGTGTTCACCACAGTGAACTTGACAACTTCCTAATGGTGAAGTGCTTTTCTGTTGAGACTGGAGGTAATGTTTTAAAACTGTGACTATTTTTTCATATTGTATAGTAAAACATTTGTCACATCTACTTATGTGTGAGACTCACACTGAACCCTTGTTTTCCAGATGAACTACACAGTATACTAAAAACATGCTTGGGTAAAGATTCAAAATGTAAGACAGCTTTCAAATTTATGAAAAATTCACCAAAAAAAAAATTCACATGGTTTCACATAATATGCAACTACATCTTAAGAAACTAGGACTGGAGAGATGGCTTAGTGGTTAAGGCACTTGCCTGCAAAGCTAAAGGACCCTGGTTTGGCTACCCAGGACCCATGTAAACCAGACGCACAAGAGGGGGGTGCATGCATCTGGAGTTCATTTGCAGTTGCTAGATGCCCTGGTGTGCCCATTCTCTCTCTCTCTCTTTCAAAGAAATAAATAAAAATAACATATTTTTTAAAAAGAAACTAGCTTAGTTTTAATGTGGTGTCAAAGAAAGACATCCCAAGGTCTTGAAAAGGCTCTGAAATACTCTCCAGTTTTCTGACTATGTGACTGTGTGAACCTAGATCATCTTTAAATACATCAACCAGAACATCTTTACACTTTTTTTTTTTTTGGTTTTTCAAAGTAGAGTTACACTCTAGTATAAGCTGGCCTGGAACTCATAGGGTGGCCTGGAACTCACACCTGGCATCATCTTTACACTTTTTTTCTTTTTCGAGGTAGGGTCTCACTCTAACTCAAGCTGACCTGGAAATCACTCTGTAGTCTCAGGGTGGCCTCGAACTCACTTCTATCCTCCTACCTCCGCCTCCAGAGTGCTGGGATTAAAGGCATGCGCCACATGCCCAGCTTTATCTTTACACTTTTAACTACACAAGCAAACACAAAATTCCAGCTCTTTCAAAACCTGAGAAAAATGGGAAACAATGCTACTCTTCCTAACTGTTTTAGAAAAACAATTGTTTTATATTAAAATATTTTAATGTCACTAACACATTAAATACTAATTTAAATGATAATAATTGTGTTTATTATTTTCTATGTTTAAATTTATTAATAAGTATATCTCAGATTTCTCCCTTTTAAATTCTATTGTAATAAGCGTCAGTGGTGAACCCACACAATGATAACTTTGTGCTGTTAACCCACACAATGATAACTTTGCGGTATTAAGAGTATAAAGTGTGAGAGAAAAAAAAAGTTGAGAACTGTGGTTCTGGATTATTAATTTTGGCCCTTAATTTTGCATTATAAAAATTTAATATTATATAGGACATGTGCAATATAATATCATATATTCTTGTGCTCATATAATATTGTAGTGCTATGGAAAGGGGGTGCTTTGTTCTTAATTTATAAGACCCTAAGGAAGCAATCCCTACTTGTTCAATTGACATGAGGTAAAACATTTCATGGAACCATTTCATCAAAGTTTTATGATTAGTTTGCAAAAGACAAAATTAAAGATCTAGTCTTGGTGTTTTCCAGAGATTGTACCCCTCTCCACTTCAATGAGATTGTCAGCTCTTACACTTCATTAATATTTTTCGTTTCTTTGGTTGGTAGGTTTGTTCGAGATGAGGTCTTTACTCTGCTGTTCAGGCCAGCCTAGAAAGCCTAATCCTGCTTCATCCTGCAGATAGCTGGCATCACAGGCAAATCCCATCATGCCTGGCTCCATGAATTTCCCTCTTACCTTTGCACATGCGCTTCCTTGTTCCTAGAATCCTCTTTTTCTTCCTTGGTGAGCTCCTCTTTGGGTGCCCTTTCCTGACCACCCTGCTTAGGTTTCCTTCTTATATATTTACAGCACCTTTATACTCTCCTTAAATGTCACTGCTCACACTGTAATTGTTGAGTTATTTGTATAATTACTTGATTAATGTCTGTCTGTCTGTCTCACTAGAACATATATCCCGGGGGACACAGGCTGTGCCATCTCTTTATTGATGTTTCCTAATGGAGCTAAAGATATATTAAACAGATAAACATTATTAATTAAATAAACAAATTAGTTACTCACTTATCCTGTGACATTCTGTAATACAGCAGACGAAGCAACGAGGGAGAAAAAGCATTCTACATTACAGAAGGAGTGGGATGACCTATTTTTAAAGAGAATGTTTAGAGATCCAGATAGCAGTGGAGGTACAGTGGGGATGGGGGATGGGGAGATGGAGCTCAGAGAAGAAAACTGCAGGGAGCAAAGGAGATTGTTTAATAAATATTGAATGAATGCATGCATGAAAAAGCGGTGCATGTGTGCATTTTTGGATATTCCTCTGTGTGTGAGCATACATGTGTGTGCATTCATATGGAGGCCAGTGGGTATTAGTGTCTTCCTCAAATGCTCTCCAACTTATTTTTGAGATAGGCTTTTTCATTGAACCTGGAGCTCAATTTGGCTAGACTAGCTAGGTACAAGCCCAGGGATCCTCTTGCCTCTTCCTCTCCAAACTGTGACTATAGGCACATGCCACCACACCTAGCTTTTATGTGGATGCTGGGGGTCCCAACTCCGGTCTGCACGCAGTGCAACAAGCACTTTACCCACTGTGCCACCCCTTCCCCTCAATATCCAAGAATGGAAATTTGACTCCTTAAGATTTTTACTACCAAAAAAACCAACAGCAGTGTCTTTTAAAATTGTGTTTAAATAGCTTTATTTCTAATTCATTGAAAATTTTAGTAGTAAGGGCTCAAATATTGACTTATTAATAGATTGTATGGTTGGTATTTTATAATATTTGTGGGTATGATTAATTCCCAACCCCTTGATAATGTGGTTGGTGCCTCAGGCACCAACGCTCTGCCCTTCTAGGAACAAAACCAGTTGTTGATATCAGTGGTGCACTGTCTTGTTAAGGGAACAGAAAGGAGTGTGGTGGGCTGAGTGGTGCAGGGCTGTGCTACTTCCCTGCTGGCTGGCCTCTGCCTGCAGTGTGCTTAGAGCTTGAAGATCTGTAAATGTGAGCAAAGACCGCTCTCTGTATTATTATTTTATGAATATGCTTTAAAAATAACCCATGTTCCTCAATCAGTGTGCACTCACTGTATGTACAACATGTTGCTGAAGAAATACGCTGCTAACTTCTACCTTTTTAATATAAGGAAATTG
This sequence comes from Jaculus jaculus, assembly GCF_020740685.1. Taxonomy (NCBI): domain Eukaryota; kingdom Metazoa; phylum Chordata; class Mammalia; order Rodentia; family Dipodidae; genus Jaculus; species Jaculus jaculus. Next base: position 87,194,757 of record NC_059107.1, on the reverse strand, counting down.
AATCCCTAAAAAGAAAGGCAAGTTGCCTGAAGGAGCCTGAGAGCCAAACCACACATCAACACAGAGACTCTGATTCCCAGCTGCTACACATCTTCCTATGGGGACTTTAGAACAAGCTCTGCCTAAAACGAACAAACAAAAAAGAATTAAGTAAAAATAGCCTTAAAAGTGTCATAAGTACCGGCCTGTTTTTTCTCCAGCCTTCTTATTTCAAATCTTGCAAGATGGAACATACTTTAAAAATACTTAAGGCTGCTAGGCATAGTGGTTCATGGCCTTTAATCCCAAGAGGGCTGATGCAGGAAGATTGCATGTTTGTGGCCAGTCTAGGCTCCACAGTGAGACCCTATCTTAAAAACAACAACTACAAACTGAGAAAAATAGTTAAAACTGCAGAAAGCCCATGAAATAGTGGTGACACCACTATCAAAATTTTCATGAGATCAAGTTTCATTCCAATAATAACTATGGAATACACTTGGGATATTCTAATTCATGCAAACACCATGAAGAGTCCCATTATTCATCTGCCCATTACAGTAATGGAGATGCTGTTTGGTAGTTATTGCAATCTGTCAGGTCACATTAATCTACCTCTCAAAAACTGACCTGGGAGAAGGAACTGTAAATGCATCTTTCTTTTGAAGGAGCCACTTGGATTTTCTAGGTAAAAGCATACTGAAAAATAAATAAATTTAAAAAAAATAAATTAATTTAAAAAAAAAGCATACTGATATTGTCTTAACAGAGACAGACCTAAGGAATGCAGGAGACTAGTTTAGTGATAAAGATGTACTTTTTAGTATTGCCTGCTGAAATAAGGAGTACCACAGTTAAACAGGGACTTCAGAAATCAAAGGATTGTAATCATTTTCCAAATCCTTACAAATGAATTGAAAGTTCATAATATAGGAAAGGCAGCTACAGTGCAAATCCCGCTGGTCTCAAAGGAGACTCAGAAGAAAGCTCACTTCTTTGAGGAGTTTCAGTTAGGGATAGGAGCCCAAAGAGAGAACCAGAAGATGCCACCCCTCCCTGGCTGGAAAGGAACTCATGTTTGACCCAGTTTCACCCACAATGGGGCTACAGTGTCCCCTGCTGTCTCTGCAGTCCAGCACACTACCTAAGTGAGCTGGCTTTCGGGGATCAACCCTTTGAATCTGCAAATCAATCAGGTCTTCCCCTTACATATCTGAATCTGAGGAAAGAATACATTTTCAATCAAGGCTTGTCTGTGCTCATCTCTGCCCTCTCTCGGCCCTGGGATCCCTCTCTGGACACAAGTAAGTCTGATTTTATAGGGGAGGGTAGTTTTTCTGCTTGCCTCTGCTTCATGCTTTGGTGTAACTTCTTACTTTAATTGCATGTATGATTTTCCCCTGATCTCTAAGTCTACCACATGTGTATTTCCTTTATACTCTAGATCAACCACGTGGGTATTCCCTCTCAATTCTGGCTCTCTCTGCTACCTTTGTAATTTCTCTTAGCTTGGGTAACCATGGATGTAACTCTCTTTACTGCCCATTTCTCATCTAAATTTCCTGATCTCTGCTTTCACACTTTCCCTGTGCTATTCTTCCTTAGGCCATCACCACTTGTTCTCTTAACTTTCTTACATGAGGAGGTTCGGGGTAGACACTGGGTCTTCCACACAAGTGTGTGTTTCTTCTCAATCTCCTGACATAAGCAGCTAGATCCTACCTTCCACGTGCTTGTGGCTGTGCTCCAGCCTCTCTTAGACTTCCATTTCTCTTAAGTATAGCTCATGAACTATATGCTATGCCTACCACACGAATCTGTATCCTATCTTCCACATGCTTGTGACTGCTCCAGCCTCTTCCTAGACCTCAACTTCCCCTAAACCCCACAATTTGTGATTTCTCCCTAAATAAACTCAGTAATTGATAAATTATGCTTCTTGAGTCCATTTTAATCAATTCTTTGTTAAAAATAGGATAAAGACACAAAATTGGGATTTACAAGTTTGGGATATCCCTCCTGAGCCCATCAGTCTTCTCATTTTAATTTTTCTAGGCATCCAGTGAGTTCCTGTTGTGTTCACATTGCCACTGAGTTCTATGTTTCTCTGTGAATTTTGATTCCAACTTTCTACATACATTCTTGCTGTTTTCTGGGTCATGGCCTGGTCAGGTTTCTTGCCAGCAGACTCTTCACTTGAATGCAATTTCTTTTGCTTGTGTGGGTCTTCCTGCCTGGCCCTCACTGTGATATACTTCTAGACGACTTGTGACCACAAGTACTCATGGTAAATACACATTTCAGACTTGCTCCGAATGCCCAGGGCTCCCTGCTTTCCTTACCCATGTGTTTGTTAAATTAATTTTGACATTCCCAGATAACAGAAAGCTAACTAAATCTCAAATGTGATGCTTTGTGAGGCAAGAATTCACAAGACATTTTACAGAATTCTGCTTACCTTTGCTTTATGCCTCGGTGTAAGCGCAGACAAGACTTGATTGAAAATGTATTCTTTCCTCAGATTCAGACATGTAAGGGGAAGACCTGATTGATTTGCAGATTCAAAGGGTTGACCTCCAAAAGCCAACTCACTAGGTAGTATGGAAGCAGAATGTAAAATGAATTTTACATTCATTTTACTGAAGATGAAGGAACAAGGCCAGGCGGAATGAATAAACACCATTACATGGAGGAAAGGATCCTAACATAATTCAGCTGCTGTGCTAATAGGTTGAATAAGAGGAAACTGTACAATGGAAACAATTTTGATGTACCAGGAAGCCACATTTAGCTTTCAGGGGTGGGAGATTCATAGTAACATCCTCCCTTTCTATCATCCTTGACTTTCCATCAATTACCAAGTCCTGTTCCACATGAAATATATATGTCCTGTCTTTCCATCCCCACTGGTATTTCCTGGCTCAAGCATTCATTATCCTCTGCCTGGACTGTGTCCATTCAGTCTGGCTATACTGGAACTCCTCCTGAGGATTAGATCTTTTAATTATGAAGAGTTTTCTTACTAAAATAGTTTATCAGCTATACTTCTCATCTATTCCTGGCCCTTAAAAATTCATCTTCCAGTGGCTACTGCTTCATATCTGGAATTGTTGTCATGTTCTTGACACCAATTCATCCCTCTCAACATGCTCCCCTTCAAAAAGAAACATCCAGAATGGGGGGTGGCTTCACTAGCCCTAAGCAGGAGAAAGATGCCTAGGGCTACCTTCTCTGGAGACCAAGGTCAGATGCAACCTGGGATTACATTAGATTTTTGACATTGTTATCACATGCTCATTCCAGATTGCCCTTAATTAGTCAAGTACCTAGCCATTTCATGTCATCAGTGGCTAGCTTCCACTCTGCGGCTCTTCATTTAAGCAGCTGGTATTTATGAATTAGGGGTTAAAGTTTAGTTCACATTGATTCCTGACTCCTCTAGAAATTGATTTCTATCCATTATCCCACAGTCCTCCTAAGATCAATTACCTGGTAAGTGCACTCTGTAGGACCACAATTCGTCCTTTTATATTGAAAGGCAATTATTTCAAAAGGAATATGCTCAAACTAGGCATTTTTTCAGGCTGAGATGACTTCCTTTGGTTGAACTCATGTTGGTTCCTGGTGACCTCTTTCTAGCAAACATTCACGAACCATCTGGTTAAAGATCTCCTGCAATATTCTTGGAGAGAATTGTCCCACTTCAACATACCATGCATTAGAATTTGGTCTATACCCAATATCTATCCAAAAGCAGGCCCTGTTTTGAAAACTGTCCCATTTGTCATTTTAGTCTTATGGTACCTGTACCAGTCCCCATAACAGCTTTACCAACTGTGGTTCCACAAACAAATTTCTAAGTTCTATAAGTACCCTGGTTTACACACAATTCTAGACAGAAAACTCAAACCACCGTAGAACAAGCATAGCACTTTCTAAATGTTCTGTTTTATTGAGACAGTCTCATTGTGGGGCCAGGGTAGACTCTAACCCTTGCTATTCCTGCCTCAGGGGTTCTGAGAGTTATAGAGGTGCTTCCCAACTCCATGCCACTTTTTCAAACATTCTTGAGCAGCATGGGCACCTGTGGTCACCGGGGCTTAGACCATTTCAGTGAAGTTCACTTTTATACTCAAAACACATTTTTTATTTTTTTCTTCAGGAATTAATAGTGTTTTCTATAAAGCAGTGTCTTCCCTCAAAAAAGAGCTAGTTCCTCAAATTCCTAAATGGGGATAGTAAATCTTCCAATCTGCTTCCCTCTTTGTAGCCATGATGCTTAATTAAGAAGAAACATTTTCCCACTCATCTTCCTGGATCTATTTTTTTTCATTGAGTTCCTACATCCTGTTACTTATTATCTTCTTCTCTAGTTGATCCAATTGTAATCCTAATATTATCTGGCCAGTCCAAACTTTATTATTTATTCCAAATTTGAAGCCAGGTGTGGTGATTCACACCTTTAATCCCAGCACTCAGGAGGCAGAGGTAGGGGGACTGCCAAGAGTTCAAGGCTACCCTGAGACTACAGAGTGAATTTCAGGTCAGCCTGGGCCAGAGTGAGACCCTACCTCAAAAAAACAAACAAAAACAGAAACTAAATGATGAAAAAATATCAATTATCATGAGATTAGACACAGTAAAATCATTCCTATTTCTAAAAAGCCAGGAGAATTATATATAAACACCAGGTTCTAGAAAGGCTGGTAAAGGGGATATGATGGTTAATCCCGGATACCAATTTGACAGGATTTAGAATCATTTTGGAAACAAATCTCTGGTCATGTCTGTGAGGGTTTTTCTCAGTTAGATCAGCTACGATGGGAGGAACCACTCTGTGAGTGACACCATCCCATGGGCTGGGTTCCTGAACTCTATAAAAATGAGAGAGCTAGCTGGGTGTGGTGGCACACGCCTTTAATCCCAGCACTTGAGAGGCAGAGGTGGGAGGACTGCCTTGAGTTCAAGACCAGCCTGAGACTACATAGTGAATTCCAAGTCAGCCTGAGTGACACCCTACCTCAGGAAAAAAAAAACAAACAAAAAAAGAGAGAGAGAGAGCTAGCTGAGCATTCAGCATACATCTCTCAACAACTTCCTCCTTAAGGATATGACAATGTGATTCCAGCTTCATGTTCTTGCCATGCTTTCCCTAACACCACTCTAAACTGTAAGGTGAAAATGAACCCTTTCCTTCCTTGAGCTGCTATTGATCTGGTGTTTTGTTCCAGCAACAAGAAAGTAACTGAGGACTAGAGAGTTGGCTTAGCAGTTAAGGCATTTGCTTGCAAATGCCAAAGGACCTAGATTTGATTCCCCAGGACCCATGTAAGCTAGATGCACAAGGTGGCACATGCATCTGGAGTTCGTTTGCAGAGGCTAGAGGCCCTGGCATGCCCATTCTCTGTCAAGTAAATAAAAAACAACAAAAACAAGTAAGTAACTGATACAGAGGGTGTCATTTAATAAAGCTCATATCATAAAACACAATTCCTTAGCCTTCATACTCTCATGCTTCCATGTTGACCACAACCTAGTTTCTGTCCACAGCAGTGTCTCCCAGCTTGCTGTGAACAGAATCCTTCACACCCCATCCTTTACTCCAGAGATGCCCTGACCCTGCGAGTTCCTAAGTCAATGTCAAAGTCAAGAGTTTCTAGACTTGACTCCTACCTTCCCCTGGTGATCCCTGAGTCCTTTTAACTCCTCATGACTTGAAGGGAGTGTGGAATCTATTCAGCCAGCCATGACCACCTAGCCCTTAGATTTGCCCCTTAGAACACCTTTTGCTTTTCACCAGACCAGGGACTAGGAGCCTGGGACATCCTATGTCATTCAGTTTATAAAAGAGCTTTCCATCATGCTTAACACAAAACTGAACCAGATTGTGATGGTTTCCAACACTGCAATATCACCAAGGTGCTCTCTATAATGTCAACATGGAATTACGCCCCTTTCACCCTGACTTCCTCCCACACATCCACCTTATCCCGCAGCAGGTCTATGTCATGGTTCCTAGTTTCAACATGTCGGCAGCTTTTCACAAGTCTGGTGTAGCAAGAACACATGGACTTTGTGTGACACCCTTGGCCATCTCTGAATATTGTAGCATAGTCTGCCTAAGTCACTCACTTCAGCGGCAAAGCAGAGTGGAGGTGGCAAGAAGAAACAGGTAGTAGACACGTGGGGGTGGGGCAGGGGTAAAGGGGTGATGCTCAGGAATGAGACGGGCTGCTGTCCCAATGGCAGCAGAGGGTCCACAGGAGCATCTATCCACCCAGGATTACTGGTTTGGCCTGAGGAATAACACTATAGACACCTGAGATGGATGCTATTTGCTTCTGACACCAATAACTGCGGCTATCCAACCAGGCCTGCTCTCGCAGATCTTCTTCAGGCAAAAGAAAAACAAACATCCCCAAGAAAACAAGGTAATAATGATAAACTTTATTGGCCACACTGTGAAAACACACTGGTACATAAAAACGTGAGGCTCTTGATCCCTGTCAAACCTGAACCATTTAAGGACAAGCTGAATACACATGATCTATGCCTTGCTTTATTTCAGTTCAGCTCAGCAAGCTCAGGTAGACCTTCCAAAATGTCAGATGGAGGAAAACATAATATAGATTTCCCAGCTCCTTTTCTTCTTCCTAGTACTTTGTCTTTAATTTTGCTTTGCCTCTGTGTTCTTATAGCTAGCTCCCAGGTTCCATCACCACCTTCATTTCTGATGTAAAAATGTGGTCTGGATAAACTTACCTGACTTTTTTCTGGCATTCACCCAGCCCACAGGTCTGTTTGAATGAAACCTCTGTTTTCAGTGATACCGTAACCTACTGCCAACAAAACGGGCTTCTCTTAAACATAAGACATGGTTCCCTGGAGTGCCCAGGTCTCAAAGGACCTCCTCTACACTGCCTGTGTGTTTACCATGGAGACAGAAGTTTGGGTTATACATGTTTATGGTGAGGCCAGGAGTGCGTTGTTCACCCTGACGCTGAGGGAGAACACACAGCATGATACACCCACTGCACAAAGCAGAACTACACAATGAGCATCAGACAGAGCCCATGTGAAGTACAGGACATCAAGGATTCCTTCTCATCATGGTATGGACATGTAATTGAAGGAAGACAGTGGCAGGACATTGTGATCTGTTAACTACACATACAAGGCAATTATGATTGATGGCATTTTACTGGTGTATCTAATAAAGTGACATTCAATATGTCTTGAAGCACAGAAGCAATTTAAAAAATGGGGGCTGGAGAGATGGCTTAGTGGTTAAGCACTTGCCTGTGAAGCCTAAGAACATGGGTTCGAGGCTGGATTCCCCAGGACCCATGTTAGCCAGATGCACAAGGGGCGCACGCATCTGGAGTTTGTTTGCAGTGGCTGGAGGCCCTGGTGTGCCCATTCTCTTTCTTTCTTTCTATCTGCCTCTTTCTCTCTCTGTCTGATGCTCTCAAATAAATAAATAAGAATAATAAACATTTTTTAAATTAAAAAAAAGCTTCAAAATGGGCATCAGTCGGGATCCTGCTTGGTGTCATCGACAACAGGGTTAGAAAAACTCTCTTAGAGGTAAATGTCTTTGGTAATCCTAAATGCTGCCTCTGGCCATGCTATCTTTCAAAGTTTGGAAATAAAAGTATGGAAGTCACGAAGTGGGTGCCGAGATATAGGTCTATGTGTGCTATTAGGGTAGACACTGCTGAGGTGCACCAGGCTACTGCACTGAGCCAAACCAGCAGCTTTTCCTAAGTGGAAAAAACAAACAAACAAACAAAAACCACTTTCATTACACACAGAGAATTGGTGTGAACTATGTGTGTGTTTACCAGGTATACCAACCCTGTGTTGCACACAACTTTTTTGACATTGCTTTAAAAAGTATCAACTAAAAGCAGTTAGAAAAATTTAAGAAAAAAGAGGGTGGCACTGTGAGTTTATTATGCCAGTTACATGTGACTATGAATATCTGTCAGATCTGTTGTCAGAATATAGCTGCAAGAGCAAGGAAAATGCCAAACAACCCAGCTCCTTTAAGAGACAGTTAATACTGGAGAGCATTCACGATTCCCCTTTGCTGAAACTGGCATTGAATATAACAGGGAATTTATTGAACACTATGTCTTTCTATTATAGCCAAGTGATTTTCACAGTGGGCTGTCTACAGGAGACACACTCTGAAATAAAATGACATTGAGGATGCAGTTGCATGTGCAACCCTTTGCAGTCCAGAGCACTGTCTGGTTTCTGGATGTGGCTGTGGCTGACCTGAGTAGGCAAGCCATAAAGAATACGAGAAAAGAGGAAGCACACAAGTTGTTTTCTATTCTTTATCACTAACAATCATGCTCTGCCAATTACTGGAGTGGTGACCATATATTCCACTTTGAAAATAAACCAAAGACAGATTTTTGCATTGCTAAAACAATTGGTAGACAAGCCATTTACTGCAAGAAAAAAACTTGCTGCACTCAGTTGAATGCTGGCACGCTTTTACTACACATCTGGTGCCACAGACACATGACTCAGAGAGGCTCTTCCTCCCATCTCCTCTCTAAATGAGCCTAATATAAGATCTACATTTTGCAAACATCCTAGGTGCTTAATTTTCTTTAAATGAGACAATAATAAAATCACAGTGGCATCTAATAAGATTTTTAATTCCTTAAGGGTGGAAACCATGGCTAATCTTTAATGAGTCTAACTGAATAGGAACATTAGTTCCCCTCTTGGCAGAAACAGCCAATAGAACAACCCTAGTCTTACAAGGTTGTATTACCGAAGGTTCCAGAAGGAAATGAGAACCAGCTGTGCCACCGTAGTCACTGGCACTGGTCAACTCACTGCAAGTAGTCAGTCAAGACTGACGTCCAGAGTTACTGAGCACAGAGAGGCAGCAGGATTATCCATCAGTGAAGCAGAGGTTTTGGAAACACCACACACCCTTACTGTGGAAGGAGTGCCTGCCAGTCACGTGAGTAGCATGAAGACCACACCCACAGCCCTTGATATTGAGAGGCAAAGTTGAGAAACTATACCCCAGAGAATTGTCACTGTCACTCATCTTATTATGCCAGATCTGGAACCACTGTAGAGCACAATGTGCATTGTTTACATCATTTTTCACACTTCCTGAAGATCAGCTACTTGACCAATACAAATTAAAGGTGAAATAGACATGCTCAACCATGCTTATTGCTGCTCAATTCACAATAGCTGGGAAATGGAACCAGCCTAGATGTCCTTCAACTGATGAGTGGATAATGAAGATGTGGCACATTTGTACAATGGAGTTCTACTCAGCGGTAAAGAAAAATGAAGTTATGAAATTTGCAGGAAAATGGATGGATCTGGAAAGGATTATACTAAGTGAGGTAACCCAGGCCCAGAAAGCCAAGCACTGCATGTTCTCCCTCATATGTGGATCCTAGCTACAGATGATTAGGCTTCTCTGTGAGAAGGAAAAAACTCAGTACCAGAGGCCAGTAAGTTAAAAAGGAGATATAAAGGGAAGAGAAAGGAAGGGAGGCAGGTACTTCACAGGTTGGTATTGTATATATGTGAGTAGAATAGATTAACAGGGATGAAAAGGCCCAAAGTGAGGTCAGGAGAAGAGTTGAGTAAAGGAAAGGTGGAGGAAGGGCTAATCAAAATCTAAGAGGATGCAAATAAATCATATGGAAATCCTCTGGTTTCAGACAATAGAACACTCAGGAGCCATAGATCGTTGTTAGAAAATTTTCAGTGCCAGGGATGGGATACCTCCAGTGAGTTGTTGGCCAGGGAGGTCCCTGATGCCCCCAAAACATTATAGGCCATTGCCAAGGCCCTTGGTTTCCCACCAGGAATAGATGGTAAGACCCTGTTGCTAAAGACTCCACATACTTGGGCTGCAAGGCCACTGAAAAATCCTGCTGGAACTGAGCTGATAACCTCCTCCATGTAGATCAGCTGATAGAAAGCTGGAAGAAGCCATTCTACATGTAGTTCAATGGGAGAAAGAGATACCACCAGTGAAGATACTCAACAGTAGATACTACAAGCCTTATAATTGGCCAGCCAGCCCAAATAAGCCAACTGGTGAAATAGTGGCATGTCTGTCATGGTGGAAACCAACTGCCCTCCAATTGGACTGGAGGCCTACTCCATGGGGGGAAACACATCCCTGATACTGAAAACTTAAAATAGGGGTAGTCATGAGCCCCAAGGGTGTAACATCTGCTGATGTCTGGAAAAATGTATATACTATGCTTATCAACTGCTCAGTAAGCACTTCTCTTAATATTTATACCCTTATATTAATGCTACTCTCACTTTGGGTAGAGAATCTTCTCTTTTCAGATGGCAGTGACCTTGGGATGACTCAGAAGGTATCAGAGTGCTGGAAAGAAGTGACTGGAATACTGAGTAACATCTCGATCACAACTTCCAAGGCTCAGGGTCTAATGCAGAAGAGATGGTGGAAAGAATGTAAGAGCTAAAGGAAGGGTAGGACTCCTTACAATGTGCTCCCTCCAGACATAAAATGGCCTGGATATCCATGACCTCACAGTGCCTGACACTACCTACACAAGACCATTATAAGAGGAAAAGACCATGACATCAAAATAAAAGAAGAGACTGATTGAGATGGGGAGGGGATATGATGGATAATGGAATTTCAAAGGGGAAAGTGGGGGGAGAGGGTATTACCATGGGATACTTTTAACAATCATGGTAAATGTTAATAAAAATTGAGAAAAAAAAAAGATGAACTAGTACTTACAAATTCTGGGGTTCGGAAATCCTGCTGACTTTCCAGTGATCCAAAACTGGGGACAATTGTCTGTTCAAAATTTTCCAGCACTAAAAATAAATGGGTAAATAAGTAAGTTGATAAATTACATAAAGCACAGACTTTCATCGTCTATAAACAGCATTAGGAGCATCTGTGGCACACGTACAGGTTTACATTATTTAACACTATCAGGGATACTCAAGATATTCAGCAACTATTTCATACACAGGACAAAGGCATGCTACAAGAACACTGTGTGGTAAAATGCCCTAGAGGCTAGGTCTAACATGGAAAAATCACTCCGTTTCTACAGCAATAAGACACGATAGTCCAGCCAAGGAATTAGTTAGCCTACTAATATTCTTTTCACTACCTCTCCAAAACTGATGAGGATTCATGTGGGGTGGAGTGGGGTGGTGGGAATTTTCTGTCTTGCAATATGATATAATAGCAACTGACAGAAATGTTATGGGAGCTATTCTGCTTTGACTTTAAAATATCTCCAACAGCATCATATGTTCTATCACTTGGTGACCTGTAGCACTTTAAGGGAAGGTTGTGACCACTGGGGATGGACAATAATGTGTGATAGCCCCACCCCACTTCCCGTTTGTTGTCTATTTATTGTCTCCAACTGAAATGTTACAAGTGGGCCTGCCATGCCTCCCCCACCATAGTGAACTACATCCTCTCATCACTTAAAATAATTTCTTTCTTATGTTGCTTCTGGTCAGGTATTTCTTCATAGCAATGAGAGAGTAATTAGTACAGAAGATGGCGAGAAGTAGGGTGTGCTGTGATAAACATCACCATGTTCTTAAGTCTATGGAACTGATTTGTGGGAAGAATGTGGAAGAGCTTGAAGCTTTGGACTTCCTAGCCCTCGAACAGTATATAAGCACAGCTAATTCTGGTGGGTGTCTAGAGCACCAGACACACACAGACAAGGCAGGCTAGGCTCAAGAGACTTGAGAAGGCCACATGGACTCTCTTAGGAATGAGCTAGAGATAGTTGGCATTACACTGTGGCAAAGAAATTGGCTGCATTCTGCCCATATCCTAAGAAGTTGAGTGGGGATTCAATGGTAATGGACTAATTTGGTTAACAGAGGAAATTTCAGGGGAGAAAAACAATCAGGCAGTGGCTTCTGTTAATGGCTGGGATTCGGATCTACAGTGAGCAAGCAATGAGTGGAGCAGGAAGGTGACAAATGTAAAGTTGGATAAGGAAGGAAATGAGGAAATGTGAGTGAGCTTAAGCTTTCAGAAAAGGGGACCACAGCTAAAAATGAAGTTACAATTGTTAAAGAGATTAACACCATTACAGAGAAACCTCATACACTGCACTGTGGCATTAGGAAAGACGCTCAAGGGCAAGACCTCATGCACTGAAAGTGCAAGCATGTGACAATGCAAATTCTTCTTAAAAGAGAAGGCCCGAAGGGAAGATAACACAGAAGGGGTTTCCTCCTCAAAAATAGCTATCTAAGTAAATGTTTTCACAGATTCAGCAACCAAGGCATACAAAGGTCACTACAGCTGAGATCCAAGGGAGTCAAATGCCATCCTGAGCTGGAAACAGAAATTAGCAGCATTATCCACATGGTACTGTTTTCATAGACACAAAAGATGCAAAATGGAGGGAGTCATGGAGCTCTGCACCACAGCCCCAGAGAACTGCTGACCCAGGCAATGCATGGCAAGGTTGGAGGTGACAGGCCACTGTGAGAAGCTGTGAAGGTGAACCCTAAGTTACAATGGAAACTTAAGGATGATGGAGATGCCAGAACCATGGAATATCTGCCAAGAAGAACTATAAGTTGGGGCTGGAGAGACAGCTCAGTTGCTAAAGGTGCTTACTTGCAAAGCTTATGGTCCAGATTCAATTCCTCAGTACTCATGTAAATATAGCACACAAAGTGGCACATGCATCTGATGTGTGTTTGTAGTGGCAGGATGCCCTGGAGTCAGGGGCTGGAGAGACCATCTTAGCAGAGAAGATGCTTGCTTGCAAAGCCTAACAAAGTTTGATTTCCCCAGAACCCACATAAGCCAGACACACAAGGTAGCACATGCATCTGGAATTCGTTTTCAATGGCTAGTGGCCCTGGTGTGCCCATTCTCTCATATTCTCTCCTCTCTCTTTCTCTAGTAAATAATTAGAAATGATATATATTTCAGATTTCAGAATATAGTACAGGCAGCAGAGCTAGAGTCTTTGAGAGCCCAGTCAATTTCATCAAGATAAGAAACTATAAGATTATGCTTGCCCTAGAGTTTTAATCATGCATTGGCCCCATTCCTTCCTTTAGAACGAGAATATTTACTTTCTGCCATTATATATTGGGCGTATGCAATCTGGTTTCTAATTTTGAAGGAGGTCCCACTTAAGAGATTATAGTGAGTCTCAAAAAAAACTTTAAACTTTTGAACAGTGTGTGACTTTTAAAAACAACAGAAACTTAAAGTTGGAATGAATACATTTTGCTTCATGAGACGGCCATGAATCTGTGTCAAGGGCAGGATGTTGTGGTAAAATTGTAAATGTTCCCCACAGGCTCATGTGTTTGAAGTCTTGGTCCCTAGATGATGGGGCTATTTTGGAAGGTTGTGGAGACTTTAGTAGGTGGAACCTTAATGTAGGAAGTTGGTCAATTGCAATGGACCACAAGGTTTTATAACTCAGCCCTATTTCTTGTTCATTTTTTTGCTTCCTCCTTCTCTCTAAAATGTAACAAGACAGTATGCTGTATCTTCTCCACCATAATGAGTGATATCCCCTCAAAACATAAGCTGAAACAAACCCTTTCCTTCCTTAAATTGCCTCTCATCAGGTAATTCTTCACATTAATAGAGATTAAGTAAAACAGAACCCAAATGAAATTCTATAGTACTTTTTAAAATTAAAAATGAAACATTTTAAATTAATTTTCATATAGTTTGTTTAACCTGTAAATCCATTAACATTTGAGTATAGGAACAATATTATAAATTACTAGTGAATTACTTTATTTTTTTTTTCTTGGACTAAGCCTCAAAAATATAGTGTGTGCCGGGCATGGTGGCACACACCTTTAATCCCAGCACTCAGAGGCAGAGGTAGGAGGATGAGACTATAGAGTGAGTTCCAGGTCAGCCTGGCCTGGAGTGAGACCCTACCTTGAAAAACCAAAAAATAAAAATAAAATAAAATAAAATAAAACAAAATAAAATGTAGTGCGTATTTTTTACTTATAGCTCATGTTAATACAGAGTAGCCACATTTGGGAAATCCAGAAGCCATCTAACTACTGGCCAGTGGCCTGGACAATGGCAGTGTTAAGAGGGCTGGAGGAACCATGTTCAGAAGGCGGGTCATTCTGCAAGGCAATATTCCTGGGTTGTCAGTAAGGCACTGACATGAATAACAGGATTGTCCTGGGTTAGAAGGACACGGAAAAAGCAGAACAATCATATCTCTGTGTGGCTCTGGACTGGGCACTTTTAAAGAAACCAGATGTAAAGGGCCTTAAAAAAAAAAAAAAAAACGTATGTGATGGGGGAGTAGGTCAGACTATTAGCGGAGTACTGGCCTGGTTCAGTCCTCAGAACTAAAAAAAAGGGGTGGGAGAGGATTTGAGTTATGTCAAGTGTTAAATTATATTAAGGAATTGTTACTATGTGATAATATAACTTTGCCTTTGAAATGGCAAACTGAACTTAAAGAAATATTAAATAGTTAAATAAGTCTACAGACCATCTAATGTTCTAACAGATTTAGATATTTTCATTGAGCAACAGGCCCACATCTTCAGTAAGGCAGTGACATGAAAAGGGAACAAGGTTAAAGATTTGAAGAGTGGTAAGGAATGGCCACAATAAACAGCCTATCATCCTAAATTGGTCCTAACTTGAAAGACCAGCTGTAAGGGACATGTTTTTCAAAACTGTGTAACTTAAGTACAGAATAAGCATAAAATCAGAAGAGGCTGCTCTTAGTTTTATTCAGTCTGGTATTAGCTAGCTGTGTAGTGACATTTTAATACAAACTAATTTTTCATAAAAAGCTCTTTGTGAGGGCTGGCAAGATAGCTCCACTGGCAAATAACATGTCTTGCATGAAGATCTAAATTTGATCTTCAGTACCCAAGTAAAAGGCTGAGTATGGCAATATTTGCCTATAAACCCCCAGCACTGGAAGGGGGAGATGGACAAATCTCTGGGGCTCCTTGTCCAGTCAGTCTGACCTGACTGATGAGCTTCAGGCCAATGAGGAACGCTGCCTCAAAAAGAAGTGGACAGTATACCTGAGGGACAACACCAAAGATTGTCTTCTGGACTCTGCAAGCATGTGCACACACACACACACTGACACACACAGCATGTACGTGTAAACACACAAAAGGCACATACAAACAAAGGTTTTGTGAAAGAGAGAGTTGATTCCTATCAATCCAGAAAACTTCTTTTCATTGGCCCCAAAGAAGAAAGAAGTCTGGTGAGTACAGGGAAAATTCATAAGAGATTTCTAAGTGATTGTTCACAAAATCAAAATATTAGCCCATAACTGAAACAATTCAGCCTCTGTGACAAAGTTGGGTTTAGTACCTCCCTAAAAAAATTGACAAATATCTCAATTACATTTTAAGTTCACATTGAATCTGAGGGGAAATGCCATTATTACATCTTTCTATCACCTATGACTTGGAAAGAAAGAATATGGGAAATGGCATAACAAGCAAATGACTCACTCTTAAACATGCAGCCCACCAGAGGACCCCCATACTGGAATCAGAGCAGGAGCGCTATCTGAGAAACCCAGAAGGCTTGTGATCTCTGCACAGCCAGTTAGGACTCAGAGAGCTGGAATACAACTAGCTGGTCACACCAACAGTGGAAAAACAGTTTTCCAAGGTAATTACACTCCTGCAGACCACCCACAAAACATGCTAAAATACACTTGTCTATGCATGTAGCTGTGAGAAGCACGCTGTAAGCTGGTATGCAGCTTGGATCAACCCCAGAAGAAAAGACCAAACCTTTCTATAGCACTAAGAGTGAATAAATTACATCAGTGATCTTTGTAACATGTTGTTTCATAGCAAGTCAATGAAACATAATACTTGCAAATATTTTATATGAGTATTATTACTCTTGCAGAGTGATTTCATTTGGATATCTTATCTAGATTCCTATATGATGAGATGTGTAATTTGCCTATTATGTGTCTAAGGTCAGCAAATGAATAAATCCTCTATGGCCATTTTTCTTTCCTTGCTTTTTTCTTTTCTCTCTCGTTCTTTCTCCCCTCCTCTCTCTAGGGCAGACAAGAAGGTACTTAAAGACAGAAAAAACAAAGTAGATGATCAGATATACTATTAAATTACAGGTATCAATGTAGCATAGAGAAAATACAGAATAGATTCACAGTTTTAGTTATTCTTCTGGTAATATAACTAACACATCCAGCTGGATAATGTCATAGAGGAGTGAATGAAAATACAAAGGGCTTTACTGAAACCCTGTCTGGGGAGGGAAAACCCCGCAGCCACTCTAAGACCTAATACGGGCTTGAGAAGCAAATGACTCACGATGCTAACATAATAATTACGTTTCTACTAGATTGGCTTTAGTAACTCTGATATTCTCATTTCTGGTAGTCTAACACAACTGAAAACTTTTCTCAGCAAAAATATCATAGTCAAATTAAGGTGAACACTGAGAATGTGTTGTTTAAATGTACAGAATTATGAAAAATAACTCTGAAAAGACCATATTACTTCTTTATAAAATCATGTAAAAATATTTTGTTTATTTATTTATTTGAGAGAGCTTGTGAAACAGAGAGAGAAAGAATGGGCACGCCAGGGCCTCTAGCCACTGCAAATGAACTGCAGACACATGCACCACCTTGTACATCTGGCTTATGTGGGTCCTGGGGAATGAAACCTGGGTCCCTTGGCTTCACAGGCAAGCACCCTAACCACTAATCCATCTCTTCAGCCCCAAATTACTTTTTCCTTTACTAGATTTTGAGGTGACTCCCGGCATGGCCATTGTGTCTCATCGCACAATAGAAGCACCTACTGGAGCACACGGGCTCTGGGACATCTGTGTTATCTGGAGCACTGAAAACAATTCTCATATGGTGGGTATTGACATGTCAGTGGAACTCTGGTAGCTGTACAATGAAAGAGGCAACTGAGAGTCAGGTTTACAAAACACTAGCAAATGTACATCCTCCCAGCGTGGTGCTTTAAAGCCCTGAAGACACAAAGTCTTCTCTTCTTGAGGAGAAGAATTCAAGACATGATTAATATCAGGATATACAGACTTACAGGGAGCTGTAAAAATACTGTTGACTGGATTAAAGTAAGTAAAGACCAAATAAAAAGATTAAGGTCAAAAGAACTCCATAAGGGAGCTGGAGAGATGGCTCAGTGGTTAAGGTTCTTGCCTGCAAAGCCTAAGGACCTGGGTTCAATTCCACAGTACTCACATAAAAGCCAGATGCACAAGATGGTATGTGCATCTGAAGTTCACTGCAGTAGCTAGAGGCTCTGGTATGCCCATTCTCTCTTTTTCTATCTGCCTCTCTCTCTCTGTGTGTGTCTCAAAGGACTTTTTAAAAAGAATTCCATAAAATATCTACTTTTCCTTAAATTTACTACATAACAAAGAGTTAAAAATGAAAGGTGTTGAGAGACTATTTTTTAAAAAACATTAACAAGCAGTTAGTATAGCAAGATTGGAGTTAATAAAGCTTCAATGAAGGTGATACTGGTTCTCACTTAATTATTCAGCAATCCAAAATCAAATGTCCAGTAGAAATCCTTATATTTGTGATCATTAGTAGATTAACAAAAGAACACTGGAAGCCTCACCAAACAAATTCAGTTCACGTGGTTACTGATCTACCGATTAGAAACAGAGTAACTCAGGTTTACTATTGCAATTGTGAAATACAGAGATAAGCAATACTGCAACATTGCCTGAGACTTTAATATAAACTGGCCAATAAAAAGAGCCATTATCAACAATTTTATAGCCTGGGTAATCTATTACCTATCTTAAAACACAAAACAACCTCTCAGAAAATTCACAGATTAAAACCTAAATTCTCTTTAAGCAGAGGCCAGAGGATAAATGATCAAAGCAGGAGGCTAGCCTTCTTGAAACTTCACTACCAGCATAGCAGATGACTGGTTCCTGCTGATTGATTTGTTATGGTGATTGGTTGTCATTAAAATTATCAAGACCACAGAAAATACATGAGAAAACACAGGTTCCATACAAAGCACTGAAAAGAAATTATGCCAAGTCCTAGTGCAAAGGGCCTGGACTGAGAGCCCCGACAGGGTTCAAGTCCTGGTGCTGCCACTCCCTGGTTACATGATCCTGGCTCGTGTGCATTGTCACTGTGTTTATCTGAAGCCCGAGTGATCTCACAAGGTTATATAAAGATACAAATGGCAGTTTGACAGTATGTTAAAAAAAAGTACTGTACAAACCGGGCGTGGTGGTGCATGCCTTTAATCCCAGCGCTTGGGAGGCAGAGGTAGGAGGATCACAGAGAGTTTGAAGTCACCCTGAGACTACACAGTGAATTCCAGCACAGCCTGGGCTACAATAAGACCCTACCTCGAAAGACCAAAAAAAAGGTATTATGCAAATATAAATTAACTTCATGCATACAAACTCAACAATGTAAAGAAATGGGGCTGGAAATCTCCTGAGCATATTAATTTGTGTCTGGCATCTCTGAAAGTCTAATCTTATTGAATCTTATTTTTATTCCTATTTCCACATATGATAAGAAATATTTTAAGGTTATGAGTCACCACAAGTTACACATGGGTCTTTGAATTGGTCTAAGTCCAAAATTGGGCATCTTTTGACTACATTAACTTTGTTTTTTTCAGTCACATTGACTAATGCAAGGGATGCCCTAAGGTTAAACATAAACTGGGAAGAAATTAAAAGAGTACT
Source organism: Jaculus jaculus (assembly GCF_020740685.1). NCBI lineage: Eukaryota > Metazoa > Chordata > Mammalia > Rodentia > Dipodidae > Jaculus > Jaculus jaculus. The sequence continues at coordinate 87,176,018 of NC_059107.1, read as the reverse complement.
TTAAATGCAAGTCAAAAAAGTATCAACAAGTACTACTACTTCAATACACAGCTAGGTAGAAACCAACCAGCATGCAGGGTGTGGCAGCACATGCCTGTAATCCTAGCATGTGACGACAGCAGCAGGAGGGTCAGGAGCTTACGGCCAGCTTTGTCTACATAGCAAATGAGAGCATAGCCTGGCCTTCTTAAAACACTATATCAAAAATAATAAAAGAAAGAAAATACGACTAACACATTTTGAAAACCAAAGAAAACAACAATACAATAGAGTTTATTGACATACTGGTTATATTTGGAGGAATGAATGGAAAGACTATAAAATAAGCATGCAGGCATGTGGCTGAAGATCACATGTGCCCAGGACAGGGGCTAGGTGACACGAGTATGCATGGACATACACTTCCGTGGTGCCTGGGATGGAAGCCAGGACCTCATACAAGGCAGCCCCAGTAAGAATAAACAATACAGAGATGGTGATGGTTGAGAAGCTTCCCTCACACAGGAATTCCAAGAGTGTACATACAACCAAAAAAATGCTAGGTCTAAAGCATGGTCCACTCTGCTTTGGGACCTCCACTGAGTTCTACACACACAAAGAAGACAGACTTCCAATATTCACACAGCACTTGTAAGAAGGAAGGACTCAGCCTCCGCTTCGCCTTGTCCACTGCTCTAGCACCCAGGACACTCCCTGCCAGGGGCACAGAGCTCTCCATAGCAGAACACAGAGATGAAGAGTCCCTGAGGACTCTTCCCCTGGATCTGCTCCGAGAGAAAAAATCCCAGAACTTTTTTCATCCATAACTAGCAGCATCTCTAAAAAGAGGTCCAGGAACATTATTCCCTCCCCCCTTTCCCATTTCCACAGTCAGGGCTGTTTGGGCTCCTCTTATAAACAAACTTTCCTTATTCTCACAGACCCTCCTCCTCAACAATGCAGCTCTAAAAATATACAGAGATGTTAAACAAGTCTCCTTAGAGCAACTAGAAACATCATCACATAGTTCATTCTCACATCCCAGATTAGCTAATGCTTTTACAGAAAACCTCAAGATATACTGCAGACTTAAAAGATTCACACCAAATTCATTCAATGTTGATTTTTTTTCTCTCACAGTGACATATACACACATAACTTGAAGTTTTAGCCCTTTCAGGGTGCACTTACTGAGTGGCGTTTACACTAGTCACAACGCTGCATGCTATCACCACTATTTCCAGATCGTTTCGATGACCCTCATACTCCAATGATTAAGTAGTGATTTCCAATCCCCTTCCCTGCTGCCTGACAACCTCTAGTACTCTTCTGTCTATGAATTTGCCTGTTTCTAGATATTCTCTGTAAAAGTGGAACCACATACTCTTTGTCCTCTTATTTCTGGCTTATTTCACTTAGTGTAGTGCTTCCAAGTTTCATCCATGCTATAGCATGCATCAGAACTTCACATTCCTTTTTATGACTGACTAACATTCCATTGTATGCACACACCACATTTTGTTTGACCACTCGTTTGTTGATGAATCTTTTGGCTAATAGGAATAACACTTAAGTAAAGACTGGCTCAAAGGCTCTAGGTTCCTATTTTCAATTCTTCTGAATATATACTTAGGACTGGAATGGGTAAGAAATGAAGTGATTCTGCTTGGTGTTTAGAGGAACTACCCAGTTGGTTGTCACACTGGCTGCACTGTCCACATTCTCATCAGCAGTGTAGGAGAGCTCCAGCTTCCCACATCCTCCCCAGCATTTTTCTTTTCTTTTTGTGGTTGCTTTTAAATAAGACATACTGGTAGGTGTGAGGTGGTATTGGTTTTGATTTGCATTTCTTTTTTTAAAAAATACATTTATTTACTTATGGGAAGGAAGGAGGGAGGGAGAGAGGGAAAAGGGCATGCCAGGGCCTCTAGCCACTGCAAATGAACTCTGAATATATGTGCCACCATGTGTATCTGGCTTATGTGGGTTCTGGGGAATCAAACCTGGGTCCTTAGGCTGTACAGGTAAGTAAGTGCCTTAACCACTAAGCCATCTCTCCAGCCCTTGATTTGTATTTCTTTAAGGATGAACCATATTGGGCTTTTCTTTCTGCTATTGGCCATTTGGAGATGTGTCTACTCAAGTCCTTTGCTGCCACGCCAATTCCAGTGGAGTCTGCATGACTTGTTCACCAGGCGGAGGTGAAAGCTTCAAGGAAGAAAGCCTCCTGGAAGGACGTGCATTCTCCAGGCTTGTGGTGCCTTTTGCTGCTCTCTAATAGCTGTTTTCTGCATTATTACTGTTCTGTTCCTGCCACATGACAGCAGCATGATGTTCTTTCACAATTTAGTAAAAATTAGATATGGAACAGTTTCCAAAAATTGAGTTACCTGATGGTGTGATGCTTCCTCTGAAGACCCTGCTGTTGTTTCAAGCCATAGTCAGAATTCTGAGGACCAGAACCAATTGATGAACCATCACCTTACACAGGAGTATATAGGAATGGGGATACGCTAGTAAATAATGGTGGGAAGCATGTTTCTTGGTAATCTTTAACTTTTGTGGACAGACTTGCTAGGTTGATGCCACCTTCATGCTTGTTTTCATTTTTATGGCATGGTTCAAGGAAGAAAATATATTAGAGTTATAAAGTCGCCCTGTTAGAACTTTTGTTAAAAGTACTTGATGCTTAAAGCAGGCTAAAAACCAAACGTCATTTGTAACCACTGACTGTCTAACACTCATTTTGGTGAGATATTAACTATTAAGTTTGTGACTGTAATCTTTACTCAACGTATTTGTGCCTCACCTGGAACAGGCTATTCATAAAAATTGTACCACTTAAATAAACAAAGGCTAAGCTTATGCAGCCAGAATTGTATATAACCTGATGCTCTACTTCAGTAAAATACACTCAGATACATCAACTTTGTGTGTGTTTCTGTTTGTCACCTTGCCAACTCCTTGCCCACCTCCCAAAGCCCTGTTTTCCCTCGGACTGGTGGTCCTGGCTTTGCCAGTCCATGGCACTTTGCTCATTTAATCTACTGGGTTATTTGTCCTTTGTTGTTGAATGTAGGAGTTCTGCATGTGTTCCAGGTATTACAAACTCATCAGTGCCTGACTGGTACTTACTGCTCCTATCTCACAGGCTAAGTATCTCTTCATTTCCTCAGTAGTAGCCATTCACACAAAAGCTTTTAACTCAAGTATCTATTTGTATTTCTTCTATTGCTCATGCTTTTGATATTCTATCCAAAAAACCACTGTAAATCCAAGGCCATGAAGATGTATCTCATCTTGTTCTAAAAGATTTACAGTTTGGTTTTACATGCCCATTACTGCTACACTTTGAGTTAATTTTTGTGTATAATGTGAGGAAGGGATTAGCATCATTCTTTTGAGTGTGAACATCTAGTTGTCACACATCCCTTGCTGGAGACTTCATTCCCCACTGAGTGTACTTTTACCTTCTTGAAACCACTCATGCATACATGGCTTTATTTCTGGACTCTTGAGTCCACCCCAATGTCACACAGTTGATCACAGTGGCTCTGTAGTAAGCTTTGACATGAAGATGTGAGAATTCTCCACTATCTTGGCTACTTCAGGGTCCCTTGCAAATCCAGATGAATCTGGGGATCGACATGTATGTTTCCATAAACCTTTATTATTTAATAGACATGCTTTCAAATTGTAAATTTATTATATAACTGAGGAGTAGTGGTTTAATTTTGCTGATTTGTATTGTTCTGGAAATCTTGGCTTAAACAGTGGGTGTTCTATCCAGGAGGAATGGGATTCATTATAGAACTACATTCCACTTGCATCTGGGAAGGCTGCAGCTGCCACACCACAGTCATGTGGTCCTCATCTCCCAGGACCTGGCTTACCATCTGCACACTCCCTGACTCTGTAGCAGGCTCTGGTACAGTGACATTTGTTTCTGGTCACTGACCCAGATGAGTGACCATATGTTTCTGGGATGAGAATACACCAAGTTTAAATGCACTTATTTACAAACTCAAAGCACATGTGAGTCATAGCGCCACACTCAAACTACCAGAGTAGGCCCATTTCAAAGTCTGTTTTTACATCCTGAAATACAAACACGTAAATGTGAAGGGTTGGGGGGAACGACAAGGAAAATAACAAAAAGTCCCTGATAGGTTCATGATCCCTTATTCCAAACCTATTACCCCTGTGTTGGTTTGATTCAGGTTTCCCCCATAAACTTAGTTGTTCTGAATGCTAGGTTCCCAGCTGATGGAGATTTGGGAATTAAAACCTTCAGGAGGTGGTGTGCTGTTGGGGGCAGGCTTATGGGTGTTATAGCCAGTTTCCCATGCCAGTGTTTGGCAAACTCTCCTGTCCTGTTGTCCACCTTATGTTGGCCAGGGGGTGATGTCCACCCTCTGCTTATGCCATTGTTTTCCCTGCCATCGTGTTGCTTCCTCTCGAGCCTGTAAGCCAAAATAAACTTCTTTAGCCCACAAGCCACTCTTGGTTGGGTGATTTCTACCAGCAATGTGAACCTGATGGCAACAACCCCCAAACTTTTGGGTTAGAGAATTCAAAACACAACAAGTTTTTCCCATATATTCTGTCTGTTATCATGCGCCCTCAGCAAGAACAGGAATAGTAACTCTCACGAAATACATTCACAGTCTGTAAGCAGTCATTAAAAGACAAATAATACATGATTCCATTTACATGAGGTACAGAACCATCAAAATAATACAGACACAAAGTAGAGTGGTGGTTGTCAGGAGACAGAGTTTTAGTTCTGCAAGGTGAAAAAGACTGCACAGATAGATGCTGGTGATGGACAAAACAATTAAAACATGTTTAAATGCCACAAGCTATGTATATATGTATATATGTATATATGTATATATGTATATATGTATATATGTATATATGTATATATGTATATATGTATATATCTTCCCCCTCATTCTCTACCTCTCATTCTCTACCTCTGACTCTTTTCTCTTCTCTATAGCCTTAGTTTCTATAGTGCTTGTGTCTAATTCAGATTCTTCAAGGGTAAATATCATTTGTTTTTCCAATAAGGCATTTGGAAACTGACATTGTGTTGTGAAGACAATTATGATACACAGAATAAAACATAGTATTCTCAACAATAAAATAAACATGCACAATGGATCACACACAAGTGGGTGGGGCACTTCCCAATGTGGATACCAAAATTGGTAATATGTAAATAAAGAAGCAATTGAAAGCTGTATTTCATAGAAAGTAGTTAAATTTTTCAAGAAATAAAGGGCAGTACAAAATGGTAACTTTTTTTTCTCTTTTTAAAATATTTTTACTGGGCTGGAGAGATGGTGTAGCAGTTAAGTACTTGCCTGTGAAGCCTAAGGACCCCGGTTTGAGGCTCGATTCCCCAGGACGCACATTATTAGCAGATGCACAAGGGGGTGCACGTATCTGGAGTTCGTTTGCAGTGGCTGGAAGCCCTGGCGCGCCCATTCATTCTTTCTCTCTCTCTGCCTCTTCCGCTCTCTGTCTGTAACTCTCAAATAAATAAATAAAATAAACAAAAAATTAAAATATTTTATTTATTCATTTGATATAGACAGAGAAAAAGACAGACAGAAGGAATCAGTATGGGCACACCAGGACCTTTTGCCACTGCAAATGAACTCCAGACACATGTTCCACTTTTTGCATCTGGCTTTACGAGGGTACTAGAGAATTGAACCTGGGCCATCAGGGTTTACAAGCAAGTGCCTTTAGCAGCTGAGCCATCTATCCAGCACTTTCTCATTTTTTTTATTCTTTTTAAAAAATTTTTATTAACATTTTCCATGATTATAAAAAAATATCCCATGGTAATGCCCTCCCCCCAACACACACTTTCCCCTTTGAAATTCCATTCTCTAAAATGGTAACTTTTAAGTCAAATATATTTTACACAATGAAAAAAATGTAGTTTATATAAACAATCTTCCATCTGTTGTGCTTGGGCTGTCCCAGGCACTGGTGCTGTTTGAGTACCAGGCCACTGGGCACCAGGCTCCACGCCTCCCATTCCAGGCAGCGCCCTCTCCAGTGGGAGTCCAGCACCAGAGTGTGAGGAGACGTCACGTGGTACCTAGATCCTCCCTCTGTCAGAGGCCACTGGCCAATAAACTACAGAGAATATGATTTTCAAAAATAAAACAAAGTCTGTATATATAGCATCACCTAAGATTTTGTGGGAATAAAAAGAAATTTGAGCCTGTGACTCGTACAACCTCTCCCCAATCCATTCTTTTTTTTTTTTCCACAATTAAAAAAATTATTTATTTATTTACCTGCACATGCATGTCCCAAACCATTCTTGTGCTCGGTGACTGTATGCTTACCCTTGCAGGTTTTGACTACGGCCTTTTCGATGCTGAACACATGCTTTTGAGTATATAAGATTTGAATCATTTATGCTTTTTCACAGAAAAATTACTGACTGCTACTCCTCTCTCCTTGAATTTAATTTGTTCATTGTTCTATAACTTGTGGCTCTCATTCAAGTGCAGATTGGTAACCAGGAACTCTCATATGCTCTTCCAGAAACTGGGGTGGGCAAGGGGATGGAGGCATGCTGACCCAAATAGTACCAGCATCCCAGTTTGTTTGTTTGTTTGTTTAATAGGTCCAAAGGCCATTTCTCTGCATATCCCAACAGGGACTTCCATATGTAATCATTTTCTGGTGGGCCGGATGGGGATGAGGAAGATCAGACATGTCCATCCAGAAAACACCACAGTGTAGTTCTTCAACAGAGATTTTTAATGGATCATATGAATATAGCTAAGTCACCTTAGACACCCAAGCGATTCTGAATTTCTTAACATTCATTGGTTGATTACAGAAACAAGGCACTGAACCCACATGCTCCTCGTGAAGAAGGGTGATAGTCTGCTACTTGTTCCAGGGTTTAATGTTTTCAGTCCCTGGTCCTTTATGAGACCCAGTGCTTGCTTTTGTATTGGTCCCATCCTTCTTTCCTTCCTCTACTTGAATCTAGTGTCTCAAATGTGCTAGGCAAGCGCTCTACCTCCTACATCCCAGCCCTCATTTTATTTTGAGACATGGTCTCACTAAATTACCCAGATTGGCCTTGAATTCACTCTGTAGCTCAAGATGGCCTTAAACCTGAGATCCTCCACCCTCAGCTTCCTGAGTAATTGGGAAAACACAGGCATATATCACTTTGCTAATTCATTTTGTGGTCCAAATCTCTACATATCACTTACCTAGTGTGCAATTTGAGTGAAGAACTACACGAGGCCTGAGAGATATGTAAAAATAAGCAGCTACTAAGACATTTACATTATTTATATGTGAAAGTCTTCAGTAAACAAAACACCCAGGGATAACAGATGCTAACAGAGCTAAGGAGAAACTCCTGGTTAGCCTGGCTGGGGCCTGAAGGAGGCCCTCCAAGGCAAACACTGATGAATGCATACGAGGAAACAGGAGAACTTCTAAGAGTCTGCGCTGATAAGAAACCCCATGCTGGAACACAGTGGAGGTAGTAGGGAATGAACAGAAATACATGTAGTGATGCAAATCTCTTAGGGGCAAAGCATTTTACAGGTTGGTTGGAAAGGAAGAACTGCTAGACCAGAAGTCCTTTCTGATGCGGACCAGTACTGGGCCTTTCAAGTCCCTAACTCCTGACCAGGAATCATCTCATTTAGCAAAGGAAATTAAAAATAGACGCTATTGGGCTGGAGAGATGGCTTAGCAGTTAACCGCTTGCCTGTGAAGCCTAAGGATCCCAGTTCGAGGCTCAATTCTCCAGGACCCATGTTAGCCAGATGCACAAGGGGGCGCATGTATCTGGAGTTCGTTCGCAGTGGCTGGAAGCCTGGTGCGCCCATTCTCATTCTCTCTCTCTCTACCTGACTTTCTCTCTATATCACTCTCAAATAAATACATTTTTTAAAAATGAACAAAAAAAAATAGACACTATTGGGCTGGAGAGATGGCTCGGTGGTTATAAGGCACTTGCCTGCAAAGCCTAAGGAGCTGAGTTTAGTTCCCTAGTACCTACATAAAGTCAATGACACAAAATGGCACGCGCATCTGGAGTTTGCAGTGTCTGGAAGCCCTGGCACACATTTTGTTCACTCACTCACTCACTCTCTCTCTCTCTATTTCTGCTTATAAATAAAAATAAATAAATAAAATAATAAAAATAGCTGCTATCAGATAGAAACATCATTAAGTTCCCTTGATGGATTGACTAATTATTTGTTTACTTATCCAAGCAAGAAATATTTCTTGCATGCCTGTTATATGTTAATACTGGCAAGCTCTTAAGATGTAGCAAGGCTGAGAATCCTGTATCCCTCCACCCCTACCCAACCACATCATGGATGGGGGCATCTATTGAAGGACTATCTGGGTGATCTTAGCCCAAAGCTATATCCTGTGCCATGGTTCTCATTTCCATGAGTTTTGTCACTGTCAATTACTCAGCACTTTTCCTGTGATTCCCTACCCACCTCCCACCCAACCTATTGTTTATTCTCCCCATCAACATTTTTCATGCTCAAATATCTTCCATCTTAGGAAAAAACAGTAATGCAGCATTAGAAAAATGTCACATGTGCATACCCTTTGACTCCACAATCCCATTTCACTTTAAGAACCTGTTGCATAGAAATCCCTGCATGGGAGGAAAAGGAACAAATATGCACAAGAATGCTCAGCTGCTGAGTGTAGAGTAACAATTAGGTGAGGCACAAAAATTTCTAAAAACCCAAACCTCCAGACAGCGCTACAGCACAACAGAATGTTAGACATTTGCTTCATCAGCGACATGTCTAAAATGAACAAAGACATGTTAGCAGAGCCCATAACCATAAGATGAACTTGTTTTTATATATATATTTTTACAACTCTTTGTTTTAGCCAATCAAATAAAATTTAAAGCTATGATCACTGAGGTACCTATATTCTTGATAAACCGAACTTTTGTAAAGTGCTATGTGTGCGTGTGTTAGCATGAGCACAAAAGTCCTGAACGATGAGCTTCAAATGATTTACTGTGACCATATATAAAGGAATGCAATTATCAACATTTATTCTCAGTTATATTTTTAGTCCACAAAACTTTTACCATGAGCATGTACAATTGTGTAATCAGCATAAAACAATAAAGATAAGAGGCTGTCATTGAAAGTTTGAATCACTTCCATCAGCCTTTCTACTGTACTTATTACACTGTATCATAGTCCAAAACCGTAAGGCTTGGGGATGTAACTGAGTGGCACAGTGCTTGCCCAGCATGTACAAGGCTCTGGGTTTGATCCCCAGCAGCGTAAGAAATCATAGTTCAGAATCCTTTCAATGTTACTGATGAGTATGTAGGCATGCTGGCACTCCTCCAGCATGAATGTGGCCTTGCCTGCTCTGACAAAGGTCAGCACTGACTTGCACACTAGAAGCCTAATGTGCTTTACATTTTTTGCCTCAATAACAGCTCAGTGATCAGGTATGAAAATGTTCTCTTCTAGTTTTCATTCTTTTTTCTTTTCTTTTGTTTTGTTTTTCAAGGTAGGGTCTCCCTCTAGCCCAGGCTGACCTGGAATTCACTATGTAGTCTCAGGATGGCCTTGAACACAAGGCGATCCTCCTACCTCTGCCTCCCAAGAGCTGGGATTAAAGGCGTGTTGCCACCACGCCCGTCTCTTCTTGTTTTCGTTATATTATGTATTATATTATATTATATTATATTAATTATATTCTATGTAGCTGAGACTAGCCTTGAGCTCAAGATTCTCTTACCTTAGCCTCCCAAGTTCTGGGATGACAGGGGTATACCACAATGCCTGGGTTGGTTTCATCCTCTCAGAGGTTCTTCATCTCTCTGGCCTCTGTGGGTACCTCTTTCCTAACTGGACCTTTCCTTAAACATGCAAGAATCCATGCAAACCCTGCCCCTCCACAGTTGAAGCTATGGCATCGTTTAGCATCCAGACCATCGGCTCCAGATGCCTGCCTCTGCTTCACACTCCCTTTATTTATTTATTTATTTATTTATTTATTTATTTATTTATTTATTTGCAAGCAGAGAGAAAGAGAGAAAATGAGAATGGAGGCTGTGCATGGTGGTGCATACCTTTAATCCCAACATTCAAGAGGCAGAGGTAGGAGGATTACCGTGAGTTCAAGGACACCCTGAGACTACATAGTGCACTCTAGGTCAGCCTGGGTTACAGCGAGACCCTACCTTGAAAAACCAAAACGAGAGAGAGAGAATGAGAATGGGCATGCCAGGGCCTCCAACTGCTGCAAATATATTCCATGCATGTGCCTCTTTGTGCATCTGGCTTTACATGGGTATCAGGGAATCAAACTCAGGTCAGTAGGCTCTGCAGGCAAGCATGTTATCTGCTGAGCCATCTCCCCAGCCCTTCATGCCCCTTTGAACTCCAGATTCCTATGTCCCATGTGATATGCCCACTTGGATATGTCCCAGCATCTCAGCCTCAATGTTCATGAAAGACTTAGGGTTATGTCCTACCCAAAGCTATCCTTTCTCCATCATTTCTCTCAATAAATTGTACCACCATCTATTTGGTTGGCCAAGCCAGACTGTCTTTCCAAACTACCCTCTCGCCACTCATCTCACAGCACAGTAACCTGGTGTGCTGAGACTTCTTAACTCTGCCTTCCTCTCTCCATCTGCCAAGTCACAGCTCTCTGCTCTGGACAATGGTACTAATCTCTTTCCCATCCAGTCTGCAACTTCTACCCCTTTCCTGACACTATCTCCTTTTAGCAGCCAAAGTAACCTCTAAAAATAAAATTCTGACAAAGCAGTTTTCTATGTCAAATACTTTAATGACTTCCTATTAAGTAAGTCACTTTACAAATCATGACAAGTGTGTGTCATTTCGGTAATGGGGAAAACTAAGACAACAGTTTTTAAAGGAGCTGTTTTTAAAAAGACTGTAAAGCTAGGCATGGTAGTGCAGTCCTGATACAGGGTCATGACTTCAAGGCCAACATGTATTACATAGTTGAGCTCTGTTTCAAAAGTGAGAGGGATGCTGAGACTCTAAAATACTTGCTCTGCTACGTGGAATCAGACTAGGTATCCATCAGCAGATGAATGGATTAAGAAAATGTGTTGTCCATAAACAATGGAATAATATTCACCATAAGGGAGAATGAAATCCTGTCATTTGCAGCAAACTGGATGGAACTGGAGGACATTTTGTTAACTGAAATTAGAAACGGAGGGACATGCCACATATTCTCATGCATATGTAGAATCTAAAACATTGATCTCTCTGAAATAAAGTCAAGTAGTGAGTTCCAGAGAATGGGAAGGTTACAGTAACAGGGTACCGTTAATTGGCACAGGGGTGGAGTTAGATAGGATTGACTTCTAATGTTCTATACCACAATATAGAAACACTAGATGAAAATTAACTATACATTTCAAATTGCTAGTAGAAAGAACTTTGAAAGTTCTCAACATAAAGAAACAATAAAAGTCTGAGGCAAAGGATATACAATTTGCCTTATCCAATCATTGTGTGTGTGTGTGTGTGTGTGTGTGTGTGTGTGTGTGTGTGTATGCAGACAGAAATGTCACACTGAGTTCATAAATGTTATTTGAATGTGGTTTGAATCAGATGTCCCCCATAAATTCATGTGCTTTCAATGCTTGGTTGGGAGCTTGTGAAAATTTGGGAAGTGGAGACTTCTTGGGGCAGCTGTGTTACTGGGGCTGGCTTCTGGGTGGTATAGCCAGCTCTCTCTTGACAAGAGTTCAGCTCACTCTCTTTGCTACTACCTTCCAACTGCTGGTCACTAACAGTGACGTCTGGCCTCTGCCCATGCCATGCTTTCCTCTGACATAATGAAGCTTCCCTTTAAGATGGCAAGTCAAAATATATCCTTTCCTCCTATCAGCTGCTTTTGGTCATGTGTTTTCTCCCAGAAACTTGAAGGTAAGTATAACAAGTCTGTACAATTACTAAGGAGATTAAAACTTAAAAGTAAATACTTTAAAAAAATCAGACTATAAGGATAACTATAACAGAAATTCTCTTATTGCTACCCTGCAAAACCTCAGTCTTAGCCAAGTTTATTAGTCTTAATAAGCATTTACTGAATAGAAAGATACAGAGCCGAACTTAGGTGATATAAAATTTAAGATGAAAAGCTTGTTTAAATGTCTTTTCTGTATTTTGTTTTTAATATGAGATTTATATCTTCAGACAACATATTCTTATACTCAGAAACTTATTGGTAGGGAAGAATAAAAAAGGAGAGAATAGATAGTTCAAGTCGTTAACCTCAAAAACAATAGAGAAGGGATAAACAAAGAGTGTAAACATGCACTTATATACGTACTACACAGAACGTTTGCAAGGTAAAAATTATACACAACATATTCAAATATAATATATACATTATTCAGACATTTGTTTTGAAGAGAGTGGGATAGAAAAGATACTGAGGCATTGCCCCCTGATAACGTCCATCCTCTCTGGGAAAGAAAGTGCTATGATCCACTATGAAGAAGAAGGGAAGGTGTGGGGCACACTGAGGAAGGCCACGAGTGCGTCTGAGATAGTTTTTGTGATCAACAGGAAAAGGTCAGCTGACTAGGTATGCTGGATGCCTGCTGTCTGCTTGTTCAACGGTTCCCCCCACTTTGTTGATCTCCTGGCCCTACATAACGATCCCTCACTATCAGTGCAAGTCTCAAGTGCATGACAACACTAGGCCACCCCCAGGGAGAGTTCATGCTGGTGCTGGTGTGGGGTGGCTCTGCTGGGAAGCTCAACTTGCATGTGAGACACTACTCTGGCCCTGGGGAAGTCCTCTCTAGTCTTTAGAGCACAAGGTCAGTGACCTCACAATTTCACTTTCTCCTCAGTCATGGTACTGACCACAGGCATATGCTAGGTTAATGATCAAAACCACAGTGACAGGCAATGCCCACTGTGGAGGGGAGACAAAATTAGATAAGGCTACTATCTCTTCACACAGGACCTTGATGGGAAGGACACATTTCCTGGACAGTGTGATCAGGACAACCATCCCTTCCAGAGGACAAGGGGTATGGGAGATGGACCTCTGTCATCTTTCCTATTCTCCTGTCCAAAACCAACTTTAGCTATGAAGAACATAACTCTAAGTGTGCTTAACAGCTGAACTGCCATCAGCTGAAATAGCTCACAGGAAAAATATTCTGAATGTTCAATGTTGACAGGTTTCTTATTCATGAAGCATGGGTTTCAACTATAAAGATTTTTAAATTACTGAAACTGACAAATACAAGGAGAAACTATGCATTTCTTTTGACTGTTCCTATTCTAGTGTTCTATTACACACTATCTTAATTTTTTTTTCAAATAAAATAAACCTATGGGTAAAAATAGACCTTATATTCCTCTGCTTCCTTGGTCTTGAGGGTAAGAAGGATAGAACAGAAAGAGTGTGTGATTAATGCAGAAGCATATCCCAAATCTCCCACCTTTCCTCTGTCCCCCAGCCCAACTCTTCAGAAGAATACAAGTCCATGAAATGCAGTCATAGCCCGCACAGAATCTGCTCACCACTGACACTGCCTCATAAGCAGCCCACAAGCCAGTGAGACTCTTCCTCAAGGAGGAAGTCCTGAGCATGCCTAAGCCCTGCTGCTACTACAACATACAGAGACTAAATGAGGACATGCTAACCCAGTTTTGAACGATGGACAGCACCCAAGAAAGTGGTAGCCAGCTTAGTTGACTGAACAAGTTCCACTCTAAAAGACAGCCAGCCCAGGGGCAACTTGATGTCAACTACGACCCCTGCAAAGGCTAAGGAGTGGCCACACAAGTTCTTCTGGACATATAGGTTAAAATAGGGCTGAAGGACTAGGTTCAAAGTTTGTTCAGAAATAATTACCTAGAGGGCTACAGAGATGGTTCAGTTGGCAAAGTGCAAACATCAGGGCCTAAATTCAGAACTCTAACGCTCATGGCAATGCTTGCCTGCAATCACAGTACTCAGGAGGTGGAAATGCAAGCTGCCTGATGAACCTAGTCAAATCAGTGAGCTTAAGCAAGAGACCCTGACTCAATCAATAGCATGGAAGGTATCGAGGAAGACAAGAGACTTCACCCTTAGGCCTCCACACACATATGCACACAGGCACCCATATGCATGCAGGTTCATCCACTCGCATACATAAAACAATCCAAGTAGTTACTGTTCTCCCACCCTCAGGTGGAAAACAGGATGTTCTAAGTCCAACAGAGGAGGAGAATGAAGAGACAGACTGCACAAAAGATGACTGCCATCATGGAGGCTCCCAGCTTCTTCTTTGCTTTCTGAGTGGTTATATTTTCTCTTGGGAATATGAGTCCTTTTGAGGAGTTTAGGGCTAACAAGAACCCCCAAAAGTAAACTAAAAGCATAGGTAAGGACAGAAACATGTCTTTGAGCCTGTAAGAGACAATCTGGCCCTTCGCTCTCTCTTTTCCCTAAAGGGGTCCTCATAGATATCACCTGGCTAGAAGCAAAAACCTGTTAGAAAAAGGGACTAGTCTTCTTATCTCTTTTCCATAAAGGAGTACTCCCTTCCTGGCAACCTGGCAAGGTGCTTGGACACCTGGCATGAAGGCTAAACTGACTGGTTCCAGTCAGTACATTTCCATAGAAGACTCAGGCAAAACACCAAGGAGGCTTTACCATTTTTCAGAACTGTCTGCCTTCTTTCCTTCTCTTAAGCTCTATAATAAATCTTTCTAACGCCCACCCTCATGGTCTATGGATTGTAGTCATGCAATTCAGAAAACAAGAGCCTAGAGGCCATGGACTCAGTGTGTGATAGGGACCATCCAGCACCCTAGCTCCTGAGTTACAGTGTACTTCTCAACAACCTCCCACATTTCCAAGTGTCACTCCATCCTCTGGCCCCCACCCTGAGTTCTGGAGACTGAACCCAGCCAGGACAAGTACTCTACCAATGATCCACTTTTTTTTTTGGTTTTGCGAGGTAGGGTTTCACTCTAGCTCAGGCTGACCTGGAATTCACTATGCAGTCTCAGGGTGGCCTCGAACTCATGGTGATCCTCCTACCTCTGCCTCCCAAGTGCTGGGATTAAAGGCATGCGCCACCATGCCCAGCTCCACATCTTTTTTTTAAAGGGGGTGTAGAGAATGGAAAGTTTTTATTTTTATCAAAGTTTTACATAATCAGCCCCAAAGGGAAAAGTTGGGGGAAGGGACTAAAAAGGAGTGAAGTTTTCAGTGTTTCAGGAGAAAAAGGCAAGATTTCCCAGACAAAAAGAGGATGAAAACAAAACAAAGGTTCTCAGAGAGCTGAGAAAAGCAGAGATCTGAGAAAAGAGAGACACAATGAGAGAAGCATTCAGAAAATAAAAAAGACTATTGGAAATTCAAGTGATGGCAGAAATTTAAACCTCAACAGAAGGCTTGAAAGATAAAATACATGGTAGATTTATTAAGCTGGGCAAAAAGAGATAAAACAGGAATTAGGAAAAACTTGGAAGTAAATATCCCAAGAACACAATTCACAGCCAGCAGACAGGAAGGGAAATGCCCATCTGAGCAAGAAAGTTCCCAGAAAGTTTCTGGAATAAAGAAGATTTTGCTCCCCAAACTGAAGAACCTTTTCAAACTCTTTAAGAACAAGGAATGAGGGGGAGGAACTTATCGTAGTACAAGGTTCTATTAAATTCCCCACATGTCAATCAATCTGGATTCAAAGCAAAAAGCCTACAAAACTCCAGAAAAACCATTGTTTTCATACCAAGAATTCTATATCAGAACTTGACTTTCAGAGTTCTTGTGCAGATTCTCAACAACAACCTTCACTGAACATAGGAAAAGGCACCACATTTCTGAAAGCAGGTGATTTCCACCCTAGAAGTTATGCAGAGGCTAGAGGAGTGCTCGGAAGGTGTTGGGAATGAGCACCTCTCTGCCCTGAGCTTCAAGCTCAACTCACAGAGACAAGAGGAACAAAAGGCTCAGGAGGCCCTTCTCCCAAAGATGAACTTGAGATTCCCTGTGTGCTTGGGTATATTGAAAGGAAAATTACAACTGCTAAAGAATTTGAGGTTGAATTACTTATTGATAACTACATCAAAAATTAAGAAATAAAAAGCCAATGCTGGCAGTATAGTCTTAAGAGGAAAAGTAATCAAGGTCTATTGCATGGCTCATCTGTGGAGAGCATCTCACAGTTCCAACACAGTAAACACTGCATATTGATCTTGCCCAAATGGCACTATGATTGTAATATGATTACAACTGGGACAGTGGAAGCTGAGAAAGAGAAAAGGACAAGGGTAGATGAAAGTGACTGAAACTCACTTTGGCATCAACAGATAATGCCAAAAATTGAAAATAGGTGAATTACAACTTAAGTAAGTTAATTATAGACACAGCATAAAGGCAGTTACTAAAAAGTCAGCTAATGTTGAAAACAATGGCCTTTGGGGAGCACAGACTAGAAGGGAGATATTAGTGTTTCTCATAACAAATCTTACAGTATTAATTTTCTAATTATGCAAACATAAACTAACTTATTTGACAAAAAATGTTTTTCATTTTCCCCTCTTTAAAAAGGAAGAGGCGGACTGGGGATGTAACTTAGTTGTAGAGCACTTGCCTAGCATTCACAAGGAGGTGGGTTCAATTTCTAGCAGGCACTTACCTGCAAAGCCTAAGGACCTAGGTTGTGGATGGAGTCATCAGCAGAGGCAAGGTATTTAAGCCAAGGAAGATGAACAAGCTCTCCTCTGAGGAAGGGGAGATGGAGAAGAGGCCAGAGCAACAGGCTATAGGCCATACAAAGGTTAAACAGCAGAAGACTGGAGAACAAGTGAGACGTGAGCAGAGTCAAGAAAGTAGCATAGGGAGCCAAAATATCAGGAAGGAAACATGCCCAGTGCTGCCAAGACAAGCCTGAGCTCTACAAGAAGCACTGAGAGCCTCTGCAACTCGGGACTGGTAAGCAGTGCTCTGCACAGCAGGTAAAGGTAAAGGTAACCCTGGGCTCCTGTAGAGCACCACCCCATTCTCTTCCAAGGAGGCCACTTCAGGAAGCAGCCAGGAGACTGTGAATGGCTTTAATATTGGCCAGACTTCCTCAGTGGGGACAGACAGTTTCACAGCAAAGAGAAGCAGGATAGCAGTTAGGATAGGACAGAACTATACTTCTCTAAATATAGGTTCTATATTTTTCTAACTCTTAGCATGTGAGAGAAAACTGAGAAGCAATGAAGTTGATTACCATGTTGTCTGACAGATGCTGAAATTAGGGAACAAAGGTGTTAAGTGACTTGTCCAAGATCACACAGCTAGCAGGCAGGGGAGCCAGGATTCTCAAACCCAAGACTCCCATGGAAAGGCACAAATTATTGACCAGTTGCTTCTCCAAACCAAATACATAGTTTCCAAAAGTCAGATCACAAAATTTTGATGTTATATGACTTCGGACCCAATGTAGCCATTCCTTCTAACCCTTTAAAAATATTTAACTGGGCAGGAGAGATGGATTAGCAGTTAATGCATTTGCCTGAGAAGCCAAAGGACTCAGGTTTAATCCTCCATGTCCCACATAAGCCAGATGCATATGGTGATGCATGTGTCTGGAGTTCATTACGGTGGCTACAGGCCCTGATGCTCCCATTATCACTCATTCTCTATCTCACTCTCCCTCTTTCTATCTCTAATAAGTAAATAAATAAAAATATTTAATTGACAAAGATCAAATATATTCAAGTAATACAATATGATTTGATATGCATTCACACTGTATAAAGATTATGTCAATCAAATTAACACACATAACCCCACTCATGCTGCACATTCAGTCCTAGAACTTACTTGTCCTTAACTTAATGCTGTATCCGTGGACCATCATCTGTACATCTTACCTCTTCCTGGCCCTTGGCAACCACTTTTCTGCTGTCTGCTTCCAAGTTTGACTCTCTTAAGATTTCACATATAAGTAGTATTTTTCTCTGGCTAATTTTACTTAGTATCATGTCCTCTAGATCCATACATGTTATCACAAATGAAATGGCTTCTCCTTTACTATGGCTGGAATGTACTGCAGTACCTCTGAAGTTAGAATGGTCAAAGTTATTCAAAAAGAGTCTTTCTAATGGTTTGTTAAAATTTTCATTCAGAAAGCAATAAAGAGAGAGAATCTGGAAGGAGGAGATCCTTAAAGTTTTCATGTATCAGCTTTATATCTCAAATTATTTACATTTAGAACAATATAATAAAAATTAGCATAAAGTGTTTGCCAGGCATAGTGGGTCACACCTGTAATCTCAGCATCAGCAAGGTTGAGGGCAGGTAGGTTGCCATGAGTTCAAAGCCAGTCTGATCTATAAACTGAGTTCAGGAATTATCTGGGCTACAGAGTAAAACTGTCTCAAAAAAAAACAAGTTTAAAATTTACCCCCAAATACATCACTTTGCTTTCTCATAAATTTTTAGGATTTAATTTTAGGGAGCTTTTGCCCTACCTTTGGTGGCTTCCTGTCCACAAACCCTGAGATACATCAGCTCGTGATGACAATGTGTGAAACTGTAAAGTCATTCAGATCCAAAAACGGTTCTATGCACTTTGGTTATCATGCTGTTCTGTCTGCAGCAACCTAGCATCCAAGGTTGACCCCATTGTATAGCCTTTGCTTACTATCCTGGTTCCAGAACAGTTTAATTCTGAATCTCTGTCAAGAAAACTATGCCTTTCCATCATTCCCACACAGAGCCTCAAAGCCACCTATAGACAACAGAGTACCACGTACCTGAGCCACATGGCTGCAAGAGCAAACACAAATAATGAAAAGCTAGCCACGTTTTTCAAGTGAGAAGTAGATCCCAAGCTGGAATGACAGAAGAATACAGACTGTTTCTAACATTAATGAGGTCTCCACAGTCACTCAAAGAAGCCAGAGCCTTGAGTTCAGTTACAGGGCTCACATTCAGATGAACACAAAGACAACTTGGTCTTTAAAACATACTTCAAGCCGGGCGTGGTAGCGCACGCCTTTAATTCCAGCACTCGGGAGGCAGAGGTAGGAGGATTGCTATGAGTTCAAGGCCACCCTGAGATGACAGAGTTAATTCCAGGTCAGCCTGAACCAGAGTGAGACCCTACCTTGAAAAACCAAAAAAAAAAAAAACATACTTCAGCTGGGCGTGGTGGCGCACGCCTTTAATCCCAGCACTCGGGAGGCAGAGGTAGGAGGATTGCCATGAGTTCAAGGCCACCCTGAGATGACAGAGTTAATTCCAGGTCAGCCTGGACCAGAGTGAGACCCTACCTCGAAAAACCAAAAAAAAAAAAGCAAACAAAAAAACCATACTTCACATTGGGCTAGAGATAGCTTAGTAGTTAAGGCACCTGCCTGTAAAGCCTAAGGACCTAGGTTCAATTCCCCAGTGCCCACGTAAGCCAGGTGAACAAGGTGACACATGCATCTGGAGTTTATCTGCAGTGGCTGGAGGCCCTGGCATGTGTGCGTGTGTGTGTACGCCTCATTCCCTCTCTCAAATAAATTAATTGATTAAATATTAAAAATATACTTCACAAAACAGCACTATTTTCCTCAGACAACTTTTTGCTTTTGGGTTGTATTAGCACTCCCTTTCATCACACCAACACACTTACAGCAAGCACGTTATTTCAAGCATCCAGGGCAAACTGTGAGGTAAGTGATGTCTATGCTCGCTCCTGGAAAGCAGGGTGGGAAGTTCTTGTTTATGGGATTCTGACCCATAGTTACATGTAAGAAATAAACTTTGCATAAAGAGACTGTTTTTTTTTGTTTTGTTTTGGGTTTTTTTTTTTTAGTAATCCATAAGGACTACATGATAAAATAAAAGTTAAGGAACTCCAATTCAACAAATAATACCTGGAACCTAATACATACCAGCAAGTTATGGAACGCTATGGACCTGCTCTCCTGAAACTGAGCATGTGAAGGGAAAGGCAAGGAAAGGTGCTGTTGAAACACAACCGAGGGGCTCTTACCCAGGCTGGATGGGAGAAGAGTTTGAGGAGCCAGAAAAGGCATCCTGGAGGCAGGAACATGACCTGAAGGATGAGGAGGCATTGATAAATACAAAAGACAAATGGGGTGTTGTTAGGCAACAGAACGTCTGGGCGAAGGAATCAGACCTGAGTCCCAGACCTACCTCTGCAAAAGGGTCTTACCTTGACCAGGTCATTCCATTTTGCTGGCTTTCTTATTTATCACATGGAATGGTCAGGTCAGTCAGTTGTTCTGCTCTCACTTTCCTTATTTAGGACATGGGACAGAGGGCCAGACAGCTGATCAAACCCTCACTGTATCAGAATCACCTGGAGCTTTGTAAATTCTTATGCCCTTCTCCAGAAATGTGGTTTTACTTTGTGGTCTTCAGTGTCTTTTTCAAAAACTCTCCAGCTGATATCACTCTGTGCCTGGGGTTGAGACCTTCCTCCATACCATGCAGCTGCCTAAGTCCCTAACATTTACCCTTGATGTCTACAAGATATCCTCTGGGGAGTTTTTAAATGCCCAGTATAGGCTGCATGCCAGGCAATTAAACCAGAGCCTCTGGGGGTGGAGCTCCAGCATCAGCAATTTGAAAAACTCCAGGCTGACTCTGATCTTCATTGCCAGCTGACAACCACTGCCCCAGACCCTCTGAATGTATCACATTCCTAGTGCAGCCCATGAAGGATGGGGAGGGAAGCAAAGAAGCTGGTAAGGGTCTCCGCCTCATGTCAAACTAAAAAGAGAACTGAAGGCAGGCAGGCACTGGTGGGTTGTAAATGGGGCTGAATCCACCGTAGGTTGACTGCTGATGTACGCATCATGCATGCGGATGCAGACAGGTGGGAAACACCCATTCCAAGCTGCTCTCGTTCTAAGTTTAAAATCAATGGAATGCTTTTATCATATGACTCCATGGTGTGTTCTCTATAATACTTAGTTAGAATTTGATTTGCATGGCTAACTGTAATAGGAGCATTACATTCTCTCCCCTTGAGGTTACTTAAATCCACTTATTAGACAGTGGTGAGCTAAGTAAACAGTCATTAGAAACTGAAGACTACCTTTCAAATCCGCTGCTAAATTTTATTTTTCCTGCACCAAAGTCCTCACACACAGCATCACAAAACCAAAGCTTCAGAAATACCAACAGTGATATGGGCATACACCACCTCTGGAGCCTCCAGAGATTCTGCAGGAGGTGAGGGCTGCTTTAGAAGAGGACCTTCACTAAGGTATTTCTCACATCTGGGTAAATAAAAGCTCTGCCCACATGTGGTTAGAAAACCCAGGTGAAAATGATCTCTCCAGGGGCCGGGAAAGGAAGAACTCCTCTGAGAGACTGCCTCATTTCCTGAAATGAGTCAGAAATGAAAAGAACATCTGCACTGTGGCACAGCTCATAAAATTATGCCATAAGATAGATAACAGTGCTAGGAAGGAGGAAGGCCCTGGGATAGGGCAGAGCTCAGCACCACCCTTCATCTCAGTGACAAGGTTGGAGAGCAGTCTGCAAACCCAGAGGAGAGGTTAGGGGTCTGGGCCTGCACTGAAATCTTGATTAAAGCCTGTTCACATTCCATTAGAAAACTGGCCCCTCTCCAGATGATAGGAACTGCCAGAAAAGTCATGTGCCATCATGGGCAAGGAGACAGCCATCCTTTCAAGAAAAGCTATTTAACTGGACTGGAAGTGGGCTGCTCCCTCCTAGTGACTCAGACAGACCCTTAGTCCCGGGCAGGGCTGAGGGCCGAGATGTCCTCAGGTCCAAGGAAAGACCATGCCTGCACAGTGTAGACTGTGGTCAAGAAGACTGAAAGACCTTTCACAACAGTTCTCACAAATAATAAACAGGAAGTGAACAAAAAAGACAGCCTTCACCAAAATCAGAGGCCAGCTGACTTTATGAAGGGGCTCCTCATTACTCCTTCTACTGTTTGTAATTGAGGCATGGCAGGGGAGGAGTGGCCCTGAGCACAGCCAAGTGCCCACAAATAGATGACATATGCACAATGGGTTTCTATGTCGCTGTACAAAAGGTTCATCCATGCTTAGACAGAACTGTGACCCTCATAATACCTGCACCTGGCCTCTATAAGCAACACTTGTCAACGGTAGGAGAGGGTTAAAAGAAAGGGGAAAGTATTTTTCCTTATTATTCTTCTATACAGTTTGAATTATCTTCATCTATCTGCCGTCCCACCTCCCCTTTCACATGCATTAACTAGGTACAGATATAATCCTAGTTTCTTCTTTTTCTAGTTTCCCCATATGTAATTTAAAACAAAACAATGCCATTTTAAATGGATGCTATTGAAGTGTATTCCCCAAAATTCATGATCAAGTCCTAAATGCCAGTTCCTTAGATGTACCTGTATTTGAAGACTTTCAGGGGATTATTAAGTTGGGTTGAGGCTATCAAGGAGGATCCAAATCCAGCCAGACTAGCATCCACGGTAAGAGGACCCCCAGCACAAGGAACGGGGCTGCCCATGGTTAGGGAAGGTTGAGTAACAGAACCTGGAGACAAAAGTGAGGCCCAGGGAGCTTTAACTAAGTCAGGTTCTGTTCAGTGACTTGAGCCAGGACTCCCACAGGTGTCCGATTTCCTCCGTCATGGATCTTTCTCTTCATGTCGTTTGTCTTGTATGGTATGCCTAATGCTGTAACTCAAAGGACCAGATGCTTTATTTATTGTTGACTTTAAAGTCTTGGCTGATATTCAAAAAGCTTCATCCTGTGCTAACAATTACTGAAGAGAAACGTGTCACAATAAAATTAATTCAACTTAAAAAGACTTTTTGCCAGATGTGGTGGTGCATACCTTTAGTCCTAGCACTTAAGAGACAGAGGTAGGATGATCACTGTGAGTTCAAAGGCCAGTCTGAGACTACATAGTGAATTCCAGCTCAGCCCAGGCTCTAGTAAGATCCTACCTAAACAACCAAAAAAAAAAAAAAAGTTCAGGGTTTAAAAAATTATCAAAAGAAATGATATGTCATATTTGTGAGCCAAATTAATTTCTTATACTTTCAATATCTGCAGTCCCAGATTACAATGCAATATAGTAAAAGAGGAATGGTAACCCGAAGTTTAATTTTCTTTATGTAATTTTACAGAATTTTATATTCAATTCATTATTTTAATAAACAGGGATTCAGAGTCTCAATAGACATGAAACCAAACTTGGGAAGACTTAACCTATATGTCTATAGTCCTTACCATCTGCTGACTTTTCAGTGTGTTAACATCCAGGCACATGAAAATAACAAAATAGGAAGATAAAAATTTGGTCCAGATAGTTGAGGCTCCAGGCATCAGAGGAAGGCAAAGATCACTTTTTCCTTGATTGGTTAGAGAAAGTGTCACCAAGAGCATGGGAGTCACCAAAGGCTAAGCACATCTGGGACTCCATACAGAATGCTTAATGCATAAGTAATCCATGGCCAAATTAAAGTTTCTGAAGCTAAAGCTTCTGAAGGCAAGATCTGGGTTCCTGAGGTGTTCACATAGCCTGGCAAATAATAAGCATTTGCAAGTGCTGAGGCGGGGGGGGGGGGGGGGGGGGGGAGGAAGCACAGGGAAGTTACATTGTTTACCTCAGAGTTGAGTCTGTACTGTAGGGGCCCTTAGGAGGAAATTATGTGACCATAGAATAAATTTGGGGCTCACTGGTAGATACACTAAAGTTTGGGCTTTGTTCCTAGAAAGGCATTGCCAAAGAGTACAATGGGGCCAACAATCATGTAAAGGATGCACTAGCGGTGTTAGGAAAATGACAGAAGCTGGGGTTATCAGGAGGCTTCCAGGTGATGGCTGGGAAGGCCTCCTAACCCTTGAAATAGAACCCACACCACCAGTCCTCACAGGGTTGTGGTGAACATGAGGGGAGTGATGAAGCTGCAAGACACCTGCTCCCCTCACTTCCTACCATCCTATGATGCAAGATACAGGGGGAAAGAAAGCAAGAGAATAATTATGTAGTGTACTGTGGCATACATGTCTCCTTGGAGCCTCCTGAAGCCCTTAAACAGAACATCAACAGTGCTGTGTCCCTGTGTGGAAGTGAGGTGTGCTGCATTTATTAGTCAGCTTCCTAGTACCTGATGTATCAACAAACACAGGAGGAAGAAATGCATTTGAAACTGTCTTCAAAATCAAAATACTCCAAAATTAATCTTAAGTTGCCTTTGTACAGCTATACAGCTAAAGCCAAAGCGTTGTGAGACACTGAGTTAAGGGACGCGGCTACAAATCCAGGAAAGCCATTTTCATAATGAAAATGTCAGTGCTGTTTTAATTAAGGATTGAATTGTCAACATAGACTTACAAAGAAATGAGGAATCACTCCTTTCACTCACAAAGGAAAAAGCCTGATAACATGTGAACTGTTTTGAGATTCTGAGTAGCAGAAATTGTCATGAATCTAAGCCATTGGATTTCCCAGCTGTACAAGTCACTTGACTTTAGCGCTCACAGCCTCAAACCAAATTCTGGGCTCTGGATAAGTTCCTTTTCCTAATTCTTACTATCAGGAACCCATGGTCCTATGTACAGTGTCAGGATGTAGATATGAGCCCTACTAGAGATAAAGGGATACATGGGAAGTGGCATTAGGGAGGGGTGAAAGGTCACAATGGCACGTAAACAGAATGGGGAAGACATTAGGGGGAGAGAAAGGTTATGGGAGAGAAGGGAACTGGGAAGGCAATTAAAACAAACTGTATTTGAAAATGCCAGAATGAGTTACTCCTAAATCTCTGTATGCTAACTAAAATATTAGTTAAAAAGTATAAAAACTTGCTGGGCGTAGTGGTGCATGCCTTTAATCCCAGCACTCAGGAAGCAGAGGTAGGAGGATTGCTATGAGTTCAAGGCCACCCTGAGAGTACAGAGTTAATTCCAGGTCAGCCTGGACCAGAGTGAGACCCTACCTTGAAAAACAAAACAAAACAAAACAAAAAAGTATAAAAACTAAAAAGTAAATAAATTACATATATAAATAAAGATGGGCTAGAGAAATGGCTTAGTGGTTAGGATACTTGCCTGCAAAGCCAAAAAGGATCCAGGTTCAATTCCCCAGGACCCATGTAAAGCAGGTGCACAAAGTGACACGTATCTGGGATTCAGTTGCAGTAGCTGGAGGCTCTGGCACATCTATTCTCTTTCTATCTGCCTCTTTCTCCCTCACAAATAAATAAATAACTAAATAAATAAACAAACACACAAACAAATAAATAAAATAAAGATAATAGCATTATGTCCAACGTAATAAAACTAACCTTTGTGTGTCCAATGTTAGAGATTCAACTCAGGGTCTTATGCATGTTAGGCAAGTGTTCTCCCATTGAGCTATATTGCCAAACTTTTTATTTTTATTTGTATATTAATTTACTATACATTTTTAAAATATCCTAACACAGGCAGGTATGGTGGCTCAACCTTTAATCCCAGCACTGGGGAGGCTGACTTAGGAGGATCACTTTGAGTTCAAGGCCAGCCTGGGCTAGAGTAAGAAATGTACACACACCTCCCCACCCCCCCCAAAAAAAAAACCCTAACACAACATATATGTGTGTGCTGTAGGTAAAGTCTTACCAACCATGCATTATCTTTCAGCCACCATGAAATGATCATGTCAGAAGCCAGCACTAATATCACTACTCCCAATACTGACAGTCTATTTAAAACCTGTGTACTCTCTAGTCCAGGGTCGGGTCCCCACAAATACTGTGTCAGTCGAGTGTGCACTGCATGTATGCATGTTAAAATGAAATCTAAAGGGATTAACTGTACAAAGTAAGACATATCTGATTACTTCTACCAGAGTCAACAGAAACTTCCCAATAAACAAAGAGGCCGAGGACAGCAGTCTGCAAAGGACTTAGCAGGCTGGGGACAAGGCAGAAGAGGACATGTGAGCTCACCAGCGTATCTGCTGACTACTGCAGGCACAAGCCAACACAGCAATGCCTTCAACCCAAAGGTGAAGCAACTCTTTGATGGGAACAGCAGAAGTAAAATCAGAGATGAAAAGAGGGGAAAGTCAGGCTTGATGGTATACCCCTGTGGGCTCCACAATCAGAACACTGAGGCAGGAGGATTAACAGGTTGGAGGGCAGCCTGAGTTACATAGCAACATCCTGACCCAAACAAAAATAAAAGTGACAAGAACTCCCTCAGGAGAAAATAAAGACAACTACACAGCAGGTAATGAGGTGGCCACAGGTAAATCAAAAGGCAAATTAATCCCATGGTTCTGTCTACCCAACTGGCTTCCAGAACGTCCTTCAAAATGTTTCTAGCTTTTCTGTGCCTCAAAATCTCTGTCTCTGCTTTGACCAGGGGAAATGTCAACTCCAAGAATAGAAGTTCCTGCTTAGATGAATAGATTTTTTTAAAAAAAATAAGCTACTTTTATTTCACAGTGGGCTTTCAGTGCACAAGTTTTGAATTTTACAGAAGAAAGCACACTCATTTAGAAAGCACAGGGAATGTGACATCTGACCAACCCCAGCTCCAAATGATCAAAATAGCTGGATAGATCATGTTCCTAGAGGTATGTCAGGGTTGGCCACCATCCTTTCACGTTCAACCTCCACTAGCTCTTCCCCAGTAGACTCACATATACATAATGCCAATTCTTCACACAATCCTGCAAAGCTAAGTTCTATATGCATATGGAGTTTAAGGTAAAAAAGGAAATGGTAATGTGTAGTGACAGTTCAGTGTCAAAATGAGAAGCCCAGTGGTCGTTCTACTTTCCAAAGACTTCATATAATAACCTAGTAAACTAAACACTTTTTATCTTGCCCCTCAGGAGGCCTCATGATAAAATGGTGAAATGATTCTGCTCTTCATTTAACTTGCTAATTCTATGCCTTCCTAACCCCAATCTCAGGTGTGTAACATCTTTTTCTGTTTGCAAATGTTGAGGTCCTTCATATGCTTAGAAGCCATGAAGTTGTCGTGCATGTCCTCTTCAACATCCCATTTTGAAATCTTGCGTGCCTTTAAATATACCTGTGGCTCTTTGATATGCTCTGCAAGCTCCTTCCATGTTTTACTAGCTAGAATCCCTCTAGCCAGGCTGAGCAGAGTGCCAGGTTAGCTCTTGATCCTGCATCTCAGTATTGTATGTTGAAAGATGCAACTAACTATTGTGGGGTGTGGTGCTCCTGAGACAGATCCAAGTGTCAAGTGAGACCAATAGTGCCCTCCATGTCTGTTCCATAACTCTTGTTCTTCCCTGTCTTATGTTATAAAACAGAGCAAATCCCTCCCGAGAAAAGAGCAGCTTTCCTCCCTGAGGAGTGCTCTCATTTGAGGATCTTACTGAACAAAGGATAGTAGAAATCTTCAACTATTGGGGTTTCCTTTGTACAGCTGAACTATAAAAACAGAACTCCACTTCATTCAGGATGGAAAACTCAAACTTATCCTTTCAGAAAACATGTACCAAGCCCAATGTGAAGTGCTTCAGAAGTCTTGCTGAATGGAAGGGAAAGTATAAACAATTCTGCTACAGTGTAGTGTGTTCTAGCACAAGGCTACATCAGTGGTTATTGCAACTGCACAGAGGGTAAAGTAGGATAGTGAGTCTGCCTGGGAAGGGCTCTAAAAGCTGAGTACCTCTCACTGCTGGGGACTGAATGAATGGACCTCCTCCATCTCTGGGAGGTTCATGCTGTGAGGTCTTTGAATACTACCACCACTGAACTTCTCAGGTTGCTATGCTTACTTACCTCCCATCCTTTCACAGAATAAAGCAGAAGGCACTTCCATTACTTTTTTTCAGCTTTCCAACCCTACATTTCCTACCCCAGAAAGATGCTTTGACTATCAGGGAAACAACCCTGCAATGTCTTGGTAAGAGCAAATAACGAGACAGAAATGAGCCTTGTTGCTGGAAAGGGCTGAGCAAGGGTGTTTGGAACCATCACTAGAAGTCCTGGGCCTCCTGGGGCTCCAGCAGGTGAGCGCCTGCCCTGTGCATGCCCACATGCACTCCTGCCAAGCTCAGCAGGAGACTCATCTAAAATCATACTACCTCCTATCCCTCACCTCATCCATTCCTCGTGCTATACTATACTTTTCCAAAGAGTAGTTATTCACCCTTTACACATGATATGATCCTTTGACAGAACTTGTTTAAAAAAAAAAAATCCAAAGACCCTTTCCCCAGAAAAATACTCAAAAAGCTCAAAACTTACAAAATATTGTATACAACTTGTGGGAATTCACAAAGCACTAAAACCCTCACAGATACCAGCAGAAGATTTATTAGGCACAACTAAACATTTTAGAGTTTCAACCATGTGTGAAGCACCAATGCCCCATCTCAAACCCAACTCTTTATCATTCAGAATGGCAGACCATTCTCTAAGGCCCTGCCTGCTTTTGTCCCAAGCATGGCTTCTGCCTCAACTTTGTCCTCATGCTGTCTGTTCAGGAAACAGCTAGCTGTTCAGTAGTTTAAGCACTATCTGCTGGCTGGAAATGATGAAAACATTCGTACCACCCCAATCTGCCCAGCAACAAGTCCCAGCCACTTTCTTCACTCTGCCCTACTGTACTTTCAGGTGTTTGTGCCAGAGATCCTACAGTATTTATTACCTAATGCAGCCTGTGCCTCTCTCCTGTTAGACTGTAAGCACCCTGGAGGGGTGAAGAGCAATACAATATTTTATTTCCAGCTTCTAATAAAATCCCTACTCTAGACATTTGGTGAAAACAATACAAAGTCAGATATTTTCATTTTGAGTGTCCTAATGCTCAGCCTGATGGGGTGATTGATTGACTTCCAGATAAATCTTAAAGGACGAATGGCAGTAACCTAGACAAAATGGATGGATGGCAAAGAATGCGGGCAGGAACCAGTGTGTGGAGGAAATACAGTACTCTGGGATTCATAATAACCAAAACGTCAGGCAAAGATGTAGGAGATGAGACAGAGACATAAGGAAGGGTGAGGCAAACAGAGGTACTAGATGAGGTATTAGAGAACTTGGAATTACTGCCACAGAGGCAGAAATCACTGACAGTCTTTCTTTTCTCTCTACTACTTAAGAGTCAGAAACAATTACTGTAGCAAATACAAGGTAAACAAATTTATCACCTATGTAAAGACAGCCTCTATTGTTCTTTCACCTTTATGTGTTTTGTAGACATAGATGCCTGCATATGTGACTAATGGAATTTCTCAAGTGTTAGTTGTTTCCAGACACTGTGATGAATATAGACACATTAAGGGCTGGAGAGATGGCTTAGCGGTTAAGCGCTCGCCTGTGAAGCCTAAGGACCCCGGTTCGAGGCTCAGTTCCCCAGCTCCCACGTTAGCCAGATGCACAAGGGGGCGCACGCGTCTGGAGTTCGTTTGCAGTGGCTGGAAGCCCTGGCGCGCCCATTCTCTCTCTCTCTCCCTCTATCTGTCTTTCTGTGTCTGTCGCTCTCAAAGAAAGAAAGAAAGAAAGAAAGAAAGAAAGAAAGAAAGAAAGAAAGAAAGAAAGAAAGAAAGAAAGAAAGAAAGAAAGAAAGGAAGGAAGAAAGAAAGATATAGACACATTAAAACACTCTGTCATAAGAGCCATCCTTGAAAGTTAACTGTAATCCATTTGAAAGATGATAAAGGTCAGGGCACTTTCCAAGAACACATCAGCAGAAATGACATTCAACACCAAGTTTTTTTTTTATTTCAAAATGTCAATTTTTATTCTCATTTCCTTAATTTACAGGAAAAGTAAATTAGGTTTCTTATTTTTTTATTTTTATTTTTTAGGGAAAGCAAGACAGAGAGAAATAGGGGGGTGGGCCTTGGCATGCCAGGGCCTCAGCCACTGAAATCAAACTTCAGACACTTGCATCACCTAGTGTGCATGTGTGACCTTGAGCTTGCCTTGCCTTGGTGCATCTGCTAATACGGGATCTGGAAAGTAGAACATGGGTCCTTAGGCTTCGCAGGCAAGTGCCTTAACCATAAGCCATCTCTCCAGGCCACATTTTTTCCAATTATTTCAACAAAATCCCTTTGGAATCCAGATTGGCATTATACTAATCCTGGGAAGAAGTATCTCTTCAGTCTATAGTCTCCCACACAGGACCATAGAAAACCTTCCATATTTTTTCAGTCTACTTATAGTCTTGGCAAAGTCTACAGTTTTTCTTGTTGAACACTTTAGGGGGTTGGCACAATCAGATCCCTGCTGTAGACAGATAAACCTGGAAACAGTGTGAAGAAGAAGAAATACAAACTAAGATGAGGCCACAGTGCAGGTGAGACCTGAGCCCCCAGAGACAAATAAGCAGTCTGGAGAGAAGGGAGCCTGACTGAGGAGGGCCAGAAGGTGGCATGCAAAGCAGACAGTGTCCCACTGAGGCAGGGTGCAAAGGAAGCAGGGAGCCTGTGGTGGACAGTCGGTACCATTCACAGGAAAAGAGGTGGAAAGAGGCCATTTCCAGTGCAGCTGGGAGAGAGGAATTGTGAGCTCAACTGTGTCAGCACATCACTGAACTTCCCAGGTGCCTTGGTGAGTACAGGCAGGTGAAATGGGTAACAGGATGTGAGTAGGAGCTCATGGAATAACCAGAATGGGAAGTTCCAAATCTCCAGGAAGAGGACTCTCAGGAACTGAGAAATTCCAAGTGTGAATGAGATTCCCCTCAGAGAGCAGGCAGAGCACAACCAGGATGTAAGAGGCCAAGATTCAGGCTTGAATGAAATCAGTGTTTCAAGTGAAGCAAGGGAAGAAGCAATCTTGCTGGCAAAGGGGAGCAGAAGAAACAATGACCCATCTTGAGCCTGTTTAACCTGTGGACTTCTCAGAAAGAACAATTTAAGAAATAGTAATAATTTTCAAGACACTCAGCTGATTTGAAACATTAAAGAACATTGCATGGAAAGTTCATGATGAGGGTAAGGATCACAGCTCAGTGCTGCTTCCACCAGATATATGGAGCTGCTGATTAATATGCACTAGGGACTGAATCTGTGATCATCTGTCTGCCATTCACATGTAAGAAGCAATGTTTCCTGCTCAGTACACCCAGTAACATATTAATATATCCCTAGATCAAGTACATTTATGAATAATTTTATACATTTTACAAATTACCTGGCAAGAACGATAATAGAACAATCTATTTTTACTGCTACATGAAACAAAAAAGAGGAATGAATGGTTCTATTAATCAAGGAATTCAATGTGCTTTATAACAAATATCAAATAGTCATTACTTGGGCTACATAAAGGGTGGCTAAGGTCAAAAGATGATTGCAATAGCAAGAGTGTATGCCCATATTTACTTTCTGTCAGTTATATTTGCTTAAGAAGTTTCCTAAATTCATGAATTTGTTTTACCACATTAGAATGCTAGAAATCAAATTTGTTTTTCTTGATTTGTACATGGATAGTAATAATAAGATTATGTTGTGATTAACAGCAGTAACAAGTACACTGAAAGCACTAGCCTTTCCATGGTAGCAGTGCAACAAGAGTCAGATATGGAAACAAATCACCTGAACTGTCACAGGAAGATGTGCCTCGGAGAGCTGGGAGAGATGAGAATATGATGTGATCACAGTGGCAGTGACTGGTGAGCATAGAGGCAGCGAAATACTGTGAATTCATCTTTTGTCACCTTTGCCCACAGTGTATGTTTGTACGTGCACTTGCACACTCAATTTTATGGTACTATTAAAAGGTATGCAAGAATTAGAAGATCCTAGGGGAAATGAATGGGGCCAGATAGAAATATGAGGTATATTCATGGGGAGGAGGACTTATGGAATATCCTAATTTCCTAAAATACCTATTCTAGGCCTGTCCCACTAACTTTTTTATGGTCTTTACTAGTGGAGATTCCCAATTTGGGACTTTATTTATTTAGGTTTTTCAGTCTGTTTATCTACTTACCTATCTATCTATACCTATCTATCCATCTTTCTATCATCTATATATCTATCTATCCATTCATCCATCCATCTATCCATCCACCATGTGAAACAGGGTCTCATCATGTAGCCTAAACTAGCCTGGAATACATGGCTCTCCATTTTAAATGTTGGAAAGTTACTACTCCTGGTTCATTTTGTTTTATTCCCAATACAGCAATAAAAAAAACTGGGGGTTACTTCTTCCTAAATGAATATGCTTTTAATTCCATGGTGATTTCCTTAGGAATAATATACAATTTAGAATGCCTATTACAACATTCCTGATTGTCCAAGAGGAAAGAACCCCAGACAAAAAACTAAGTGTTCAAAAGTGGCCAAGATTAAGGACAGGCTACCAACAGATTAAACATGCAGCACCAGACAAATATAGAGAAGGAAGGAGAGAGATGGAATAAATGATAGGAAATAAGTTCGTATCACTTGCTTGCAAAGCCTAACAGGCCAGGTTCAAATCCCAGGTACCCACATAAAGTCATATGCACAAAGTGGTGCATTCATCTGTAGTCTGTTTAGTGTGGCAGGAGGCCCTGGTATGTTTATTTCCCCCCACCTTTCTCTCTCTCTCTCATTCTCTCTCTGCTTAGAAACAAATAAAAGATTGAATTTAAAAAAGAAAAAAACTAAGAATCCGAGCCAGGCATGATGGTGCATGCCTTTAATCCTAGCACTTGGGAGGCAGAGATAGGAGGATTGTGGTGAGTTCAAGGCCATCCTGAGACGCCATAGTTAATTTCAGGTCAGCATGGCCTACAGTGAAACCCTACCTCAAAAAAAAAAAAGAGAAAATCTAAGAATCTTCTAGTAAGCAGACAGACCTACAAAAATATTAACTTGATCTTGAAGCATTTATTAAAAGGATATTTACTTATATAGGTAAAATAACAGTAAAAACTAGTTTGTTCTCAATTATAAAATATGAGGGAATAAAAAAGTCAAATCAGACACTGAACAGAATTATTTTAATGTAATTATTTCATGGTCTGACATTCAGAAGAAAATGTATAATAAAGCAACAAATCAAGAAATCTGTCTTCTATCTGCTCATAGAAGAACTAAGACAAAATTTATGTTTCTACTCCATTAACGACTTAATAAGCAGATCTTTCATATTTACAATTTGGGAACTTTTCCTGATTTATCTAGTCATACATCCTTTCAGGTGAAAAAGTTAAAAGTCACCACTTTAAGGGCTGGAGAGATGACTTAGCAGTTAAGGCGCATACATGTGAAACCTAATGACCCAGGTTCAATTCTCTAGGTCCCACATAAGCCAGATGCACATGGTGCACATGCATCTGGAGTTCATTTGCAGTGGCTAGAGGTCCTGGTGTGCCCATTCTCTCTCTCTTGCTCTTGCTCTCTCTGTCACTGTCTCTATCGCTAATAAATAAATAAATAATAAACTCATTTTAAAAAGTAACCACTTTAAAATATCACTGCTAAAGTGTGTAAGCATCAGATTACCCAAATCAGAAATGATTGGGCACTTTCAGGGTGGCATGGCTATGGACAAACTGGCCAAATCAAAAAATACTAAAATTAGTGAGGTGTGGTAGCTCTGGAAGGTGAGTAGGAGGATCAAGAGTTTAAGGCCAGCCTCAGGTGTACAGCAAGTCTGAGGCCAGTCTAAGCTACATGAGACTCTGTAGCAAAAATTTTAAAAAGAATAAAACAATTTAACAAACAAACACACTCAAATGGGAATGTACTGTTGTCATCTTTTTTATTAACATTTTCCATGATTATAAAAAAATATCCCATGGTAATTTCCTCCCTACACCCCCCGCCCACACTTTCCCCTTTGAAATTCCACTATCCATCATATTACCTCCCCATCACAATCACTGCACTTACATATATAAAATATCAACCCATTAAGTACCCTCCTACCTTCCTTTCTCTTCCTTTTATGTCTTCTTTTTAACTTACCGGCCTCTGTTACTAGGTATTTTCATTCTCATGCAGAAGCCCAATCATCTGTAGCTAGGATCCAAATATGAGAGAGAACATGTGGCGCTTGGCTTTCTGGGCCTCTCTTAGTATAATCCTTTCCAGGTCCATCCATTTTTCTGCAAACTTCATAACTTCATTTTTCTTTA
Organism: Jaculus jaculus; assembly: GCF_020740685.1. NCBI lineage: Eukaryota > Metazoa > Chordata > Mammalia > Rodentia > Dipodidae > Jaculus > Jaculus jaculus. The sequence goes on along the minus strand of NC_059107.1, from coordinate 87,141,930 downwards.
CCACTGAGTAGTATATTCCATTGTATAAATGTGCCACATCTTCATTATCCACTCATCAGTTGAGGGACATCTAGGCTGGTTCCATTTCCCAGCTATTATAAATTGAGCAGCAATAAACATGGTTGAGCACGTACTTCTAAGGAAATGAGATGATTCCTTAGGATATATGCCTAGGAGTGCTATAGCTGGGTCATATGGTAGATCAATCTTTAGCTGTTTTAGGAACCTCCACACTGATTACCATAATGGCTGGACCAGATTGCATTCCCACCAGCAGTGTAGAAGGGTTCCTCTTTTTCCACATACCTGCCTACATTTATGATCATTTGTTTTCATGATGGTGGCCAATCTGACAGGAGTGAGATGGAATCTCAATGTAGTTTTAATCTGCATTTCCCTGATGACTAGTGACGTAGAACATTTTTTTAGATGCTTATATGCCATTCGTATTTCTTCCTTTGAGAACTCTATATTTAGCTCCATAGCCCATTTTTTGATTGGCTTGTTTGATTCCTTATTATTTAACTTTTTGAGTTCTTTGTATATCCTAGATATTAATCCTCTATCAGATATATAGCTGGCGAAGATTTTTTCCCATTCTGTAGGTTGCCTCTTTGCTTTTTTCACTGTGTCCTTTGCGGTGCAAAATCTTTGTAATTTCATTAGGTCCCAGTGGTTAATCTGTGGTTTTATTGCCTGAGCAATTGGGGTTGTATTCAGAAAGCCTTTGCCAAGACCAATATGTTGAAGGGTTTCCCCTACTTTTTCCTCTAGCAGTTTCAAAGTTTCCGGTCTGATGTTAAGGTCTTTAATCCATTTGGACTTAATTCTTGTGCATGGCCATAGAGAAGAATCTATTTTCATCCTTCTGCAGATATTTATCCAGTTTTCAAAACACCATTTGCTGAAGAGGCTGTCTCTTCTCCAATGAGTATTTTTGGCATTTTTATCGAATATCAGGTGGCTATAGCTACTTGGGCTTACATCTGGGTCCTCTATTCTGTTCCACTGATCTACATGTCTGTTTTTGTGCCAGTACCATGCTGTTTTTGTTACTATGGCTCTGTAGTATATGTTAAAATCAGATATGTTGATACCAACAGCCTCTTTTTTGTTGCTCAGTATTATTTTAGATATTCGAGGTTTTTTGTGATTCCAAATGAATTTTTTGATTATTTTTTCTATTTCCATGAAGAAAGCCTTTGGAATTTTGATAGGGATTGCATTAAATGTGTAGATTGCTTTAGGTAAGATTGCCATTTTCACGATATTGATTCTTCCAATCTAGGAACAAGGGATGTTTCTCCACTTTCTAGTGTCTTCTGCAATTTCTCGCTCTAGTGTTTTAAAGTTCTCATTGTATACATTCTTTACTTCCTTGGTTAGGTTTATTCCAAGGTATTTTATTTTTTTTGATGCAATTTTGAATGGGAGTGATTCTCTGATTTCATCCTCTGTGTGTTTGTTGTTAGCATATATGAAGGCTACTGATTTCTGTGTATTTATTTTGTATCCTGCTACATTGCTGTAGGTTTTGATCAGCTCTAACAGCTTGCTAGTAGAGTCTCTAGGGTCCTTTATGTATAGAATCATGTCATCTGCAAATAATGATAACTTGATTTCTTCCTTTCCTATTTGTATCCCTTTTATGTGTGTCTCTTGCCTTATTGCTATGGCTAAGACTTCCAAAACTACATTAAATAAAAGTGGGGACAGTGGACACCCTTGTCTTGTTCCTGATTTTAGTGGAAAAGCTTCCAGTTTTTCCCCATTTAGTAATATGTTGGCTGTAGGCTTGTCATAAATAGCCTTTATTATATTGAGATATGTTCCTTCTATTCCCAGTCTCTGTAGGACTTTTATCATGAAGGGATGTTGGATTTTGTCAAATGCTTTCTCTGCGTCTAATGAGATGATCATGTGATTTTTGTCCTTCAACCCGTTTATGTAATGTATTACATTTATAGATTTGCGTATGTTGAACCATCCCTGCATCTCTGGGATAAAGCCTACTTGGTCAGGGTGAATGATCTTTTTGATATACTCTTGTATTCTGTTTGCCAATATTTTGTTGATAATTTTTGCATCTATGTTCATGAGGGAGATTGGTCTGTAATTTTCTTTTTTTGTTCTATCTTTGCCTGGTTTTGGTATCAGGGTGATGCTGGCCTCATAGAAGGAGTTTGGTAGAATTCCTTCTTTTTCTATTTCCTGGAAAAGCTTAAGAAGCAATGGTGTTAGCTCTTCCTTAAAAGTCTGGTAAAATTCAGCAGTGAATCCATCCGGGCCTGGGCTTTTTTTAGTTGGGAGATTATTGATAACTGTTCGGATCTCCATGTTTGTTATAGGTCTATTTAAGTGATTAATCTCATTTTGATCTAATTTAGGTAGGTCATATAAATCAAGGAAATCATCCATTTCTTTCAGATTTTCATACTTTGTGGAGTATATGCTTTTATAGTATGTCCCTATGATTTTTTGAATTTCTCTGGAATCTGTTGTGATGTTACCTTGTTCATCTCTGATTTTAATTTGTGTCTCTTCTCTCTTTCTTTTGGTCAGATTTGCTAAGGGTTTATCAATCTTGTTTTTCCTGTCAAAGAACCAACTCTTTGTTTCATTAATTCTTTGGATTGGTTTTTTTTTTTTGTTTCTATTTCATTAATTTCTGCCCTAATCTTTATTATTTCTTCCCATCTACTGATTTTTGGTTTGCCTTGTTCTTTTTTTTCTAAGGCTTTAAGGTGAAACATTAGGTCGTTTACTTGCGACGTTTTAATTTCTTAATATAGGCACTTAAGGCTATAAATTTACCTCTTAGAACTGCCTTCATTGTGTCCCAGAGATTTTGATATGTTATGTTCTCATTTTCGTTTGACTATAAATTTTTTGATTTCCTTCTTGACTTCTTCATTGACCCATTCATCATTTAGTAGTGCATTGTTTAGTTTCTATGATTTTGTGTATGCTCTATAGCCTTTCTTGCTACTGATCTGTAGTTTAATTCTATTGTGGTCAGATAGAATGCAAGGAATTATTTCAATTTTCCTGAATTTGTTAAGATTTGCTTTGTGTCCTAATATATGGTCTATTTTAGAGAATGTTCCATGTGCTGCTGAAAAGAATGTATATTCTGCAGCCTTTGGATGAAATGTCCTGTATATATCTGTTAGGTCCATTCCTTCTATGACCTCATTTAGTCCAGATGCCTCTCTGTTTATTTTTTCCCGGGATGACCTGTTAATTGATGAGAGTGGGGTGTTAAAGTCACCCACTACCACTGTGTTTGGTGTTATCTGTGACCTTAGTTCTAATAGTGTGTGTTTGATGAATTTGGGAGCCCCCATGTTAGGTGCATATATGTTTAGGATTGTAATGTCCTCCTGTTGGAGTGTGCCCTCAATCAATATAAAGTGACCTTCCTTATCTTTATTGACTAATGTTGGACTAAAGTCTACCTTGTCAGATATTAGGATAGCAACGCCTCCTTGTTTTCTAGGCCCATTTGCTTGAAACACTGTCTTCCAACCTTTCACCCTAAGATAATGTCTATCCTTTGTAGAAAGGTGAGCTTCTTGGAGACAACAAACTGTAGGATCCTGCTTTTTAACCCAGTCTGCAAACCTATGTCTCTTCATTGGGGCATTGAGGCCGTTGATATTAAGAGATATTATTGAAAGGTGTGTATTTATGTTTGCCATTTTTGTGTGTGTGTGGTTCTGGTTCTACCTGTGCTCGCTTGTGTTAACTAGTATTTGAGTATTGCTTGTTTTTTCTATGTTCCTTATATTTGTGCTTTTCCTTTTCTTCAGCATGGAGGATTCTATCAAGTATTTTCTGTAGAGCTGGTTTTGCCTTCAAATACTCCTTTAACCTGCTTTTCTCATGGAATGTCACTCAATCAGGAATGTACTATTGTCATTGTTTTAAAACAAACTTAAAACAAGAGAATAAAGAATTGGAGCTTCAGGAGATATTGCACTTCCTGCCCACCCCGCCATTCTCCTGCAGTACACACAGTAAACTATTCTTCCCAAGAAAAAATAAGTTGTTCTATAGCTCTAATGAACAGCTGTTAGTACCTACAAAACCTTTAGTGACCCAAGCCTCTTATAAACCTGTCTGCTGCGAAAGGGCACAGTATAGCAGTGGAGGACAGGGACCCTACAGCCAGAAATGCTAGGTTCAAGTTTCAGCCCAGCCACTTGACCTTGGCAAGTTACTTAGTCTTCCTATGCATTTGTCTTTTTGCTTACAAAAACAAGATCACAATGGTACCCACCTATCAAAGATGTTGTGATGAATAAATAAGGAATACCTAAAAGAGTACTTGATATACAATACATAAACTACACAGCTTCTTGTAATTATTACTGTCATTAGTATTATAATTATCAATTTATCTTGTGGGGTTTCCATAAAACAAAAACAACTCAGATCTGCATGTTTAAATCTAAACAATAATCAGCTGATCATATAGGACCATAACTTTGGTGTACCATAATTAAACTTTACAAACCAAATATGGTTTGGGTGAGGTACCCACCAAAGGCCATTATTAGTACAAGACTCCTCCTAACTCATGTTGATGCTCTTTCTTTTCTTGGTGACTTCTAACTACATTAGGTTCTTAATAAACTATAGCACATATACAAATAAAGCCACTTCCCCACACATCATGAGGTGGGGGTATATATACCAAATATCCATTTTCTTAGTTCCCTGCCCTAGGTTCTTTTGTCTATAATAACCATATGAGAACATGACAGGAATGAGTCTCTTCATTGAGCCAAAATCAGAGGTCTAAGTAGACACAGCCATCACTTGATATCCACAGGGTGGGTGCTGGTTCCAAGACTTTAGGATATACCAAAACCCATGGACACTGAAGTTACTCATAGAATATTACACAGCATTTGCACATTACCTATGTAATTCTCCTCTGTATCATAAATCATCTCTAAATTACTAATATCTAATATAAAAGCTATGACTAATACCTAAAATAATATGAAAGCTATGTAAACAGTTGTCATGCTTATCATTTATGGAAGAATGACAAGAAAAAAGTTATGTTCAATACAGACGGCATTTTTCCCTAATATCTCGGAACTTCAGTTGGTTGAATCCAAGAATGTGGACACAGATGGTATGGAGGGCTAACTACACTGTCTCCGTAAGCAAGAACCCCCGGCATTCTTTTTTTTTAAAGCTTTTTTTAAAAAAATATTTTATTACTGATTTATTAGAGAGGCAAAGAGGGAGGGAGAGACAGAGAGAAGGGGCACAACAGGGCCTCCGGCCACTGCAAAGGAACTTCAGACACATGCGCCCCCTTGTGCGTCTGGCTAACATGGGTCCTGGGGAATCAAACCGGGGTCCTTTGGCTTTGCAGGCAAATGCCTTAACCACTAAGCCATCCCTCCATTCCTTCTCCCCTTATATTTTGGCCCAACCGCAGAGGCATAGACAACTGCATTACAAGTTTGGGTTTCAGAATCTCTTCCTGACCTTCCCTGACCCTTCAAGTTAGAACTAAAAGTCTTTGGCTAATGTCTTCTTTTTATATTATCAACCTTCTCATGCATAAGCATGAAGACCTCCTGAACTATTACATGGAGTCACCAGAAGAGCTTTTGCAAACCTAAAGCATAAGTCAAACATTCCTACATGCAATCATAAAGTCAGCATGCAAAGGGGAATCATGGATCTAAAATCTAGTAGAAATCCCACATTTTACTGACAAGGAAGCTAAGATACTGTGATCATCTTAGACAATTACTGTCTAAGAAACCTAACCCATTTATATATAACTTCTGTGTAACACATTAACCATATATTTCATGTTTTGAGGTCTTAAGACCTTGTTGTAAAAAGGCCATTCATTTAAGTACTTAAGTCCAGTTTCTTAATGATATCATGTTTCTTCTAACTAGAAATCAAGTATAGATCCAGGGCTAACATTTAGAACTTTTAAACCCTATCGTTTTCCCATGGATTTCAATTTCACATGTCATTGTTATTAATTGTATCAACATATCTCTCATAAATTATTTCAAACACTGAATAATTTTATATGTTTAAGATTACTCATAGGCTGGAGAGATGGCTCAGTGGTTAAGGCATTTGCCTACAAAGCCAAAGGACCTCAGTCGATTCCCCAAAACCCATGTAAGCCAGGTGCACAACATGGTACATGCATCTGGAGTTCATCTGCAGTGGATGGAGGCCCTGGCATGCCCATTCATATTCTCTCTCTCTCCCTCCCTCCCTCTATTTCTCTTACACTCTCAAATAAATAAATAAAATTTTTTAATAATTTTAAAAAAATTTTTATTGATTGATTTGAGAGCAATAGACATAGAGAGAAAGAGGGGGAGAGAGAAAGAGAGAGAATGGGCGTGCCAGGGCTTCCAGCCACTGCAAACGAACTCCAGACACTTGTGCCCCCTTGTGCATCTGGCTAACGTGGGTCCTGGGGAATCAAGCCTCGAACCAAGGCCCTCAGGCTTCACAGGCAAGCGCTTAACCGCTAAGCCATCTCTCCAGCCCTCAAATAAATAAATAAAAAATTTTTTAAAAGATTACTTAAATCTGATTTTCTTCCAAACAACTGGATCAGTGACAGGGGCTTTTGAGGTAGATCAACAATCAAGTCTGGACCCCTACTGAATTCAGATTAGAAAGCCTGGTGGGAGTGTGCATAAGGAGGAGAATCATCAAGGCCATATACTTCCTTTTGAAGATGTGCTATTTGATACACACAACACATCGTATTTATTATGGAAAAAAAATCTTCCATTATGATATCTGTGACAAGCTAAAACAAATGTAAATTTAAATTGAGACTATTCGTACAAACCTACCATCCCAGCTCTCAGTAGCTGGAGCAGGACTGCAAGTTCAAGGACAGCCCGAGCAACATAGGGAAACTTCCTCATAAAGAAATAAAGATAAATTTAAAAACAAGCAAGGAAGGAAATAATCTTTTTCAATTCTGTGTCCTCAACTTCTTAGATTTAAGCTGCTGAATTAAACCTAGGCAGACTTTTTGAAGTGTGAGAGTCATAAAGCCAGGGTCAGAACCTCTGCATCTCCTTATATGCAGTAGAGAAGGTCCACAGTGATAAGAAAACCCACTTTAACAGTAATATTTTAATGTGGAAGGCTGGGATGGATTCTGATTGTTGGTGCTTATGCCATGGTGGCCTTTAAACATTCTTTATTTCATTCACAACTGAATGTTGACAGACATTAATTATTATCAGTATTTTTCTTTGAAGTATTTTTATTTTTGTAACAATGTGATTCTTATGCAATTAAACAAAGGTGATACTGAAAAGCCTGTAGTATAAACTGGCTGTGGCCCCTGTGAAGAACTTAATATATGTCTTACTATCAAGAAAACAAATGGCATTTTATGTGAGTGTATATATGTATGAGCACACAAGCCATGGCATGTGTATAATCAGACGACAACTTTGAGGCCTGGTGTGGTGGCTCACATTTTTAATCCCAGCATTTAGAAGGCAGAGATAGGATTGCCATGAATTTGAGGCCACCCTGAGACTACAGAGTGAATTCCAGGTCACCCTGGGCTAGAGTGAGACCGTAACTTGAAAAAGAAGAGACAAGACAAGACAACTTTGAGGTGCCTATGCCCCACCTTCTGTGAGGAAGGATCTCTATACTGAAAACTAAAGTCAGATTAGCTAGCCCTTTAGCTTGGAATTCTCCTGGCTCTACCTCCCACTGTTGTAGATACTTTGAGATCACAGATGCATGTGTCACTTTGTATTCAGCTTCAAGTGGGTTCTGGGAAATTGAACTCAGTCTGGCAGGCTTTGCAAATAAGCACCTTTAACCACTAAGCCATCTCCCCAGCCTCCACAAAGGCATTTATTTTGACAAAACAGGGGAGGTGACGCATTTAAAAAGCAAACATAATAAGCCCTTATTAAGACAGCTATGCCAGCATCTGCAGCCAGAAACAGCAAGAAAATTTCAATAGCAATTTTCTCCTTAAGGAAGTCTCAGAAGATAGATTTCAGCACTCAAATGAGTCAAGAACTGTGACAATTTCCTATTGTGTGAATATTTCCACAAATGCCAAAAAGGCAACTTAGGGAAAGAGATTTTATTGAGGTTATAACCTTACTGCCATTTGGTCTTCAGAGCCAATATATGCACAGATTCTTGTCTATATTTCAGTATGTTGAAGGTCTTATACAATAAATGCAGTATAGTCACATAAAATACAAACATGAAAATAAATGCTTCCTATAATCTAAAATGTTACCTTCAGGCTCTTCTTCAGAACTTCTGGGGCCTGGATGAAAGATACAAAATGAAGGGGGAGTCATGGAATATTTTACCATGGTTCCAGTGAGCCATTGAGCTAAGCAATGTGAGGTACGGTCAGAGTTCCTGCCTGGAGGCCCTGTGAAGTTGCTGTGTGAGCTGTGAAGATGAGCAATAAATTACAAAGTTAGTGGTACCATTATCATGGGCTGGGAACAGATCCAGCCCACAAGAGAGGCAACAGGCAGCATAGCTGAAGGGCTGGAGCTACCCAAGCTTTTGGAGCCCAGGTGACTTCATCAGGAGCTGCAGATGCCAGACATGAAGCTGCAAGTCTTGGAGATTTTCTGATGGGTTTCAGTCTTGCTTTGGTCTGATCATTCTATGATGTGCCCCTATTGCTCCCTTGTGGATTGGGAATGCTTATTTTGTACCTATCCACATTTTTTTTTTTTACTCTCTTCTATTTTACAGGGTTCACAGAGATTGTCTTGAGTCTCAGATGACACTTTGGACATTGGACTTTCTAAAAATTTTATTCATTTATTTATTTGCAAGGAGAAAGAGAAAGAACAAAATAGTAGCAAGATAGTTCTGGACAGGTAATCAGCTAGAGAGGGCACAAAGGGAGGAAATGAAGAGATGTCACCCCACCTGTCTTGGCAAAACTTGAATTCAACATCTGATCTAGTCTCATCCCTCATGGACAGCACCCCCTACTTCTTTCCCAATCTGATAGTCCTAGCTATACTCGCCCCTCTTTCGCCAGCCCCTTAAGTCCAAAAAAACCCCAATCCACTTTCTCCCATACTTATCTGAGCCCATCCCAAAAAGCTATAAAAGGGTTTACCATGGGGGCAAAAGGTCTCGGACTTGGTCTTAGCTGCTAAATGTCCTCCTGACACCTGAACCTTGGGGTCCCTGTTCTGGCAAGTCCTTCTCCCCATCAGGCTGGCTGGAGTGGGGAGGAGTTTTTTCCCTTCTCGTTTTGTTACTCTAAGCTATGAGACCTTTACTAACTGACCTCTTCTTAGCTACTTGTTTTCTAATGTGAAGGAGAAAGCCTCTACACCTTCAAGCCCCACTTGCCATGAGGGAGTGTGTGTTCCTCTACACCTTCATGTCCTGTTTCCCATGTGAGTGTGTCCCTCTGCAGCACCCACTTCCAACAAGACTGACTGGACTGATAAAACTCCTGAGATCACAAAAGGATGGAACATTGCAAATCAGAGCTAAATTACCTTGGGCTACCTTTAGCCCCTTAATAGCCATTTATTGCCCACCCTGTGTCTGACCTAACATCCTGGTGACTATCAGTTGACTAGGTACAACCTTTTTGGAATATACCTGTAGACTACCAGTTTCCACCAACATAAGGGCTAGGTCATCAGATAACATCTGAGGCCTAGGGTGGAAATTTCCCCACTGTAACCCACCTACCTGATGGTCAGCCAGTGTGTTTGAAAAGTATTTTCATTGATGACTTTCTTTTGTTCTATAATTATAAAACTGTAAGGTTCTTGAATGACTAAAGACCACGCTGGACCCCTCCGAGGCAGGGAAAAAGCTGTTTATTTTTGGGGGGGGGAGGGGAGAGCAGCCAGTGTGACTCTAGATAGTTTGGGTTTTTATAGTATTTTTTTTTCCTTTTGGGAGGCGGGATAGAAGACAAAGGACTGGGACTGCAGGGAACAGCAAGGACCAAACAGAGAAACTAGATGTCAAGAAGGACAAAGATCAAAGGTGGAGGAGATATCACCAGGAGAGGAGCCAGGTTGTCTCTAAGATAAGATCAAAAACTAAAAACTATGGCCAAGGGCACAGTTAAGTCATGGGAATAGGGGTTAGGTAACCTAAACATCTAAAGTTGTATCAATCAGGCTGCTGCTGTTCTCTTCCTCCATTTCAATTCCATCTTGGGACTCCTGTCCAACCTAACAAAAACGTTCATGAAATTACTAATACATTGGAACATGGAATTGGGGAAACCTAAATTTGTGTTCCCAGGCCATGGTCATTCATATTTGACTCCAAAATAAACTAATTCTTATCCCCTTTGTGGTGAGAGCTACATCCTTTTGTGTTGACACTTCTTGTACTTTTAACCTTTCAGAACCTCAAAGTTGGGATTCAAGGGTCAGCAGGAGCAGAAAAAAACTCTGTATCCCCTGAAGCTTTACTATCTTGGTTTTATCACCATTTCACTTTGTTGTGTAAACTCAGCATTAAGGGCATGTTTACAGAAGGTATATTTCTTATTTCTTACCTTCAAATGTCAAAATAACTGTGATGTCTTTCTTATATTTCTATTTAAAACATTTTCCTTGAATGAAACTTCAAGGAAATTACTATTTGGAAGTAAGAGTAACAACAAAATCCACTTCAGTTATATCAAAAGTAGTATTAGCCTCAAAATTACTTTAAATTCTGCTTCATTACTCCAGCTCACTTAAAGAGCTTCTGGGGAACTCGTAGCTTTTTATAGAACTTACACGGCGGCATGTTCTCCAGCTATTTCAGAGAATCCATGGCTTTCTGCTAGATAGTTGTATTTCATTTGTTAGTTTAAATACATGTTAAGTGCAACACCGAGCTCCCAATGGTTGGACTTCAGTAAGACAAGATGACAGAAAATATATGTCAGGTCCTCTTCAAGCTCCCTATGAACTTGAAATTGCAGGTGATCACCACTCAGTAGTCTTTTGGATACCTGTGTTTATTTTTTTTTATTTATTTTTTATTTATTTATTTGAGAACGACAGACACAGAGAGAAAGAAAGATAGAGGGAGAGAGAGAGAATGGGCGCACCAGGGCTTCCAGCCTCTGCAAACGAACTCCAGACGCGTGCGCCCCCTTGTGCATCTGGCTAACGTGGGACCTGGGGAACCGAGCCTCGAACCGGGGTCCTTAGGCTTCACAGGCAAGCGCTTAACCGCTAGGCCATCTCTCCAGCCCTACCTGTGTTTATTTAATTGTTAATCAGTAAAGAGGACAATTCCAATGACAAAGAACCAAGTTCTGGCAACTATTTAAAAGGGAAAGCTCTAGATAAGCGATATGTGTTCTGGAAAGGACAGTAACCAGACAGTATGAGGTCACCAGCCTGGCCAGATGACTTGGAGAATCATCAGTGACTAACATTTCCACTACACAGAGCTATTCACTAGATTCACATAAAACACTTTGAAGATTTTTTGAAAAATCAAGCTTATTCACTGACTGGTATCTGCATCCCTCAGTAAGCCTGAATCTTCCTAGTCCCATCCAGAACACAATGCTCAGGTACCTGAAGGACTTCACATTGGGACCATTTGCCCTGATAACAACTCAGTCCTCAATAAATGACAATATCTTCAAAAGTCAGAAGAGTTACAGTATTCTGAAAAGGGATTTCCTGAATTTGCAAAGCCTTTATAGCACATAACATAGTGCACAATATTTAATACACCAAATTCAAAATGTCAGGCTATGGTACAAAGGAATAAATAAATATCTCAGAAGAATTACCCCAAATGAAATAAGAATTGCAAACTAAAGAGTATTTGTGAATATTTCATGAAGATGGTACAATTAGGGAAATACCCTGCCTAAGAGCTATTTCCTAGATATCAGTTATTTAATTATGCATACTGGGATTGTGCTTTTTTGATATGGAAATTGAATTTCAGTTCAAACCACATTATTGTGTTTACAAGGAGTCCTGGGTCCTGGGCATTATTGCCACAATAGGAACTCTGCTCTATATCAGCCTGTGCTTCCAAATTCTTCAAAGCCCTCTTCCAATCATAACAAAACAAAATGAATATGAAAATGCAAAAAAGTGGTGTGTATTATTTAATATCTACTCGATCATTTTTCTCCACAAAAAGTCCTCCATGGCCCACAGGTAGATATTGTGACTTTCGGAGATGTGAGGACCAGAAAAGCTGACTGGCATACTATTTATTACTCAATAAGAACCTTGGCCTGCTATCCTGATTCAGGGTACAGCACTGGTTTTTGCAGCATCTTCACCCACTGGAAGGAAGGCATCAGAACATGCTCCTAAGGCTGGCCACAGGTGTCCAAACCAGATCCCCATGATTGCAGTGAATTCCAAGACTGACACAGTAAACACACATCCGCTACGTGACGTCACAGCCATGCAGGCCTTCCTCCATAGTCTTTCAGGTCACTCAATTCCAAGGTCCTGGTTTTAATTTGTAATCCCAGCACTGGGAAGGAGAGACACGTGGATTCCTGACACTGACTGGCCAGCCAATCATGTCTAATTGGTAAACTCCAGGCCAATGGGAGCCCTTATCTCAAACATGAACATATGCACACACATGCACTAAAAAAAATAAAAATAAAGCTTACCTTTCATTTTCATAATTTCCTTAATTACATTATCTAGACCTTTTTCTGATAACAAAAAAAGGACAGCTGTATCAACTTTCAGGAAGTTTCTTAACTAAGTGGCAAGACAATTAATGACAAAAGTACAGGGTGTCTTTGTCCTTCAGTTTCCACATGATAAAATGGATGTCCTTCCAACCTGATGTGACTGTTGTAAGACTTAAGTAAGACATATATGCCTTGTTAACTGTGTCACAGATACACAAAGTAAAATTATTTCCATCATCATGCCAGAAAAATGAAATAATTTTATCAATTTTTCTTCTTTTTATTAACTCATTCTCATGTTGAGTTGGCCTTTTACCTAGGGATTAAAATATCTTCAATAAAAGTCTTCAATAAAACAAAACTAATGGAAATGAGAAAATGTACATTAAGAAATCAAATTTAAGGGCTGGAGAGATGGCTCAGCACTTGCCTGCAAAGCTTAAGAACCCAGGTTCAATTCCCCAGTACCCATGTAAAGCCAGATGCACAAAGTGGCACATGTGCCAGGAGTTTGTTTTCAGTGGCTGGAGACCCTGGTGTATTCATTCATTCATTATCTCTCTCTCACTTACTCTCTCGCTCTCCCTGCAAATAAATAATAAAAAATATTTTAAAAATAAATAAATAAAGCTTAAGGGCTAGAGAGATTGTGCAGTGGTTCAGTGCACTTCCTGTATAAACAAAAGGGCTAAGGAGGCTGAGACGGCCCAAGTTCAAATCTCCAAAATGCACATAGACATCAGGGCAAGCATGGTCTGTAACCCCAGTCCCACAGGGGAGCAGAGACCCAGAATCACTGGAGCATTAGAAGGAGGTTAGGAGGGGGGATGATGGCAAGATCAGGAATCAGTAGGAGTCTCTGGCTCAAAACAAAAAGGGGCTGGGGGACTGGGTGGCTGGGGGTGGAGAACAATGAAATGGGACACTGGCTACCACAGGTGGCTACCACCGTGTGTGTGTGCGTGAGGCACTGCAAGGGTACATCAACATGAATGCACCACACACATACCACATTACGTATGCACATACATAAACAGACACACAAGCAAAAGAAAAAAAAAGGAAGAAAGAAAATTCAGGCTGATCATGGTGACAGAAGTCCACAATCCTAGTACTCAGGAGGCAAGGCAGGAGGATTCATGGTCAAGCCCAGTCTGCTACACAGGGAGTTTGAAGCCAGACTGAGCTACATGAGACGCTGTCTCAAGCAAAGAAACAAAATTCATAGCACTCTGGCATATTAGCTAATGAAATATTTATTCTGTTCTTGTTTATGCTTGTATCTATAACTAGGTGGGGTAAACTGTATTGTCTCCAAATTTGTATTATGAAATCATAGCTGCCAATCTGATGGCTATTAGGCCTGTAGGAGGTAACTGGGATTAGATGAGGTCAGAAGGGTGAGGCTCTCTGACGGAGTTAATGCTCTTATAAGAAGAGACTGGAGTAAGAGTCAGGAAGAGAGCTCTCACCAGAAGCTGGCCACACTAACACCCTCCTCTCACATTCCCAGCCTTTTTGACAGTTAGACACAGAACACACAAATCTTGGGTTGAAGGATTTCCTTATTAAGTAAGATAGAACTGGACCTTATGAAGTTATCTCTTTTCCATCTGAGGCAGGACAGTGACAAAACAATCAGGCAGTTACTGACTGCCTTGTTTATGTTTAAACATTGATGTTCTTCAGGAAATGTCTATATTTGGACATCATTAAGTGCTTAACAATCTATCCCATTTGGTTAATTGTAAGAACAAATTCCCCAAATGCAATAGGATTCCTTCTACATCCATTTCCACAGCTGGTCTCTCCACGTTTTTGAAGACTACTGGTCAGCTTTCTCTTCTAAAGCCCAGCAATGTCAGTCCCACTGCTCTCTCCCCAGTTTAGCAATGTTTATTTGACTTGGGCTTTCAAATATAGAGGTATTTCAAGCACTCTTTTGACCCAGGATAAAAAAAAAAAAAAAAAAAATCCTGAAGAGCTCAAAAAGGATTACACTGGAAAGTGCAAGAAAACCAGAAACCACAAAATAAACTTGCACTAGGTTTTGGTCTATCCACGGGATTCGAAGCACATTGCTAATGAATGGATGACCAGAATCACTTATCATAGGAGGGAATGAATGTGTTCCTTTTAATTCATTCCTACTGCAAAATCATGGAAAGTGAGCCTCAGCATAAAATGAATGAAGTCACAAGAGGAATAAAAATCAATTAAAGATGTACTGTGTTTTTACACGCAGGCGAACTTAGATTCAGTGTTTTACACTAATTTCCCTCTTGGTATTTCTAGAGTCTAATTCAGTAACAAATAATGTTTATTCGTAATATTAATGTACCATATGCTATCTCTTTCAACTTAATAATCTGTTTGCTTTTCACTAAAATGTCAATCTAACTTGAAATCCTACTCAAGAGAATCTATGCAAAATTATAATGAACAGATTCATTCTATAGGAACAATAATCATAAATGCCTGTAATTAAAGTTATTTTACATATTACAATAATTTAATTTGATATCATGAGATTTATATTATCTGGCTAATATAAACTCTACTAACATCAAGACCACCAAGCCATTCAAGGGCATTACCTCATTTTATCTTTATAGTGAACAACAAACAACCAAAACATAGGCTTAGAAAGATTCAACTTAAGAATTAAGATTACATAACCAGCAAGTAGCAAAATCAGGATTTTAATGCAGATGTTCTAACATCATGAAAACCCTCCTACTTTTTGCCTATGTGTATGTGTGGTATATGTGTGTGTACAAGTTGTGTGTGTAGGCATACATGCACATGTGTATGTGCATGTGGAGGGCAGAAGTTGATGTGTGTTCTGCAATCACTCTCCACCTGATCTTTGAGGCATGGTTTCACAATAAACCTGGAGCTCATCAATTCAGCTAGACTGCTAACGAGCAAGCATCAGGAATCTGCTTCCCCAGCTCTGGATTATAGGTGTGTGCCACTGCACCCAGCTTTTTATGTGCATGCTGGCGACCTGAACTCAGGTCTTCATCTCTGTGCAACAAGGAAATTAGGGACTGAGCCATCTCCCCAACCCTATATTGAGCCTTTTCTATTGTTTTATACTGGGCAGAAATTTGAAAATATTTATCAATAAAAGGACTTTAAAAAAGCAAATGAAGAGAGCAGAACTATAGTTTATAGTAAAAAAAAAAAACAAAAAAAAAAAACACACCACTACTACCAAGTCAAGGAAGAGGGACTTTATTAAATACAAAACAAAAAAGGGGGGCTGGAAAGATGGCTTAGTGGCTAAAGCACTGGCCTGTAAAGCCTAAGGGCCTAGGTTTGATTCTCCAGGACCCACATAAGCCAGATGTACATGGTGGCACATGAATCTGGAGTTCACTTGCAGTGGCTAGAGGTCCTGGCACGCCCATTCTCTCCCCCCCCCATAAATAAATAAAAATGAATCTTAAGAACAAAACTAAAAGGTCAGCTTTATCTTTGTTTCTGTAAGACAGCTCAATAGAAAATGTATTGTGTCCCTATTTTTTTTGTTCATTTTTTATATATTTATTTGAGAGCGACAGACACAGAGAGAAAGACAGATAGAGGGAGAGAGAGAGAATGGGCGCGCCAGGGCTTCCAGCCTCTGCAAACGAACTCCAGACGCGTGCGCCCCCTTGTGCATCTGGCTAACGTGGGACCTGGGGAACCGAGCCTCGAACCGGGGTCCTTAGGCTTCACAGGCAAGCGCTTAACCGCTAAGCCATCTCTCCAGCCCCCTAATTTTTATATTAAGAAAAACAAACTATATTAAAGATTACATTGCAGTACATTAAATTAGCTGAGGAGTTCACTAAAAATAATACAAAAAAAAAATCCTATTCTCCAATTTTCTTTAGTGGCTTACGTAATTCCACTACTAGGTAGAGCTAATGATCAACATGGGATAGCCCTGCCCACCAACCATCACATCGCTGAGACACTATTCATGTCACTGTTCAGGATTTTGTTTGGGGCTTTCTTTCCCCATGACCAAAGATCAGGAAATTTAAAAGAAAAGAAAAAAGAGGAGAGAGAGAGATGAGGAAGGCGGGGAAGAGGAAAAGAAACCAAAAGAAATAAGCTTTTTGTGAACTGCCTGAGCAACCTCATGGTAAGTCACACATGGTAACATAGCAGACCACAGGACACACCCATGTGAGACCTCCAAGGATGACAAGAAAAACTGAAATTTTCTGTTTCGAAAGACAGTAGCATTGTTTAATGACTTCAAAGCACTGAGCATCCAACAAACATTAACTCTTGAGTTCTATATCCTAATTACCATAGCTTAAAGAATTGATAATGGTAGCTTTTTGCATCAATCACTCCTTCTCTGAAGAAATTATCTCTATTTGCAGACAATATATCATTATAAAGATAAAATGAGGTATGCCCTTGAATGGCATGGTAGATTTGATGTTTGTAGCAGTTTATATTAGCCAGATAATATAAATCTTGTATCAAATTATTGTAATATGTAAAATAACTTTAATTATAATCATTCATGATTATTGTGCCTACAGAATGAATCTGTTCATTATAATTTTGCATAGATTCTCATGTAGGATGTCAAGTTAGATTGACAATTTAGTGAAAAATAAAACAGATTATTAAGTTGGCAGAGATAGCATATAGTACATTAATTTCACAAATAAACATTATTTGTGTTAGTGAATTAGACTCTAGAAATACCAAATACCAAATATCCTACAAACTTCACTAGAAAACCCTCAGGCCTGGTAAACATGTTTGTAAAGTCAGTAGTAGGGCCGGGTTGAGCCGACTTTGCACGCGTCCTCTCTCGGGACATCAGCTATATCCACTACTCCCAGATCTGTGCCAAAGCCCTGTGGAATGCACCAGAGACAGGATTCTGAGCAAACGCCAGGAAGCAGCATGAAAATCATGAAAGAAAGAAAGGTAATCAACCTTGGCTAACGCGGGAAGTGCTGCATGTTAGAGGTGAAGATGCGTGAGTGCCTGCTGTGGCTGAGTGAAGTCACCTCACTCCATGGGAGAAATGCCTCTCTTCAGTTGATGATGACAATAAGTGGGCATGGCTCACTCAAAAAAAGAAAAAAAAAAGTCAGTAGTTTTTCTATATGCCAATAATGAACTTGCTGGGTGGGGGGGGGGACAACTCAGGGGAAAATCCAACTCAAAATACTTCCAGATAATAATAATGTACCTACGAACAAACCTAACCAAGTAAGTAAGAGGCCTTGACAATGAAAATTTTAGGATACTGAAAAGAGAAACTGAAAAAGACACCTGATTTGGTTTAATTCACATTGTGAAAATGATTATATCACCAACACAATCCCCATTAAAATTCTGATAGCAATCTTTGCAAAAGTAGAAAAAAATGTGAAAATTCATATGGAGACACAAGTTACCATGGGCTGTCAAAGCAATCCTAGACAGGAAGAACACTGCTGGCGTGGCAATACTTAATCTCAAATTGTACTACAGAGCCACTGAGAAAAGACAGCATAGTTCTGACACAGTCCGACATGTAGACCCACGGGATGGAAAAGAAGTCCCAGGAGATATAAATTAATTAATTAGCATAGGTATGGCTATCTACTATTTGAAAAAAAGTGTCTAACACATAAACTACTCAATAGTGCTAGCAAAAGTGGATATCCACCTGCAGAACAATAAAATTAGAACTACAATCTCTTACCCTACAAATAATCCATTCAAAATAAACCAAAGACCTTAATGTAAGACCTGAAACTACTAGAGGAAAACGAGCAAGCACTTCACAATATAGACAGATAGGAGATTTTCTAAACATGACTCCAATAAAACAGGAACAACCCCAAGAATTGACAAATGGGACCACATGAAATTTAAAAGTTTCTACACAGCAAAGGAAACAAACACCAAAATGAACAAAAAACCTACAGAATGAGATAAAATCTTTATCAGCTCTATTTTAGACTTGGGGTTAATGTCTAGATTATACAAAGAAATGCAAGAATTAAAAAAAAAAAAAAACTGCTGAGCTGGAGAGATGGCTCAAGTGTTTAAGGCACTTACTTGCAAAGCCTGATGGTCTGGGTTCAATTCCTCAGTATCCACATCAAGCCACATATAAAGTGGCACATGCATCTGGAATTCATTTACAGCAGCAAGAGACCCTGGTGTGCCTCTTTTCTCTTTCATTCTTTTCCTCCTTCCATCCCTCCCTCTCCTTGCAAATAATAATAATATTACAAAAAAAATTTTAACTGCTAATCCATAAATGGGCTAATAAAATAACAGTTCTTAAAAAAAGAAACACAAATGACCAATAAATATTTAAAACGCAATTCAACATCCTTGGTAATCAAGAAAATGCAAATTAATGCTACTTTGAGATTTCATAGCAACCAATACCTATCATAGGAGAACAAATGAAAAGAAATGGCCAGGATATGGGGAAAGAGAAACTTTTTATCCACTGCTAGTGGTGGTACAAACTGGTGCAGCCATTATGGAAAACAATATAGATGTTTCTTAAAAAAGTTAGGAATAGATATAGCTATACCACCCCTGGGTATATATTCAAAACACTGTATCATAACTACCAAGATGTTTTGTGGCATCCATGTTTATTGCTGCTCTATCTACAATAGCTGGGAAATGAAACCACTCTGGATGTCCACCAACATATTAATTGGTAATAAAAATATGGTTCATGTACACAAGGATATTTTGTTCAGTAATAAAGAAAATTGAAATTATGAAGTAAGGATATAGATGGTTCTAGAAAACATATTAAGTGAACAGAAAAAGACAAATAACGATATATTCTCTTTCATATGTGGATTCTAGTTTTTAATGTTTATATACATGTATATATGTCAGTGTGTGGCACAAAACACCTGACCAGAAGCAGCTTATGAGAGGAAAGGGTTTATTTCAGGCTTACAAATTCCAGGTGATGCTTCATCATGGTGGAGGAAGCTGGCTCACTTCATCACATATCCATAACAGAGAAAACAGCCAGCACCAGCAAGCATGAGCTGACTCTGAACACACACCTGAGGGCAGGACACAAGACCTGCTCTCATTGACACACCTCCTCCAGCAGGGCTCTGTCTGCTGGAGATGAAATCAAAAATACCTGAGGCTATGGGACATTTACATTTAAACCACCACAGTGTGAGTGTGGGTATAGGTCAGGAAACTATAAAAGGGAGCACAAGAGGTATTGAGGAAGGGAGTGAAATATAACGTGCATCAAGAAGGTAGAAAAGAGGTTACTCAGGGTGAAAAGATACAGGGGAGAGGAGTGGAATGGGAGAGAAGTGGGAAGGAATCAAGAAAAACAAATTTTTCTTGAAAATACTACAGTGAAGCCTATACTCTGTATGCTTTAAAAAATAAAATAAAAAACACTGGGCTGGAGAGATGGCTTAGCTGTTAAGGTGCTTGCCTGCAAAGCCAAAGGACCCAGGTTCAATTCTCCAGGACGCACATAAGGCAGATGATGCATAAGGTGTCATATGTGTCTAGAGTTCATTTGCAGTGGCTACAAGCCCTGGCATGCCCATTATTCTCTCTTGCTCGCTCACTTTTTCTATCTCTCTAAAAAAATAAACAAAAAATAGAAACATTAATTTAAAAAGGTCCCTTCAACATGTAATGAAAACTGATACCATTCACTAGACCTGCAAAGAAGCAAATAAATACATTTCCGTATACAGCTTAGGGGTTCAAGTGCCCTCTTCCTCCTGTGTAGATCCACAGACCCTGAGTTAAGACCTGTGTTTGGCCAATGGGAAAGGCAGGTCTGGGACAAGCAAAGCCTTCTTGATCACTGTTTGAGAAAAATTATCACTGTCCTAAAACATCCATAAATCTCCTCAAAGGTGCTTGGCAGAAATTCTCCTTTACAGAGCATGTCTGGCCAGGCCTCGTGGCACAGACCTACAATCCCCGCGAACTGGGTGACCAAGGCAAGAAGATCAAAACCTTCAAGGCCAGCCTGGCCTACAAAAGAGCATAAGGACAGCCTTGGCACCTTAATAAGCCCTTTCTCAAAGTTTTATAAAAGAAAGAAGAAGGGTATAGTTGTATCTCAGCAGGGGAGAGATTGCCCATCAAACAGTGAAAGCTATCACTCATCTGGTTATAATAAAATCAAGGCAGCAATCACAAGCATAAGACAATAAAGCAAATGATAGCCATGCATATTCTAGCTCTACTGGAAGTCTGACAATGAACCTCCAACTTAACCTAGATACAGAATTCTTCACCTTCTTAAAATTAAAAGTACAGAGCTGGAGGGATGGCTTAGCAGTTAATGTGTTTGCCTTCAAAGCCAAAGGACCCAGGTTCAATTCCCAGGACCCACATTAGCTAGATGCACAAGGTGGAACATGCATCTGGAGTTCGTTTGCAGTGGCTAGAGGCCCTGGTGCACCCATTCAATCTCTCTCTCTCTTTCTCTCTCTCTCTCATTCTCCCTCTTTCTGTCAAGTAAATAAGTAAAAATAAAATATTTTTTAAAAAATTAAAAATAGGGCTGGAGGGCTGGAGAGATGGCTTAGTGGTTAAGCACTTGCCTGTGAAGCCTAAGGACCCCGGTTTGAGGCTCAGTTCCCCAGGTCCCATGTTAGCCAGATGCACAAGGGGGCGTACGCATCTGGAGTTCGTTTGCAGAGGCTGGAAGCCCTGGCACACCCTTTCTGTCTCTCTCTCCCTCTATCTGTCTTTCTCTCTGTGTCTGTCATTCTCAAATAAATAAATAAATAATTAAAAAAAAATAGGGCTGGAGAGATGGTGTAGTGGTTAAGCACTTGCCTGTGAAGCCTAAGGACCGCAGTTCGAGGCTCGGTTCCCCAGGACCCATGTTAGCCAGATGCACAAGGGGGCGTATGCATCTGGAGCTCGTTTGCAGTAGCTGGAGGCCCTGGCACGCCCATTCTCTCTCTCTCTCTCTCTCTCTCTCTCTCTTTCTCTCTCTGACACTCTCAAATAAATAAATAAAAATCTTTTTAAAAAATTAAAAATACAGGGCTGGAGAGATGGCTTAGTGGTTAAGCGCTTGCCTGTGAAGCCTAAGGACCCCGGTTCGAGGCTCGGTTCCCCAGGTCCCACATTAGCCAGATGCACAAGGGGGCGCACGCGTCTGGAGTTCGTTTGCAGTGGCCGGAGGCCCTGGCGCGCCCATTCTCTCTCTCTCTCTCTCTCTCTCTCTCTCTCTCTCTCTCTGCCTCTTTCTCTGCCACTTTCAAATAAATAAATAAGCATAAAAAAAATTAAAAAAAAAAATTAAAAATACATACACACACCAACCAGATGTCTCCCAAGTTCTACCCAACAGGTTCTCCTACAGGAGATGAGATCTTTCTTCTTTTCGCAGAAGCTTCCCTTCACATCCAAACCCAGTTGGCTAGCCCCAGTCAGGATCTAAGCAGGGGAACTACTAGAAGCCACTGGCCAAACTCAGAGAGAGCAAGAAAGAAAAACACAGGCGAAAACAGTCCCAAAGCATGGAGAAACCAATGAGCACACTAGCTCAGGAAAGAATGTCACTGGGGAGGGAAAGAAAAAGCTACAACATTTTTTAAGTTTTTGTATACCCAGTATATTTTCAAATAGTGAAAGTTTTTAAATACTATTTTCTTGAAGAAGACTAAAAAAGAAGGCCATTTTTCAAATTACAAAATGGGGGAGGAGGCTTTTCTGCCACAGGTGCTAGTATTAAAAGTCTCTACAACAACAAGCTATCAGCACTTCTTATTAGCTTTGTTCAAACATCCCACAGCTCAACTAGGTCACTGGGAACTGGGGAGCTGCTTCTGAATGGAACTGTTTACAGCCAGGCCCAGGCTTGTGCCATGCGCAGGAGGCAGGTGATCTCCCAAACTCCAGTAAATAGTGGATCTTTTTTAGGTGCTAAGCTTAAGCTTAGCCTCCTACCTCTTCCAGTGAGATACTGTACCCCACTTTGTGGCCCACTTACAACAGCCACACTCTGACTGAAAAAGTATACTGAACATAAGTATGACACTACGGTCACAGTTTAGAACCCAGGATTTCTAGTACTACCAGTACAACAGATTACAAAGGATATCTAAGACACAGCTCCTGCTGTTCAATCCACTAAGGGAAATGGGCAGGAAAGGCCACTATCAGGGTTTACCCCAGGCAGAAGGCAGGTAGCTCTGCACTGGATGAGGACTTCACTTCTAGGCAGGCAGGCAATTTGGAGATACTGTCAGACCTAAACTGAAGCCCTGAAGCCTATTTCTCAAAGAATCTGTTTGACTGGGGCAGGGGAGCACCTGGACAGTTTAGGCAACATTTTCAGAACTAAGACACAAGGTCAGTGTTGCGGTGGTAGTGAAGTTGAGCTCTTTAATGCTCCCTGCCCAGAGCTTGAATGGGGTTCCTCCTCAGACAGGGTGTGGTGAAGCTGCGGAAGTCAAGGTGGGGTGAGGGCTGGGATGCAGGCAGTGAAGATGACGAATGGTGCAAACCAGACTCAAGAAACCATGAGTCACCCGTAAGGGAAACTAGCTTGCCTGCCAAGGAACTTCTCTGAGAACTGGGAACACAAATATTTTGGAATCTAATCTCTGGGCCTAATACTGACTTGCTCCTTCATTTTGAATAATTACTCCCACTTTTCAGTTCTCAGAGCTCATCAGTTACCAAACGAGGATAATAATATCTGCCTAAAATATTTTTACCTCTGAAAATGATCAGTAAGAGCTGACCTTTGGAAAAATAAACTGACAGGACATTCCTGTGATGAAAGGAAGAATACACACTCAGTTCTCCTGGACCTGTCATAGTCACCAGTCACCCGTCACCAGTCATGTGGGAGGACAGGGAGCAAAATTAATGTACAGATTGGTTTTAAAGCCACAGAAAAACATCAAAATCTGAATTTCTTTTTTTTCTTTTGTAATTTGAGAGAGAGAGAATGGGCACAGCAGGGCCTTCAGCTACTACAAACAAACTCCTGACAGGTACATCCTCTCTTGCAACATTGCGCACTTGTGTCACTATGCGTCTGGCTTACGTGGGACCTGGATATTCAAACATGACTTCTCAGGCTTCACAGGCAAGCGCTTTAACCACTAAGCAATCTCTCCAGCCCTAATATTTGAATTTCTATACAAGCAAGTTATGAGGTCATTTTCCTCACAAATTCCCACTCAACTTAATGTTTGCTAATGAAACACTTTAAAGGTAACAAGACCTCCTGAAAGAAAAAAGTGAAGAATGCCTGTAGGGGGAAAATCTGGGTCATCCTTATCTCCTTATCTCCTTATCTCCTTCCCCCAAAGAGTCCTTACAACCTCCACATGGCTAGAGGTCAGAAATACCTGAAGGGTCCCTTTTCTGACTAAAGGAATCCTTCATGAGTCCCTCCCTAGATCTTTTCTTACCTAAAGGAGTTCCCCTTTCCTTGCAGAGATAGTTCCTTTTCCTGAAGGATTAAGATGCTGGAAAGATTGTCCCCTTTCCCAAAAAAACTGACCTCTTACCCAGAAACCCAGTATAGGGTGACTTCAGCCTTCATAAAAGACCCCAATCTGGATCTTCACATGGGTTTTCCTACTTCCTAGAATCCCACTCCTGCCTTTTCTTGCACGGCTCTGTATTCTTTCCTTAAACCCTATGATCTCGATGATAAAATCTTTCTAAACTTAACTCTCTATGGTCTATAACTGTTATTCTTCAAATTCATTAGATAAGAACCCAGGGGCTACAGACTCTGGAAGCACTGTGTGAGTGTCCAACACCCTAGCTCCTGAGTTATTCCCCTCATAAGCCAAGAAAGGCTCCATCATTCCCAAAGACTCCCTAAATTCACATATAACTAATTTTCTATTATAGGCAAGGCACTGCACAAGTTGCCAGATTACAAAAATAACTAGACCAAAAAGCACTTAACTTTAAATAAAAATAGAATTTAAAAAAGTATAATTATTAGTCTGCTACCTATAATAAAAGGAGAGTACTTTAAGGTTTAACTAAAAACACCTCTTCCATATAGTCTTATAATCCAAATACACTGGATTGATGATCCACAACATTAAGTCTCCAAAATATCATGGGACATTAAAATTAAAAAAAAAAAAAAAAGCTGGGCGTGGTGGTGCACGCCTTTAATCCCAGCACGTAGGAGGACTGCCATGAGTTCAAGGCCACCCTGAGATGACAGAGTCAATTCCAGGTCAGCCTGGACCATAGTGAGACCCTACCTTGAAAACCCCCCCCCAAAAAAAAAAAAAAAACAGGCACAAGAGACTGCATTCCACATGTTTCCATTTACATAAAATTCAACAGCTGCCAAAAATCAGTTTACAGGAGAAGCTATTCAAGTGCTCACCTAGACAGAGGACAGGAAGTTGACTTGACTGGGAACTAGGATGCTGGAAATGACCTCCACTTGTACTGAGATATAGTTCGGTCTCAGGTTATATAACTGATCAGTTAGCAGTGTAGATTACTGCATATCAATTATAGTTGTAAATATTAACCAAAAACACCACTGGACTATAAGCATTAGGAACAGAGGGTTCAGATGGAAAGATGGTAGAAAAGAAGATAATAGCTGTATCTCTTAATGCCTTCTCAAATGCACTGATAAAGATTCCCAGTTTAGGACTGGAGAGACGGCTTAGCAGTTTGCCTATGAAGCCTAAGGACCCAGGTTTGTTTCCCCAGTACCCCCATAAGCCAAATGCACATGGTGGCACATGCATCTAGAGTTTGTTTGCAGAGGCTAGAGGCCCTGGCATGTCCATTTTCATTCTCTCTTCTCTTTCTCTCTCATAAGTAAAGAAAAAAAAATTAAAAAACAAAATAAATTCTTTAAAAAAAAAAAAAAGAGGGCTGGAGAGATTGCTTAGTGGTTAAGGTGCTTGCCAGCAAAGACAAAGGACCCAGGTACGATTCCTCAGGACCCACGTAAACCAGATGCACAAGTTGACACATGCATCTGGAGATCATCTGCAGTGGTTGGAAGCCCTGGCATGCCCACTCTCTTCCTTTCTCTCTCTCAAATAAATAAATATGTTTTTAACAAAGATTCCCAGTTTGGAAGGAATCACACATATAATGGGTATAAAAATAATTCCAATATTATAGTTATATTACCTGCTAGATGTCAGAAAAATCCTACCAGGAAAACAAACAGAATTTTTTTTTAATAGCAAATGAAAAGAACTATAGCAAATGAAAACAAAGTAAGCCTTGAGTTCTTCCACAGGACTCTCGGTTGCCTTGGCTCATCATGGGGAAGAAACTCTGCAGGATGCTTCTCCAGAGTTAGGAGTACTCAGCATGAATAACTTGGGGACAGCAGGAGGGTCACCTGAGAGGCTTCCTTCCCCACCCTGGCAGGAATACTGATTCAAGGGTTTGGTTGTAACTCCCAGGCAAAATTGGCCACCCTTCTTCCCAGCCTAAATGACTCACAGCCCTCAACAAGCTCCTAAGAGGACAGAGAACCGGGTCCTGGCTGAGAAGGCCTGACTCATTTTCTTTCAGTTCCCTGTCTCTGAGGTCAGGAGAAGATGGAGTTCAGGGAAGAGCAATACCCACTCTCATTCCTCTTCTGTCCTCATAGAACTACTCACAACTGCTGAGATCAGAGAGGTCTCAGCACTGTCACCGCTTCAGCTTTCAGAATGAAGATGAAGAAACAAGCAACTGGAGCTCAAGTTTATTACCTTCCAAACCAGTGCCACTATGGGAGCCAGTGTACCAAGTAATGACAGGGCTCAGAACTTAACAACAGGACTACTTCAAAGTACATTAAAAGCCAGAAAAATCAATGTAGACAAAGCCTCTGTGTGGTGAATTCCCCAGTATAATGGGAATTATGAGCCTGGAAGCATATGCAGCGCTTCACACATTTGCCTTAATGTACATTTGAGTCTTGTCACAGGCCTGCTTTTAAAAGAGATGCTAATCTAATAGGGTCAAGTTATTTTTAGAATTATGAAAATAACAGCTGCACTGCTACCCATCCCCCACTGAGGGCCTTCCTCTGGAGATAGATGTGGATACTCGCAGTTCCTTTCTCACGGTGCTAACCTGGTTCCATTTCATTTTGTACAACCTTCAAATAAAATTTGCTGGAACTCGGCTGGTATATTTGCCTTCTCTGCCAGACTGCATTTCTGTCCTGTTTACTGCTCACTTACAAACACCTAGCCCAGTGCCTATCACACAGAAGGCACTGAACAAAATCCTGAAGGAATTTTAGTTTTTACTTTATTGAGACGGTAAATTTTTCTTTTAGAAAAAAGTGAAAGTGAAGAATGCCTTTGAGCCTGTAAGGAAGAATCTCTTTCTTTTCTCCTTATCACTCTTCCCCTAAAACCTCACTCACTGGAGGGTGTAAAGAGATATGCCTGGTCTCATTTCTTTCTTAGAAGAGAAAAAATATATATAAAGGCATCAATGTTTCCCTTTCTGAGAACCTGGCAGCACCCAGACACCTGGCCACTATGGGGACTGAACTAACCAGTTCAACCCCATCCCAAAAATTCCTTTTAAAGACCCAGTCTGGATTGCCAGGTGGGCTTTCCCATTTTCTAGGAATCCCACGCCTGGCCCCTCTTAGGCAAGAGCTCTGTATTCTTTCCTCCTCTTAAATGCTATTTCTATAATCTCTATAACAAAATCTTTCTAAACTTTACTTTCTGGTTTACAGGTTTCATTTGTCGAAATTCTTAAGAACCTAGAGTTATTGCCCACCAAAAGCCGAAATAAAATAAAATAAAGGTGTCAATACTCTCAATGACACCCAAACTCCCTTCTCATTATCCTTCATAGAATATAAAGTAAAAATGAAGGTGGGACCCATTCTCTCTGCTTCTATATACTGGCTTTAAAAAGCTTACATGACCCATAGAAACAGTTCAACCAATATTTATTGAACTACTAGAGAACATAAAGTAAGATCAGATCAATCCAGTGTTCTCAGCTAACTAAAATGTCTATGAGTGTGGCTTTAAAAAATAAAATCTGGGGGGCTGGGGACATGGCTTTGTGGTTAAGGCATTTGCCTGCGAAGCCTCAGGACCCCAGTTTGATTCCCCAGGACCCACGTAAGCCAGATGTGCAAGGTGGCACATGCGTCTGGAGTTCATTTTCAATAGCTGGAGGCCCTGGCATGCCAATTCTCTCTCTTAAAAAAAAGCAGCTAAGCTATCCCAGCACTTGGGAGGCAGAAGTAGGATTTCCATGAATTCAAGGCCATCCTGAGACTACATAGTGAATTCTAGGTCAGCCTTGGCTAGAGCGAAACCCTACCTCGAAAAAACAAAGAATAAAATAAAAAACAAAATCAGGGGCTTGATTTATGAAAATTGTTCAGTGCTAACAATCCACTCAAATCTGGGAGGTGGGGGTGGAGAATCAAATACATTAGTGGAGATCATGACTGAATTCTTCAAAGTAAGTTCCAGGAAGTATGAAACTATGCAACAAGCCAGGAAGCACAACTTAAGCAATCACAGCCCTTGGGAAAGCCATGATTATCCCACTGCTAAGAAGCCTTTTGCTATTTGCTTACCCTTAGCATGATGATGGCCTGTCTGCAAATGCTCATGTCTCCCCTATGATTTGTAGGCTGCAATGAGTCTGTTTTGAAGCGTGTGCCTAGTGATCACTAAACACTGCTTACATTTAAATGGAGGCTGGAAACATGAGAGGTGCAGCACCCTTCTACTGTAGAGGCTGGACTCCAGAGACTACACACCCTGCAATTCCAAGGGCTGGAAGTTAAGGGTGGAATTTAGGCTTGTATTGAAAAAGTCACTTTTATGACAGGCTTAATTATAAAGCAAATTACCTTAAACTCTACTTTACTTGGGGCTAAAAACACTTCATCCTTCCACTTTGTTTTCATGCCCCATGGACTGGGATGTCAAAGCTTTTCTCAGACCCAATGTTACTGGAGGGAAGCAGGGGTCAGCTCTAATGATGACACAGACAGAACCACCCAAACTTGTCAGTACACAAACGAGAGTGTTTTTATTCATATTTCTTGTCTGCATGTGGCACAGAGTTCATTTCAGATTGTCATGTGACTAAATTCAAAACAATTTAAATGGCAAGAGCAATCTTTGTGTGTTAATGCTCTCTATGCTATTAGTATGTCCTATATCATATTCACCTCTTTTAACTGCTTTTATTTAACCTCAAATGTTTCAACAGTCCTCAATTTTAAAAAAATACAAAATTCCTGAGTCTCATGGGCCAATTAAACACTTTGGAATTTTTCCTTTTAAACTAATCCAGCACTAGAATTAGTAAAGGTCAGGGCCTGGGAGATGGCTCAGGAGGTAAGAGCTCTGGTCACCCAAGCACGAGTGCTGAGAGGGCCTGGGTTCAATCTCCAGCATTCAGGTAAAAATCCAGAGTGGCCATGCATGCTCGTAATCCTAGACCTATGGAGGACTAAAGAGAAGAATCACTGGGGCAAGCTGGTCAACCAGTCTAACCAAAAACAGTAGCTTCAGGTTCACTGAGAAACTTTATTTCAAGGAAATAAAGCAGAACAGTGATGGAGGAGAACATGTGAACTTCTCCTCCTGCCTCCACACGCAGGCACATGGACACACACATCTGTAAGAAAGCTGTTACTTTCTCATTGCTGCAATAAAACACCTGACCAGAAGCAGCTTCTGAAAGGAAAGGGTTTGTTTCAGCTTACTGTTTCGAGGGGAAGTTTCTATCATGGCAGGGAAAGCATGGCAAGAGCGGGAAGCTGGTGTCAGGTCTTCACATCAGCATGAAAGGAGGAGAAAAGGCCAAAGAGCACCAAGCAGGGCTGGACTGTAACACCTCAAGGCCCGCCCCCAGTGACACACTTCCTCCTGCAAGGCTCCACCTTCCAAAAGCTCCAGAGTTTCCTAAACCACCAACTGGGAACCAAGCACTCAAACACATGAGCATACAGGGGACGTTTTATACTCAAGCCACCACAGATGCCTACACTATACATATACACATGATATATACACACACCACCACTATCATCACATGTATTGCACAGTACAAAAAAGTAAGGAATAAGTAAAAACTATACATATATATTAAAATATATATTTAACATATATTAAGTTTATATGAGGGCCTAAATTAAAGGTTTATATGAGTATAGAAAGTGTTTACTCTGCAAAAAGGACCTGAATTCATTCTCTAAAACCCATTTATAAATGTCAAGCACAGCTGGGCATGGTGGTGCACGCCTTTAATCCCAGCACTCAAGAGGCAGAGGTAGGAGGATGACCATGAGTTTGAGGCCACCCTGAGACGACAGTGAACTCCAAGTCAGCCTGAGCTAAAGTGAGACCCTACCTCAAAAGACCAAACAAACCTTAAGCATGACAGTACACACCTCTAATCCCAGCACTGAAGAGGTGGATCCCTAAGAGCTCACGGCTAACCAGTCTAGCCCAACTGATAAGCTCCAGGCCAGTGAAACACCCTGTCTTAAAAAGAGGTGGGAGCATTCCTGAAAATCATACACAAGATTATTCCTTAGCTTCACATGCATGCACACATATATGCATGCACATGTTGGCCCATACAAATACACATACACACACACACACAAACACAAAGAAAAATATAATAGTTATATGATTAGTATAAAGACCATTCCATAGACCTTAAGAGAAGATACCTTAAACATTTTAATTTGCTAAACAAAAAAAGATTTCATTTTTATACATCTTCCTTAGATACCAAAGTAGCATCAGCATACCATTTTCTTGCCTATCTTACTAAAATTATGCATTCAACATATTAACCTTGTTATGAAACTCCTGTACCATAAAATCTTGAATTTAAATGCCCCAATCACTTCTATTTCTCTATATTGTAGTTGTTTTCCAATGATTGTGACTATTACTGGTCTGTGGTCCAGGCGCCATCCATCATGGTAAATTAATCCTGTTACGGTACTGAATATTACTATCCTTCTTTCTACATTTTTCTGATGTAGAGATCAAATTTCCAGTTAGAAGTTTAGGCCTAAATGCTGGATACTATCCAAAGACCTCTTGTTTCAGTCATACTCACACACAGATTAGGAGTAAAGCAGTCTCCTTTCACAGTCAGTTAGTTAGGGACACAGCAGTTAGTTAGAGACACAGGTCCAGGAGAAAATAGATTAAAGGCTCTTGTGCATCTCTCAACTGTCCTATTAATCTTTAGACACTGAGCAATTCTATCTCCTCTCATTTATAGTCAATCCTCCCTCAGATGATCCTACAACAATCTAACTCCATTTATCATGCCACAGGGCCAGGAAGTCAACAGGAATAGACCCTAAAAACCCCTCTATGTGCCACTTCCGCCTAAAGAGTTAAACTGAGTTGCCACCAATCTCTTAAATGATTGTAGGGCCCTAACTCCTGAGAGGAGAACGTTGTAGATAGGCAGACATTAGGCTTACAGGTCACTGAAGGAAAGACCCTACTTTTTCTTTTCCTGGTAACATGAGAAGAGACACACATCCTTCTGGCCAAAGGAACAAAGTCCTCTGGTACTGGGAGCCTGTCACTCATTCACCTGGTGTTGCAGTCAGGTTCACATAACGGACAATAATCACCCAACCAAGAGCAGCTTTTGGGGAAAAAAAAGATTTATTTTTGGCTTATAGACTCAAGAGGAAGAAGCTCCACAATGGCAGGGGAAAACGATGGCATGAGCAAAGGCTGGACATCACCCTATGGCCAATATAAGGTGGACAATAGCAACAGGAGAGTGTGCCAAGGGGAAACTGGCTATAATACCGATAAGTCCTCCCCCAACCCTACACTGCAATCAGGAGGTGTTAATTCTCAAATTTCCATCAGCTGGTAACCTAGCATTGAGAAGGCCTAAGTTTACAGGGGACACCTGAATCAAACCACCACACCTGGTTAAGTGACCTCTTCACCTTCAGACATGCTAGAGATGGGAGGAATAGTTGCCCCCTTAAAAAGATAATATACTACACCCACAAAAGGCCCCTCTTTTGGTGTAGTCACTCACAGATTCTCACTGCAGAGCCAGTCTGCTTTTCTGTATCCTAACTCAGAAAGTCTAATTTCCTTAACATTTCTCTTTCTTTCTCTTCATTGCCAGTAGAAATCCAAAGCATGCTTGCCCTGATACTGGGACTTTTCCACCTTTGTTTCCCAGCTCCAAACCCCTGATCCAGCTACCTCCTCTCTCTTCCGGCGAACGCACCCACTCCCTCAGCAGTCTTTTTCTGTATTTTCCTCAATAAAGTCTTCTTTTGTCCCTCATGTCCTTGTCCACATTCCTTAAGTTTTCTTTGGTATGCAATATGAACTCAAGAGCCAGCCGTAGCCACTGGAGTCCAGCCCATCTGGGCCCATAAAAGGCCTTGGCAGGCTCAAAACCTGCAACAATGCCTCATAACTCTCCCATAGTCAGTACTTTTCCTATTTATTCACCCATTCAATGACAACGTTGTTTATTGCCTACTGTGTATGAGGCACCATGTTGCTCACTCAGGCCACAGTTCTCAAGATATTCATAGTATGAAACAAAAAATATTTTTAAAATGACAATTAGCTGTGTATATGGAAGGCACAACCTTGGGAAAAGTGAAACCATGACCCCACCCCCCCAAAAAAATCTAAACAGGTAGGCTAGCAAGATGGCTCAGTGGGTAAATTGCTTGCCATGCAAGCATAAGGACCTGAATTCAGACTCCCAGAGACCACATAAGAGCCAGAGGCTGTGGTGGATTTCTGTAATCCCAGCATATCTATGGGGAGATGAGAGCCTAATACGAGAATGTCCTAGAAGACCACCAAATGAGAGACCCTGCCTCAAACAAGGTAGAAGGTGAGAACCAATAATTAAAGTGTCCTCTGCCCTTCACATGTACACCATGGCACATTCAAGGAACACACACACACACACACACACACACACACACACACACACACATATGTATATATTCCAAACAGTCTAGGTTAAAACATAGGTAAAACTGCTATATAAAATGCATTCTAACATCAGGCCCATTTACAGAGGAGAGTCATGTTCACTGGAAGTTAGTGAATGGGCCAGAATGTTAACTTGCACCTATCTGGATGGTAATGAGTTTCTGTGTAGAACCAGGCTAAGTTATCTGAAAAGTCATGGCAAAAGAAGGATAAAGGACTCTTAGGATAATGATGCGCAAAGAAGGGCAAGGAGCTGACATGAGACAGACGACCACAGACCAGCGCAGGGGCTCATTGTTTAAGCATCACAGATGGTCAAACTACAACAGGATGCCAGTCTAAACACTTGGCCAAAATAAAGGTGAGACTGTGTAACAGATGACAGAAATAATCTTCCAACACAGGAAAGACTCCTCCTTTTCACTTCATATCCTAAATACATCTTGTAATATAACTTGGGTTTTCATCCTCACATGCTTTACCTGACCTGGTGCCTATACTTTGCTGAGTTTTGAAGAAGAAATTGGCAGGTCTGCTCCAGTACATGGTCTCATCTCTCTTTTCCAGATCCCAGTGTACACAGATTCCCAAAGCATCCCCACCACCCTGGAAATCAGTGCAGGGACAACATTGTGGCTAAGAAGTCTCTCAGAGACCTCAAGACAATCTCCAGATCTATAAGACACTTACAGACATGAAGGCTGAAATGGAAGCTCTCTGCATACATGAAGGCAGAGAACTCTAAAGTGAGCAGTGAGCAGAAAGATAATAGAGTGGACCCCCTCACAGCAGCCGCCAGACTGGCCTCCTTGCACTGAATCATGACCTTGCTTCCACATTTCCAGTACTAACAGAGGAGTCATGTGGAGTTCTGGTGAACCATGAATCTCACCACTAATCTTCATCTCCTCCTTCCCCTGTGATGGTCTAAAACTATTTTGTAATAATAGCTATCCACTTACTTGCATATCTCTTTCCTCATATTGTGTGCACATGGTGACACATGGGTGCTCACATACTTGGGTAAGAACTGTCTGATAGCAAGTGGAGGAACAGAATAAGCCACAGGGACCATGGATGGCCACATGCATCTTCTAGATGCATTAGGCCCCAGGACCTGGGGCTATGAGTCCCTGAAAGAGATGACTCAAAAAATGCTTCCTGTCTGAAGAACTGAGAATATAGAAGGGCAGGGGAGGGGGAAATACATACAATAATTATCTCTTGTAGAAACCACAGTCTATGTTTTTTATTTTGTGTGCATGTGTGATGTGTTTGTATGTGTGTACATATGTATATGGTAGCATGTGCATGTGTGGTCAGATGACAACCTTGGGTATCATACTCAGGTGAGCCATTAGCCGCTTTATAAGCCAGGGTATCTCTGGCCCAGAGTTCATTGATTAGGCTAGAGAACTGACCAGTTGGCTTCGGGGTCTTGCCTATCTGGCACCCCCAGTCCTGGGACTACAGATATTTTTGCATCGCCATGCCTGGCTTTAACATGTGTATTGAAGATCAAACACAGATCCTCAGGCTTAGGAGGCAAGCTCTTTACCAACCAAACTACCTCTCCGATCCCAGAAACCATAGCCTATTTATTCTTGAACTCCTTTACTATTAAATATGCCAGTTAGCAGCCTAGTGAATGACATGACTGTTCTTAGCCTGACAATTACTAAGAAGTTCCAGGATGTAAACAAGATACACAGCAGAACAAAACAGACAGCTGGGAAGAGGGGGAGGGTGGATCTAGCAGTCCCAGTGGTCAAGAATGAGGTTAACTATGACTGCCTTTTTTCTTTAAAAAGAATTTACCAAGCCGGGTGTGGTGGCGCACGCCTTTAATCCCAGCCCTGAGAGACTCCATAGTGAATTCCAGGTCAGCCTGGGCTAGAGTGAGACCCTACCTCGAAAAACCAAAAAAAAAAAAAAAAAAAAAGAATTTACCATGATGGTGATATTCTAACCATTCATGCACGTCTAAGAGAAAAGACTCCTCCTATCATTTACATGTCACCTTACAAACTCCCAGAAACAGGCTCAGACAGGCTGAGAAACCAGCCTCCAGTGACAAACTCTAGATCAGTACCAGGTACAAACTGACCACAAACTCAGGACACAAGTGTTCACTTCCTTACTTCCCATTTAACAGCAATGGCGCTGGGTACCTTTTAAGCTTACCTTTCTCCTTTATAATTTTTCTCTGTCCTCCACAGGATTTACTTTTGCCTGAATAAATCAAAAAGTTCTTATTAAAGTTGACTTTGCAGCCAGGTGCAGTGGCTCATGCCTTCAATCCCAGCATTTGGAGGAGAAACTGAACTAGGAGGATTACTGTGAGTTGGAGGGCAGCATCCTGGACCACAGAGTGAATTCCAGGTCAGCCTAAACTAGAGTGAGACCTTCCTTCAAAAAAGAAAAAAAAAAGTTTCCTTCTGTAGCAGCAGCTATGACCAATAAATTTGTACTGTCTTTCTCTATTCTTCATATAACCTAAAAAAATAGACAAAAGCTACTACTTTCTTTTTTTCAGAGTTATGTTTTATGTCTTATGTTTTATCTGACAAAAACACTCAGTGTCTATTTAGTAACAGAAGGAAACAAAATGATACAACAAATCAACTATTTCTAATCATTAAACTATAGTAAAATTTAACATTAAGGTTAAAATTATGTTTATATATAGGAGGTATTATTCAGAATCATTTTTCTCAAAAACAACAGAATCAGCAAAGAAAATGCTTAAGACTGTGTCTATGTGGAGCCACAAGAAATATTTAGCCATTAGCAAAGCCAAAGATTATTTTCATACATCTAGTTACAATGTCTAGAGATCATAAAAAATTCAATTATGTAAACAGAGCCTTGGTTTCTACCAAACAAGTTTTATAAATAAGCCTTTAATTTGCATAATTGTACTTTATAAAAGAACGTCTATTAACATGGCTTTGACCCAGAGGTAAAGTTCTACCAAAGTTAAAAGAAATATTACAGAGAGAGAATTTTAAAAGACCAATATCTTCCCCCCCCCCCATCCTAAGTATTTGTGTTTTTAAATAATGTGTGAAATGGTAGCCTTTCAATGTCCTAGAATAAAAGCATTAAATATAAAAGCAACATCTGGACCTCACAAAAGAATATATTTTCTTTCATTCCCATTTTTGGCTGCTAAATAACTTCCTGCAGCAAGATCTGTCAATTGGTATTCAGAAATGTAGCCAGGGCTCTAATAAGTAATGTGACTGTGAAAGCTGCCCATTAACCCTTCAACTTGTCTCTATGCAGAGTTCCATCCGATGCTCTGACTGGGAGTCTCTGATTTACTCTTTGGTCCAGGTCCAAATCACGAACCACTGTTGACATATTCACCTCCTATTCTTCAAGCTGCCTACTTCTTGGGATGGATGTTAATTAATTTAAGCTAAAATACTGAAAATACAAAAGTTTAGCAAAAGCAAGAAAAGAATAGTCATAGTAACTGAGAGTGTAGCTCAGTGGTACAGCCACTGCCCAGCATGCAAAAGGCCCAGGACTCCACAGTAGTAATGATGACGAGGATATAAAGCAATCATTAGGCTGCATTAAATCCCCATATTTCCTATCTTTTCTTAAGACCGACTTTTACATTTCCTTGGTTGAAGATAATTAGAAACAATGGGCTGTTTTTAATGTTGTCATCATTCTAAAACTAGCCATTTTTGCACAGACACAGCTCTGAACACATCTAAAGTGGGTCAGGCAGCTTAAATAATATAGCATGCAAATCTTCCAGGAAAATAAAATCCCATAACAAATGCTTTTTGTTATGAATATCTACTCTGTGGAAAGCATTATGATATTCTTACGTGGGATGTAACACTAACTAAGACAGAGCTTCTCTGGAGAGACTATAGCTTTTAGTTTAAATGGACTGAATTGGCAAGAATATAAAACACAAGATGGGGAATTTATCTCATGTATTAGTTACTGTCTCATTGCTGTGACCAAACACCTGACCAAAACCAACTTACAGATTTATTTCAGCTTATGATTAGAGCTTCATTGTATCATAACAGAGGAGGCATGGCAGGGTCACATTCAGTCCACAATCAGAAAGCAGACAGTGACTGGTGCTCAGCTACCTTCATTCAGTCCAATACCGTAGACCATGGATGGAAAGGTGCTGCCTATGGTTGGTGTGGCACTTCCAGGTTTATTAACTTGATCTAGAACTTGGTTTATTAACTTGATCTATTAACTTGATCATCACTATATGTCCAGAAACTTGTTTCCATGGGGATTGTAAATCCTGTCACACTGACAGCCGAGATTATCCATCACCACCAGTGAAAACAAAGTATTAAAGTGGACTTTTCTTCTTTCCCCAAGGTAGTGTCTCACTCTAGCAAAGGCTGACCTGGATCTCGCAAGGCAGCCTCAAACCCATGGTGATCCTCCTACCTCTGCCTCCTGAGTGCTAGGATTAAAGGCACATACCACCACACCCAGCAAAAGTGGAAACTTTTTTCATATTTTATTTTTATTTATTTATTTGAGAGAGAAAAACAGAAATAGGCAGGTAGAAAGAAAGAGAAAGAGAGAGAGAATAGGCGTGCCAGGGCCTCCCGCCACTGCAAAGAGCTCCAGATGTGTACACCCCCTTGTGCATTTGGCTTACATG
Source organism: Jaculus jaculus (assembly GCF_020740685.1). Lineage (NCBI taxonomy): Eukaryota > Metazoa > Chordata > Mammalia > Rodentia > Dipodidae > Jaculus > Jaculus jaculus. The sequence continues at coordinate 87,104,609 of NC_059107.1, read as the reverse complement.
GGTCCTGAGGAGTCGAACCTGGGTCCTTTGGCTTTGCAGGCAAGTACCTTAACCGCTAAGCCATCTCTCCAGCCCAAAAGTGGAAACTTTTATTAACATATACTGATGTTGATCTAGCCTGCTACAAATACTACTTTCAGAGTTCAATGTCATCCTTTAACAGGGCTATATTGTGGAATTATTTTCTCCTCTCACAAATGTCAGAATTAAAATCATATTTCTAATGGAAATCTCCATAGAGGGGTTGTCATAAAAGGAAAAAGGAAAAATAAATACAGAATGAATAGATGTGACCTCTCCAGCCCCTTGACAAAGCAGGCAGGTGGGGGAGGGAGCTCATTTGTCACATGGAAACACAGTGAGTCATGTAGGAGGAGACCAGGGATCTTTTGGAAAGTTAGAACATGGCCGTAAATCACCACAAGATGTGAACCTGAAAACCACAGGGTTAGAGACAGGAGCAAGAGAAATAACACTTTTTAAAAGAGAGACTTTCAGGGGAGCTTGCTGTTTTTAACTCTTATCCCCTTGGTGAAAACAATACACAGACGTACCTTGGGCCTAAAACAGGGCAGGTAATACCTAGGACAGAGAGGGCAGTGCCTGGTTTGCTCTCCGTACATCACTGTGCCTGTAGGAACACTCAGGAAGTCCCATTGCCAAAGCCACATTTCAGCATGAGCCTTCTCACTCCTCCAGGGCAGGGGTGCCAACTTCTCCATCTGATGAGTCCCTCTCAACAAGCTGATATGCTTTATCCTTGGCACATGACACACTCCTAGATTGCTGCAATAATCACAGACTAGTGCAGTTACTGTTCGCATCTCTGTGTTCTCCCCAGTTCCCTTCCTAGAGATCAGGGGTGTAGAACCTAGCAGAGTACCTAGAGGAAACATGTGGACTCTGCATTTTTCAAATATATAACTAAGGGTATCTCAAAGTGCCACAGAAGAGATCCTACGAGGGCTATACAACGACTAAGTATTATTTTAAACAAACTATTAAGAATTAATGTGCCAGGAAAAATGACATGCACCTATAATCTCAATGCTCAGGAAACTGCCTATTAAATCTGCTTTCTACATTCTGGCATAAGTGAAATTCCTGTACTGTTTCATAAGAGGTAGAGATGTTGAATCAAGTCGCTGGTAACTGGTGGTGGAGAAGCACCAAAGACACTCTTTTGCACACCAGGTAGGGGCAAGTTCTCCTCCAAGAGCTTGCAATGACAGGTGGCCTCCACCAGGATACTTCCTGGCACAGCAGCCTGGGCAAGAACTGATTCAGGAGACAAGTAGCCTCGTGCAAAAATGCTCTATGCCAACATGCCGCCTCATTAGCAAACCATTTAGGCATAGTTCCTGGTGGTTGTGAGTTAAGCAAACAAGACTCCATGATGAAATTTATCATCTTTGTTTTCCCAAATGGGTTCACTCCAAGTAAGGAGGCAACACTGGCTTGTAAGTACTGAATAGTACTTAAGTTCAGGAATAAGCAGAACTCAGTATTTGGCTAAATGGACATGCTGTGTCCATCAAAGTGCTCTCTAGACATGTATGTTTCTGCCCAGATTAGTGCTGCTCTCAGCTTTGGTCAGAGAACCTTCTTTTTTTAAAAAAAATTTTTTTTAATTTTTTATTTGAGAGCGACAGACACAGAGAGAAAGACAGATAGAGGGAGAGAGAGAGAATGGGCGCGCCAGGGCTTCCAGCCTCTGCAAACGAACTCCAGACGCGTGCGCCCCCTTGTGCATCTGGCTAACGTGGGACCTGGGGAACAGAGCCTCAAACCGGGGTCCTTAGGCTTCACAGGCAAGCGCTTAACCGCTAAGGCATCTCTCCAGCCCGTGAACCTTCTTTTTTCAGCAAGAGATGGATACTGGGGAGACTCAAAACTTATCAAGTGCTAAGAATAGTGACTGAGTGCTCAGCACTAAATGAGACATCTATATCAGCTTCCAAGGCTCAGGAACATTGCAGAATAGGGAGCAGAAAGAACATAAGCACCAGAGGATGGGCTGCTGTGGAACACTGTTTTTTTTTTTCTTTTTTTTTGGACATAACATGGCCAACACATTCATGAGCTCACAGTCCTGCACATGATTGGGCCCATCAACATGCTGTCATAGATGGTGAAGGAGCTGATGAGGAAGTACTGACAGTTAGTTAATGACTGCTGGGGGAGGAGACACATTTTCTTCTGTGGTGTAGCCACAAAGTTGCCATCCTCTGGTTACATAATCCACCCCCCTCCCACACACACACATACATCCATGATCACGTAGGCAACCTTAATTAGACTCAGTGGGTCACAACAAAAAGTCATCAATGTAGAACTGGGACAAGTTAAGAAGAAGAAAGAGTTCAGTGGGAGGAAATGGAGGAACAAAAGAAGCTAATGGGAGGTGAATATGATCAAAGAACATGATATACGTGTATAAAAAGTGTCAATAAATTTTTTTTAAATAAGAACCACCAAGACTGGGCTGGGGAGGTGACTCGGTAGATGAAGCTGATGCCGCACAAGCCTCATGCCCTGAGTTGCCAGAGTTCAGATCCCCGAACCCAGGTAAAGCCAGATGCTGCAAGCGTCTGGAGTTCGGTGGCAGGGGCTGAGGGCCCCTGGCATGCCAATTCTCTGTCTGTCTCTCTCGCTCACTGTCTCTAAAAAATAAATAGATAAAATATTTTTTTTAATCTCAGAGAGCAAGCAAGAGAGAGAGCACACATGCAAAAGGAAGAGGCAAAACTCAATGCTAAAAAAGCTCTTCATCCCAGTCTACAAGAAGGCATATCTTTTTTTGTTGTTGTTGTTCATTTTTATTTATTTATTTGAAAGTGACAGAGAAAGGGAGGAAGGGAGGAAGGAATGGGCTCACCAGGGTCTCCAGCCACTGCAAATGAACTCCAGACACGTGTACCCTCTTGTGCATCTGGCTACCGTGGGTCCTGGGGAACGGAGCCCAGAACTGGGATCCTTAGGCTTCACAGGCAAGCGCTTAACCACTAAGCCATCTCTCCAGCCCAAGAAGTCATATCTTCATATATGTAATGACGATACAATCAGGGACCATCATATCTAGTTAATACCTTTTGCAAAATTAGTCCATTAGCTAATACCAGGGCCTTGTATCAAAATAACTCCTATTCTGAATTACACAGGTAATATTTTTAAAAGATGTAAGAGAAATGTTCAATATTGAGTTTAAACTATTATACAGCTACTAGATGTGACAAGTGCTAGAAGCAAAACAGTCATGAGCTTTAACATTACAAAACTGGAGGCAGAGGTTAAAATTGTAGGCTTCATTTCACCACAGCCTCCTCTTCCACAGATGGAAATTACAATCATTTTGTAATAGGCTGCAAACTACTCTCAGCCTACTTCCGGTAACCTTTTTACAAAAGCTAATTTTATAATGACATAGACTTTTATAGGCATAGTAAAATATTTTCTGGTATAAGAAAATCACTCAACCAACATTAAGCTTGTGTTTCAAAAGGGAACAAAAATATGCCTCAATTTATTTAAATATTTGTTCCACGACATGAAACATGTTATCTACCATTTACACTAAAGCATTAACATGAGTAGTGTCTGGAGGGTGGAGCAGGAAGCCGCAGATATCTCAGGAATTAGTTCTATAGCTTCATTTGATAGCACAAGCATGGATTGCATCTGTCATTACAAACAAAATGAGCTTATTGCCATGCTCTTAAGATGAGTTTTATGATCCTTACCAGGTAAACAGACTAAATTAGTTTTTCTTTCTAAATTGAAATCTATTAATGGCACCAAGTAGAAGCCTTGTGATAATGACCATTTCCACCTGGACTTGGTCCTCACCTGTAACCCTGCATATGGTGATGCCTCACCATGACAGACAGGGATACTCTCCTAGGAAACAGACTGTGCTAATTTTATTGTAGTTTTTTTAAACGTTGCTCCCAAGTCTGGTATACAAACAATCTAGATTTACTATCAAATGTCACTAAATACATCACTTGCCCACCAGCCTGGCCACATTGGAAAGATCCTTAAACCGCATAGATCTTGCAAATCTGAAAACTTGGGCTTGAAAGGGTGAGACACTAAAAAAGTCTGCCTGTGAGCGCCACTTATGTGTCCTATAAAAAAGACCACTATGTGCTCCCTCCATAAAGATGAGCACCTGATGAATTGCTCTCCAGTGAATGACAGGGAACACTAGGCGGTGGAATGTAACCTCTCAGAAATCTGCCCTTGGACGAGGGGTTTACCAAATTCCTTTCATTTGGATGACCCGTGACTAAAGCATGAAAGGAAGAAAAACCACACCCAATTCCTGAAATTATAAAAGAGAAAGTTGTCCGACAAGAGGACTTTAGGTGGCGAGATGAAACTGTTCGGTTTTAAAACGGAGTTGACAGCAGGAGCCTGGGTTCCAGAACAGACCCTGGGGGGACCCAACCCGTCTTCCACCGGGGCCCTGCGCCATCCCCCGCAGTGCTCTCCCCTCCCCGGGAACCTGACTCCCCTCCTCCCGTCCCTAGTGTTTGCTTTTGTTCTTAACCGGCTCTGGCTCCCCGTAGACCCGGAGCAGGAGCGGGGGGCGAGGCTAGCGGGCGAGCTCCGGGTGGGCGACGCCCTCGCGGGTGCCGCGGGCTCTGCGGGAGCGGGAGCGGGAGGAGGAGGAGGCGCCCCAAATCAGTTCCCGGAGCTGCTCCGCCCGGCCTGGTCTCCCGCTCGGCCCGGGGTTCAGGTGGGTCCCGAGCCCCGGCGCCCCGAGCTCCAGGAACCGACCCAGAGCTAGCGTCAGAGCGGTGACTTCCGCAGCGGCGTCCCGGGCGGGGACCGAGGCGCCCCGCACGCGTCCCGGTGCCTCCTCGGAGCTCGGGGCCCGCCGGCGGCCGGGGTCCCGGTTCCTCCGCCCCGCGCGGCCCCGATTGCCCGCTGGCGGCCGGGGGCGCCTGCCACTCACCGATATCTCCATCCTCGTCGTCGTCGTCCTCCAGCTCCATGTCCAGCAGGACGTTCCTGGTCATCATCTGCATGTCTCCCCGAAGGCGGGGCGCGGGGTGCACGGCGGGGCCGGGGCGGCGCGGGGTGCACGGCGGGGCCCGGGGTGCACGGCGGGGCCGGGGCGGCGCGGGGTGCACGGCGGGGCCCGGGGTGCACGGCGGGCCGGCCGGGGCTCGGGGCCGCTCCGCTGCGCTCAGCCCGCGCTCGGGAAGCCCAGCGGCGGCCGGCGACTGAGCATGCCCAGAGAGGCGGCTGCCGCTCCCGCCGAGCGATCAAACTTGCCCGGCTCGAGGAGGCGCCCGGGAGGAAGTCGGCGGCGGGCGGGCGGGCGGGCGGGAGGGAGTCGGCCGGCGTCCTGCGCCCGAGAGAACTCCGGAGCCCGGGGCGGGGACGCGGGGCCTCCCCACTCCTGGCCCCGCACCCGGCCGCTTCCTGTTCTAAGGTCTGTCCCGGACACACGCCCCCGGGGCGTGCTCGGTCAAACGAGACAAAGTCTATCGGTGCAGGGGGGGGGGGGGCGCGGCTGCGGCAGACACCCGCAAGGAGAACGTGCGTGCTCAAAGCTTCAAGCCAGCCGTCCTGACCCGGGACTGGGACGGACGTGCGATGGTAAAGTGACAGACTACACCGGATGGCTGAGGCGGGTGGCGGGACTTGGCGATAATACGCCACCAGAGAGATGATCTCAAGACACAAAACGCCGGAGGATTTCCGCCTGAGCTGGCCTGAGGGCTGGAGAGGCGCCCCGCCCCCACCCAGGAGGTCCTCAGCACAGGTGGGCTCTTCTAGGACAATGTGGAAAACCAAGAAAAACGAAGTAATGAAAGAAGTTCAGTCTGAATAAAAGAATGCTTTACTTTTATTTTTTAAAAATAAAAATATCTTAATTACTTATTTGTAAGCAGAGAGGAAGAAAGGGCGCGTCAAGGCCTCCTGCCACTGCACACTGCAGATGCATGCTCCACTTTGTGCATCTGGCTTTAGGTGGTGTGGTAGTTTGAATAGATGAACCCCAATATATTCAGTGTTTTATTAGTTTGTAGTTTGCATCTGCAGCCACGTGGCCGGAGGCAGTGTTACTGGGTGGATCTTAAAGTGTGGTGGTGGGTTTGGGATTCCAATCTAAAGATAAAGTGTGCCTACCTGGAGTTCCTAAAGTGTGCTGTACTGTGTGGCTTTTGGCTTGTGCTTCTCTGCTTGGACTTGTGAAGACAGGCCAGCTTCTTCTGCCATGATGGAACTTCCCCGGGATCCATTAGCTTCAATAAATATCCCTTCCTCCATAACTGTGCCAAGTCTGGAAGTTCATCTCGGAGAACCTGAAGTTGTCTGCTACACGTGGGTCCTGGAGAATCAAATCCCAGAGGTCAGGCTTTTCAAGCAAGTGCCTTTAATCTCTGAGCCATCTCTCCAGCCCCAAGAATGCTTTCCTGAAAACCAAAGGGAAGCTATCGAACAAATACAAAGGGATGTGTGCTCATAAGAAGCAGCTAGCCTCCAGTTTCACTGTGGGTTTCTCAGACTCCAGTGTCTCCAGAGCTGTTCTCAGAGATGCTGGTATAAATTTGATGTTTCAAGGGGGCAAGAAGGCTGGGGCTTTGCTCCATGGTAAAATACCAAAGTTATACTTATTGGGGTGGAATGCTCTTCACTGAAACTTTCTTTCCACTGAAGTACCAAGTTTTTACAATGACACTAAATCTATGCATTTATTCTTTGTATAGTTATCTTTTTTCCCCTTCAATGCTAAGGATCAGACTCAGGGCCACAGACATGCTTTCCCACTGACCTAAACACCCAGCCCTCATACACTTATTTTTAATGTCCTCACATGAAAGAAAGAAAACATTGAGATCGATCTTAAGTAGACTGTAGCCATGGATATGCACTAAAAGATGAAAATAACCTTGAGAAAATAGTCAGATGCTGGGCATGGTGGGCTCAACCTATAACCCTTGCACTCAGGAGATTGAAGCAGAAGAACCTTGAATTCCAGGCTACTTTATGAAATTAACCTTAAGAAAATATGCAGAAGCTGGGCATGGTGGCTTAGGCCTAGAACACTGGCACTCTGGAGGCTGAGGTAGAGAGGACCTAGCTAGGTTGAGGCTAGAGAAAAACCCTGCCTGAGAGATAGGAAGGGTGGGAGGAAGAAATGGAGGAAAGAGAAAAGAAAAGGGAAGGAGAAAGGAAGAAAGATGGGAGGAAGGAAGAAAAGAGAAAGGAAGATGGGAGGAAGGAAAAGACAGATGATAGATGTTTTCAGTAAAGATAGTCAAGACAGAAAGAAGGAAAGGCTTGGGGAATAAAGGAATGAGAGAGAGCCAAACACAGCTCCCACCTAGAGTCCCAGCACTGAGAAGGTTGAGGCAGGATTTTGAGGCCAGGGTGGGTTACATAGTGAATTCCAGGACAGCTGGACTGCAGTCAGAGGGAAGGGGAGTTGAGAGGCAGAGACAGACAGACACACACATATTGATTTCTGGACAATCTCCAGGACTTCGCAGTTGTCATTTAGCAGATGCTTACACCAGGCTTTTCATGTGCTAGGTACAGTTCTAGACGTTTACAAACATCCAGTTTTTCCATGTCACAACCACCCATCATTCCCTATAAGAACTCATGCAGTCTTACAATTTAATTTAAACTAATTCTGTTAGTATTTAAACAGTGAACCCCACAGGGTACTATACTTAGAGGGTTTTAACACCAGGGGATTTAATGGTGTGTGGTTGCCATCTTGAAAATTTTAATAATATTGTCTTGAGTGTTTATTTTGACATTGAAATCTGGTGGGACAGTGTCTCCATGCATGTGCAATACAGCTTCCTGTCCTTTCTCTGCTTCCCTGGAGGGGGTTCCCTAGTCGCAGCCCTGCCTATCCTCCTCAGCACGCCCACAACCACAGTGACACCCTGTTCTCAGAGGGAATCTGGGCACAGGTACAGAGGTCAGACTCCAGTGCTGGCGACCACGACATCCTGGGGGTGAGGCATGGGAGCAGCTGTCCCTGCCCTCAGTTAGCAATACTACAATATATCCGGTGTGGAAGCCTAAGTGAGAAAGAACGCCCACACATGCTGGAGCACAGAAGTTGCAATCTCTTTGAGGTTGTGTATCATGGCCCCTCCACCCACTTGACAGCAGATTGCAGCCAAAAACCAGGGGAGATTCCTGGCTCTACTCTGCCCCTTGTGACCAAAGCAGTTTCTAGTCTTGGAACTAATGAGAGGGGGACACACTACTTCTGGGCTATATATGCTCTTTCAACAAAGGATCTTAATTATTTTCTGTCATTCTGTCTGTCTTGGTGTATGTGTCTGTCTCAGTGTATGTGTGTCTATGTATGTGCATGTTCATTTGTGTGTGTATGTGACATGCTGCATGTGTGGAGATCAGGGGACTTTTGGAGGCTGGTCCTCGCCTTCCTCCTCTGTTTTGGAGAAGGGTCTCTTGTACACCACTTAGTTCTCTAGGTTAGTTGGTCCATGAGCTTCTGGAAAATTCTCCTGTTTTCACCTCCCAATTCTCTGTGGGCATACTGGGATTGCAGAAACCTACCACAGCTGTGGACTTTTTACAAGGGGCCTGGGGATCCAAACACAGGTACTGGTACTTGCTCAACAAGGGCTTTATCCATTAATCAATCTCCCCAGTTCATCTTGCACTGAGTCCTGAAAATTGGACATCTGGTCCTTATTCCAAAAGCTTTACTTGCAGGCCAAACCTCTGTTCTGTGGTGGGTGGGTTATTTGTCTGAATGCTAGACATCACCTCTTGTTTGCTTCTTAAGTATTCCAAATCTAGCTGCTCCAAACCAAGTATACAGCTGGTTCCATAAACTAGCAATCTTAAGAATGAAAAAAGCTAACTAATAAGCCAAATGAAAGCACGTTTCAAGCTGGTTCCATGGGGTAGAATCAGGTTGAGTCCTGCTTTTCTCTCCTATCTTCCATAGCCAACCAATTACTAAATCCTGCTGCACTCCACCCCTACCTATCTCAAACGTATCATTTTTTGTTACATATTGTGGGATTGGATGTCATTTTAGGAAAGACCTGGAGAAACAAAAGGCTAATAATTACATGCAACATTCTGAAGGAACAGAAGCTTGGAGAGAAGGAAAAATAAATGTAGATATTCCAAAGAGAACTAGGAAAGACGATATGGATTGTAGAAAACTTCAGATACAATGACTTAGAGTAGCAATTAATATGTCTGATCTCAGTCTCAGTGTGAGTGCCTTTTCATAATGGTAGTAGAATTCTTGGATTGCTTCTGATAACATAGAACACCATTTTAACAGAGGGAACAAAGAACTATAAGAATTTTAGTATCTACTCGATAGTCATATGGTGTAGAAAGAAATTTCCATGAGACACTCTGCATGCCATGGATCAATACAATTTTTCTCTTTCGAGATATCACTGGCAAGAAAATTGGAGGCATTAAGAGCTCCATTAGAGCTGCTTGTGGTGGCGCAAGTCTATAATCTCCATTCCTGTTTGCTGCCTATTGGTGTTGGCTTGCTACAGTTGTTTTCTCTGCTTGGATCTATGGACATAAGCAGCTTTATCCACCCTTGATGGAACGTTCCCTATATTTGTAAGCTGAAATAAACCTGTTCCTCCCATAAACTTCAACATCCATTTAAAAATCAGGTTTTTTTCTTACTGTTATGTGAATTGTTCATAAGCCTCCCCTTAAATTAATCTATAATGTGCAGCTAGCCCTCTGAGTATACAGTTCACTGTCCTCTCTGTTGATCACATGCTTAGCTGTGCAGAAGCTGTTAGTTTCATGAAACCTCACTTCTCTGGCTTTTTTTTTTTCTTTTATTGCTTTGCTTTTGGGTTCCTATCCAAGAAATTGTTGTCTAGCCAATGTCACAATCTTTTCCCTTGTGCATTTTTCTGGTATTTTTGGGCTTCAGGTCTTATGCAGTCACTTTGAGGTGACCTTTGCATATGGATCAACTTTCCTTCTTCTGTATGTGAATATCCAATTGTCCCAATAGCATATATGAAAGAGATTGTCCTTTCTCATTGTGTGTTCTTTTACATTTGTCTAAAATCAACTAACTGTAAGTGTGTGGATTTATTTCTGTGATATCTGTTCTATTATGCCAGCATTTTGCTTTGTTTCTGAGATAAAGTCTCATTTTTTAGCCCTGGCAAGCCTACAACTTGGTATATAGACCAGGCTGGGCTTGAACTTGTAGCATTCTTGCTGCCTCTACTTCCTTAGTGAGTAGCTCACGCTCTTATTTTCTTAGATAGCTGAGTCAAAGCTGGGAATGTAAATGTAGCTCAGTCTTGGAGTCTTAAATTCAATCCTCTACCTGAATAAATTAAATAATTGGCTGGAGAAATATGTTTGCTCATTAGCAGGAGTGAGAATTTGGAAGATCAATGCAGAAAGATGTGGAATATTTTCCTAGGATATCGGGAAAGCAGATGAATCACAAGATAGAAAAGGGTGAAATCAAAAGCCCACATGATATCATGAAATATAGTGAACTTATCAGGATGGTCATGTGGGGTTTTTTTGGGGGGGTAAGGAGGTGTTTGGGGGATGTTTTCCCTGACACAGGCCACATCTCAGATATGTATAAGAAGTAGGTGGGGGCTGGAGAGATGGCTTAGCAGTTAAGGCACTTCCTTGCAAAGCTAAAGGACCCAGGTTTGATTCCCCAGGACCCTCATAAGCCAGATGCACAAGGTGACACATGTGTCTGGAGTTTGTTTGCAGTGGCTGGAGGCCCTGGCATGCCCATTCTCTCTCTCTTTCTCTCTCTCCCCGTTCTCTCTCTCTCAAATAAATAAATAAAAATTTTAAAAAAGAAGTATGAAGTGGAAGGATGGCTTAGCAGTTAAGGCATTTGCCTGCAAAGCCAAAGGACCCAGGTTTGATTCCCCAGGACCCATGTTAGCCAGATGCACAAGGGGGAAAATGCATCTGGAGTTTGTTTGCAGTGGCTGGAGGCCCTGGCATGCCCATTCTCCCCCCCCCCGGGTCAAATAAATAAATAAAATATTTTTTTAAAAGAAGTAGGTGGACCTTTCGATATAACCAGGTGTTGCAGTCAGGTTTGCATTGTTGATAGAAATCACCCAACCAAGAGCAGCTTGTAGGAAAAAAGGGAGGTTTATTTTGGCTTACAGGCTCGAGGGAGGGGAAGCTCCATGATGGCAGGGAAAACAATGGCATGAGCAGAGGTGGACATCACCCCCTGAACAACATAAGAACAACAGGAGAGTGTGCCAAACACTGGCTTGGGGAAACTGGCTATAACACCCATAAGCCTGCCCCCAATAATATACTCCCTAGAGGAGGCATTAATTACCAAATCTCCATCAGCTGGGCACCTAGCAGTCAGAACACCTACGTTTATGGGGGACACCTGAATCAAACCACGACATCAGGGGTTTGGTCTGTACAACTGAGTTGTATGGAGGGAAACAATATGGATATAAGTAAGAGGATTCCTTTGCTGATGTATCTTGGAATCTAAAAGTAGAGAAGTGAGGCCATTATGGAAAAGATCAGTGGATTTTAAGTTTTGGCAGTGTGAAAATATTGGAATTGGGGTTGCTATTTTCCTCCAATTGGATTACTGATAAAACCTCGCTGATTTTCTTACCCTTTCCAATTCTTTCTTCCGGCTGTAGTCATAATCCTGTTGATATGAAATCCAATGAACTTCCATTGTGGTGTGGATAGTAGCTAACTTTCCCACAACTTGAGTTCTGGTCTGCACCCTGGCCTCACTCTGAACACTTCTTTAGCATCTTCAATTCCTTCTGCACTTTTGCCTACCTGAAGATGGCACCCTCTATCACCCTCTATTCTGTTATTGCAGTGGGGATTACTACTTTCCGTCTGTATCCTCGGCTTTCACTTATGTGGTAGGTTGTGGCTCAAAGTTTGCCTTCCCAGAAGTCTTGCTTGACCTTCCCTGATCATATTTGCAGAGCCTCCTGCACTTCCCCCATGCTTGCATTCAACATTTTACTCTTAATGGTTATTTAATGGTTTCGTTATATTTTCATTCTCTGTATTTTTCTGTTGAGGAAAGGTACTCTGTATGAATAGCTCATGCTGTGTAAGAAGTACCTAAGAGGGAAGCACTTTTGTTGTTTGGGTTTTTTTTGACAGAGTCTCATGTAGCCCAGACTAGCATCAAACTTACTATGTAGCTGAGACTGAGTGTGAACTCGAAACCCTCCTCTGCCACTCAAGTATTAGGTAGATAGGATTGTACCACTATAGCAAGCCTGGGTGCATTTTCAGAATAAATAATAGCATATAATAGGTGTTTTTTTAAAATGATTCTATTTTTTTCCTTGAAACTCCTTTTCTCTAAGCTTCCAGTATGTGTCCCTTATTTGATTCCCTCTTAACCTGATGCCTAGATTTCTAGACCTTTAGGTCTCTATTCTGTCTGCAATTTTTTTTTTTTTTTTTTTGTGTACACATTTAGTTTTATTGTAACAAAGCAACTGGTACACTTAACGTTTAAAACTGAGCAGTATCTTTCCTTTCCAGTGAAAACAAAGAAAATTTAAAAATAAAACAAAATTACAATAGAGAATGTCAATTCCAAATAAATCCTACAGGTTCTGCTGATTCTCCCATAGAGTGGCAGGGCTCAAGTCATCATTAGGAGAGAATTTTATTTTAAAAGTGTCATCTTAAACTGCAAGGATGTCCATTAAACATCACAATTAAACATGCCAAAGGAGAAGCCATGTTGTCAAAATGCCCACTTAACCCACCCAGACATCTCAAACCCACCCTTTGCTGACCTTCTATACCCCATTTTTTTAAAAGATTTTTTTCTTTTTATTAAACAAGAGAAAGTAGACAGGTACATGTTGGTAAATGCTAACTGTCCGTATTCACATAGAGACACAGTGTAATCTCTGAGCCCAATATACAGAGAAAGGAGGAAAGAAGCTAGAATCTATGCACTACTACACAGGGCCAGCACCCTCCAGCTTCTGTCAGAGTGAAGGGAGCAGAAGGTTTTTCTTGTTTTCCCACAGAGCACGGTGGTGGTGTTAATCCATACAGTTCTTGTTTAGACAGGAAGGGATAAAAATGATTTTAGAACAATTTTTTTTAAAAAAGATTATTTTCCTGTTGTATTCTGATCAGGGTAATTTCCCCCCAAAATAAGATGAGAACCATGATGTTGAGAAAAAGAGATCTCAAAAATAGGGCTACTGAGCATGAGAGGTTGTGGGGAGAAAAGACTGCAACTTGCTCCCAGGGACTGGAGAAAATTTAAAAAATAAAAAATAAAAATAAAAGGTTGGAATCCATCAGTGTTCTTTTCTATTAGACATCTTCTCCTTCATCCTCCTCTCCTTCTTCCCCTTCATCATCATCTTCATCTTCTTCACCTTCATCCTCATCCCCTTCTTCATCAATATCTTCCAATCCTTCTTCTTCTTCATCATCATCATCATCATCTTCCCCCTCTCCTTCTTCATCATCCATATCAGGAACCAAGTAGTACTGCAAGGGAGTTGGCCAAATATCATCTTTGATGACCTCTCCTAACTCATCTGCACCTGCATCAGAATGGTCTGTAAACCAGGTAAAGAAGCTCTCTGGCTCTTCGTGCTGCCTCTTCCTACTGGCTTTATTCTGTGTCTGACTTGAGCGTTTCGTCAAATCCTTTCCAGATTTCCATTTGATTTCAGTGGACTTTGAAGATGGATCACCACTCTCATTCAGATGAAATTCTTTGGAGAGGACTTTATTTTCAAAGTAAGGATTTTCATCAAAATAAAAATCTATTCTGTAACCTGATTTTATATCTTCAAATTCTGTCACCTCAACTCTGGTCAGGTAATGCAGCGCCTCTTCATCTTCCTCCCCAAGCAGTGCAGACACTTGTGGATGGTTGACCTGTCTGCAATTTTTAAAAATGTTTTATTTATTTATTTGAGAAAGAGAGAGAGAGAGAAATAGAATCAAATAGGTGCTAAGGAACTGCAAAGGAACTCCAGATGTATGTGCCCCCTTGTGCATCTGGCTAACGTGGATCCTGGAGAATCAAACCAGCATCCTTTGGCTTTGTAGGCAAATGCCTTAACCACTAAGCCATCTCTCCAGCCCTTATATTTGTTTTGTTTTAAATTTTCTGAAATAAATAGAAAATGCCTTTGTCTTCCCTTTTCTTATCTCTTGTTCCATTTCCTTTCTTTTTTTTTTTTTTTTTTTTTGCTTGTTTCTTTAGAAAAGATCAATGTCTGTAATCCCAGGTTTCAGGATCCCGAGGTAGGGCTCAGTCTGGGCTACATAGTGAGTTTGAGGCCAGCCTGGGCTACAGAGCAAATCCCTGCCTCAAATAAACAAATGAATAAATAAATCACTGCAAAGTAGAAAGAAAACAATGAGTGTTTAGCTGTTAATTGGAATTGAAGATATTGAGATAAAGTCACAGTATTTTAAAATGTATATTCATCTAGATGGATAGACTGATGTAGGTATGTCTGTAATATGTATGTTATATGCAAATGCTGCAAACATGTGTGTATACATATATTTTCTACTTCTGTCAATGCGATGGTCTGGAAGCAACAATACTATTGTTGAATGAACATGTTTAGCAGCTAGATCTTATTTCCAAATACTGTTCCTCACTAGAAGGTGCCAGTGCTTCCTGGTAAAATGGCTGATTTCAGGGCAGGAAAATACAAGAGAAGCCTGGGGCATTTCCTTGGACCAGAAAGTAAAGCAGAGCTTTAAATGATGAAGACATGCCTGAAGGGTACAGGAGATTAAAGGGGTTCTCACTGTTCAAATCTGGGGCAATTTGAGCATTTATAGAAAATAATAAGTCAGAAATTATAGCTCATTGAATATGATATTCATGAACCTTACAGATACAAATGAGTTAATGAATCAATGAACAAATAAGAGAAAATACAAAACTCTTTTTTACATCAGAATGCAGTAGTAAATATCATTATTTGGCAAATAATGATGATAGGAATTAGAATCAAGGCAGATCCCATTCTACAGGTAGCTAGTCAAGGTCATAGGCCCAAATGACCAAAAATATCTTTGTGCCCTGGCAAAAGTGGTAGTCAACTCCAGGAGCCTAGAAAGTTATAATGAACTCTGCACAGTCGGCGATAAACCCAAAAAATAAAGAAAGAGTTCAGAAGTAGGAATCCTAAAAGACCCTGACTCATCAAGATGTAAGCTAGCCTCCAGCCCTTGTTCCTTTGTTCACTACTTAGTTCCTCCTCCTCCTCCTCCTTGGAAACTTTGGCAGACTTTGTCTTCAAAGGGATTCTTCTGAGTCTGCGCTCTTCCACCCAACCCCTTGCCCAATCAGAATCCCCCATATACATTCAACTTAACCAACCAGGTTCATCCTGATTTAATGCCTAATTTACACATAGACAGGAACCAGTTAGGTTCATTCTGAAGATATAAAAACTTTACTTATTCCAGAGTGCTGCTAAACAACCCCTTTTTGGCTCCCCCCCCCCTGTTTTGGGGAGCTGTTCTTTACTTTTCTATTCAATAAAGCTTTGCTTGCTAACCCTTCTTATGCTGTCATTTGTCATTCTTTACAATCATGAGACAATAAACTCAGCTCCAACCCAGGAACCTGGTGACAGTGAAAGGCCCAAGAATTCAGAAGCCCAGAAATACTATCACGCTCCAAAGGGAGCTTAAGCGGGCCCCTGCATACCTCAAACTCCAGGCTTTACTCTCTGTTGGAAGCAAGTAAAGAATCCCTCTTCTCATTATATCAGAGCCCGCTCCTAATATAAAACTAGGTAAAAAGGGCATGAGATAGCCCTCAAGGATGGGAAATGAGTAATGAAGTGAACCACTTATTTGGTTTCTATAAATAGCCTGCACCATAAGCCTTAATAGCCTGCACCATAAGCCTTAATAGCCCACACTGTAAGCCTTAGTAGCTCTCACCATAAGCTGTAGCAGCCTGTCTCAGACCACCAAGGTCATAGGAGACTGATACCACACTCTGCTACCCCCACCCAAGGACCTGCGCAAATGCTGACCACCAAGGTCATTGGAGACTGATTGGTCCACGAGGGGCTTGAACAAATTAAACTAATTGGCTTAGAAACTATGGAGTGGCACAAACTAACTGGCTCACACCCCGCGGGCTCCTGATGTTAAAAAAATGATTGGTCTAATGCACAGGCTTTGTTAGAAACCCTATAAAAACTGTCCCGTTCCTGCATTCGGGGCGCTCTGCAGTCCTCTACCCCTGTGAGGTGTATGACTATGGGCCCCAGCACGCTTGGAATAAAATCCTCTTGCAGTTTGCATCAAGACCGCTTCTCGTGAGTCATTTGGGGTGTTGCCATATCTGGGCAGAGAGTGGGGTCCCCATCTTGGGGTTCCTTCAACAGTAATGGTTCAACCTTAGCATCAATGAATGATAAACCTAGTGGGTGAAAGTTTATCAAGGATGAGAATGTTTACTCTGTCAAAATTTTTATCCCACAAAATCATTTATCACAGAAACAAAATAATAGGTTTTTGTTTTGTATTGTTTTGTTTTTCCAAGGCAGGGTTTCACTCTAGCCCAGGCTGACCTGGAATTCGCTATAGAGTCTCAGGGTGACTTCCAGCACTCCTCCTACCTCTGCTTCCTGAGTGCTGGGATTAAAGGAGTGCGCCACCACACCCAGTGTTTAAAAATGATAGTTTTATAGGGAAGAAATCTGACACCACATCTTACATTAATCAAAGTTAACACCACTAACAACCAGATGGGCTGACATCATGTGACTTCGGGTGTGCCATAGTGGGAAGGATGAAATGCCACAACTATCAGATTCCAAATAAACACATCACCTGAATCTAATAATGAGGAATAACAGAGACATACATATTGAGGAGCATTCTATAAAATAATTAGCCCACAATCTTTAAAAATGTCTAGTTCTCAGAAGAAAAGGAAAGACCTAGAGACTATTGCAGATTGAAGTTGATTTAGGTGATACAGCACGATGTTAGCATGTATGAAGCCATGGGTTCCATCTTCATATCTTCAGCACTAGAAAGAGAGAGAGACTAAAATGAACAGTGAACCCAGGAGTCTCAATCCTAGACCAAAACTTTAAAAACAAAATGGACAACTATTATTCTACAATTATTAGGATAACTGTAGAAAATAAATGAAATTTCTCAGGTGAGAAAATATACCAATGTCTTGGTTTAGATTGTTAGTACTGTGAGTTTGGAGTAGAACCTGAGAAATAATTAGGGATACTCTGTGGAGGGTATATGGAAGTTCTTGGTGCATTTTTAATTCTTCTCTGTAATTTTGAAAGTCCTTTAAAATGAAAGGTAGAAAAGACAAATCCAAACCAGAGGGCACGTTGGCTTTCTGCAGTGTGGAGCTCCACAACTGCTCCCTCTGCAATGCGGGTATTTCCCTTCTCCTCCCTGCTTTCACCTCTCTAGTCACCATTGTCTGTTTTCACTTTTCTAAACAGGACACATGGACTTCCATTTCAACTTCTTTCCATTGGCCATTCCTCCTCCCCTGAGCTTTCTTCTGGTCTTCAGCAGTCTCTCCCCACTCCTTCTCTTTCAGCTCAAACCAGGACTCAGGATTTTCCCACCACACTGGGAAAATATCTGTGGCCTGTTTGTTGCCTATCCGTAACCCTAACCTACCTGAGAACCAGAACAGGATTTTGTCTCTAATCAGTACATCCACAGGAATACCCAACATCTAGGATAGCTCTCTGCTCAAGAGAGGCTTAGCAAGTACTGCTCCTTGGAATCTTAGTTCTTTGACCTGACATGAGAAAAAGAAGAAAAAAAGGGAAAAAAAAAAAAGGAAAAAAGGAAGTAGAATTTAGTGGCCAAATACAATTGGGGAACAGCAAAGGCTCTACACCATGCCCTCTTGCCCTCTCTTTGAGAATCATAGTGTCTCTGAAACCCCTCTTGTAATGAATACAGTCTGCTTATCTTTTTTCTTTTTCTTTTTTTTTTTCAAGGTACAGTCTCACTCTAGCCCAGCCTTACCTGGAATTCACTTTGTAGTCTCAGGGTGTCCTTGAACTCTTGGCAATCCTCTACCTCTGCCTCCAGAGGGCTGGGATTAAAGGTGTGTGTGTATACACCTGGCTACATGCTGCTTATCTTTATTTAACTGTACTTGAGTATGAAATTCTCTTGTCACTTGATTTAGAATATAAAACACTATGCTGGAATCTGTTTATTCTAATAGATGAAAAATAAAACAAAGTCAGCAATGCATACCTATGTAACAGTTTTAAGATTAAATATATTAGGCATTTAATTTTCCCTGGAACATGAAGTCATGGGCAGGGTGACATGACTGCAGCATGGAACCAGCTTCTCATGACATCTCTGTGCAGTGTCCTTGGCCCCAGTGTGCTGTGTGTTGTAATGCTGCTGGTGACGTCCAGAGAAGAACGGTGCAGGGTAGGCTCTATATAGGGATATATAGGCTCTATATAGGCTCTATATAGGGATACTGTGAATCTCCAGAAATGGGAGCTCAAGTAAGATATGAGTAAAATGAGCTGGTTTTAAAACTAATACTAGGTTTTCTGTCTAGCAATTTATTACGCATGGCATTTGTAAATAGCAGCAGGGCATCAATTTCACACTTTGAGAGCAGTCCTGTGTTTCTCTGTGTGGGTGATACTTGTTTCTAAAGAAGTCAACTTTAAATCATGTTGTCCCCTAGTAAGGCTTGTTTGGTCTGAGAAGACCTTGGGGATTGTCACAGTTCCTCTGCCTACAAGACTGTGTAGCAAGAAGCTGCATAGCTAGTGCCTCATAAAGGACTTTTCTGACCTAAATCTTTTCTTTCACTCTTTCTCCCTGGCTGGATGAGTCTGACTTTTCAGCCACCACTACCTTTCACACAGCATGGCAGGAAAACAGAAAAGAAGCTTAAAAAATTTTTTACCAAAAGTCAGGAAATTTCAAAAATATGTTCCTTGGGCTGGAGAGATGGCTTAGCGGTTAAGCGCTCGCCTGTGAAGCCTAAGGACCCTGGTTCGAGGCTCAGTTCCCCAGGTCCCACGTTAGCCAGATGCACAAGGGGGTGCACGCGTCTGGAGTTCGTTTGCAGAGGCTGGAAGCCCTGGTGTGCCCATTCTCTCTCTCTCCCTCTATCTGTCTTTCTCTCTGTGTCTGTCGCTCTCAAATAAATAAATTGAAAAAAATATTAAAAAAAAATATGTTCCTTGATTCATGATATTTACCAGAATCTACTTATTAAATCATCTATTTAAACCTTGATCTATCCCCCAAATTCTCTCTTCTCCCAAATACACTTTATTCCTTTATTATTTCACCTTGTATGTCTTAATTTGAGAATTTTTTTCTAACTATATCTTATCTAAATCTCAGAAAACACAGATAGCTCAGATAAGGAAAGGTTACTGGAGTGTTTCTTACCTGTATAGTTTGCTATTACTAGGGGAGATATGGTAGTACCCTTAGCTTTCAAAAAGATGGTGAGAGAAGAGAGAGGTTTAAAAAGAATAAAAAAGATGGAAAAATGTTAATTAAATATCCCTATAGACATCTCAAACCCAAATGCAGTACATGGTGCTTAATCTTCATCATCAACTTAACCAGATATAGATCACAGAGAATGCTGAGGCACACCTCTGGGTGTATCTGAGAGTGTTTCCTAAGAAGATTAACCAAGGGGGAGAGAGTCACCATGTGGCTTATAACATGGGCTAGGAGCCTTTACCAAATAAAAGCAAGGAAAAGAAGTCCAGCTCAGTGGTGGCACTCCCTTTTTCTCTGCTCCCTGCTACACATGTGGAGAACACATACTCATGTCACCAGAGTGTTCTCTTCAAGCACAAAGGGCCCAGAAAACATGGACTATACCCTCTGTAACCATGGACATTCCTGTGAGATATTTGGCCACAATGATACCAAAGTAATGAAGATGTGATATTCATGGATATCAATTATAGAAACTTTCTAAACCTGAGAATACACACATGCACATGCTAACATGTAATGCAAATAGATGTTAATTTATTTTAGCTGGGAGTGGGCCATGAGAAAAAATATGAAATGATGGCGAAGTATAGGTTAGTTTGTTAATTCAACTTGCTAAGGAGAGAATTTGGGGTTAGGCAAATATTCTACCTTGACTATATCCCCACCTTACACTTCATTTTTCAAAAGTTAGCCAGCAGTCTAGAATACCATAGAGATGACATTTCTGAATCTTAGCAGAAAAAGGCTGAGAAAGGGCTTTATTTCTTGTCTGGAACTTTCATCCTCACCTATCTTTTAAAACTATAAAAATATCCCTGCAAAAATGTGTACCTAGTCAAGGCTGGAGAGTTGGCTTAGTGGTTAAGGCATTTGCCTACAAACCCAAAGGATCCTGGTTTGATACCAAGACTCACATAAACCAGATGCACAAGGGGGCACATACACCTGGAATTTGTTTGCAGTGGCTGCAGACCCTGGCATGCCCATTTTCTCTCTCTCTCTCTGCCTCTTTCTCTCTCTCACATAAATAAATAAATAGATAGATAGATAAATAAATAAATAAATAAATAAATAAATAAATAAAATATATTTTTTAAAAAACCTAGTCAACAGATTCATAATAAGATAATCACTAAAATAATAGTGGTCCCTGGAGTCAATAATGGGAAAAGGAAGTAAACCTTTTCCATTTCAGGGCCAGCCCTGACCAGACCTCACAGGGAACCTCAGCCCTGCAGCAGAGGCATGGGTTCCACCTGTCCCTAGCTACTGAGCAGCATCTTATCTTTTAGAGTAGCAGCAACTCCTGTGTCACTCTGAGACTTATGATTAAAGTGTAAGAGGCCTTGCAGATCAACTAGAGGAAAGCACATCCCAGTTGTAGGCTCTCAGACCCCTCTAGGACCTTCCTCCTTTGTGGTGGAAATACTCCCTAGGGCTCAAGGATGAAGGTTTACCCATCTGACCATCAAAGAGGCTTTTTGAAAAGATAGTTTAGGGCTGGAGAGTTGGATTAGTGAATAAGGCACTTGCCTGAAAAGCCTAAGGACCCAGGTTCGATTTCCCAGTACCCACAAAAGCCAGATACACAAGGTGGTACATGAGTCTGGAGTTCATTAGCAATGGCTAGAAGCCCTGGTGTGCCTATTCTCTCTCTATATATCTGCCTTTCTCTCTCTCTTTTTCTCAAATAAATAAATAAAATATTTTTTAAAAATAAAAGTGTAATATTTTACTCATAGGGATCAGAAATTCTAGCTATACTATAGATTGGGGGTGTTGGGAGGATGATGCTGAACAGCCTGTGTCCTCCAAGAAAAAGAAAGTAGAAGAATTCCATTGTAATAGACTATGTAGAGCCTCAGTAAATTTATAAAGTTAACTATGCTATTTATAAGCTAAGTCAATTTGAGCCATGTTCTTATGTCAGTTTCCTCCTGGGATTGTTGGGGGAAGAAGCAAAGTGAAGAAGATTAACTCACTATATATATAAGTCAATGTCTACATGCAGCAAGCATTTACTTAGCCTTACCATTTGCTGTGTGTTGTGGTGGTAAGAAGGGCACAGAACTGATCCTCAAGGAACCTGTATTCTGATCCTAACATTTTTCTGTTTACCTTTGATAGAAGCATCACACATTTGGTATGCATTGCTTTCATCATAATAGAAGTAATAGACCTTAGGATTTCTGGGCACTCAGAATTTCCACTTTGAATGGCTTGTGGTTAAATTATTTTTCCACACATATTTATGTGCCTGTCATTGTGCTAGACCCTGGAGACTAATTAGGGGATTCTTGCTGAGTCAAGTGGACTTCATCTGATGAACAGGGCATTTCCTGACTTTATTCAAAGGATACTTGGTGTGTCTTATAGTGGGGTGTCTCCTAAACAGCAAAGATCAAATTATTCAGCTATTTGACATTCAGTCTCCATTTTCTCTAGGTTCACTAAAAATACACATAAAACATGTAGTCTAAATAGTGAAAGGGAAGAAAATAGTAATTCACCATACACTTCTATGTGTCAGGTGGGGGTATACCTGTATACTTTCTTACTTAATCTTCAGACTAAGTGTCATTGTCAATTTATCTTTTTTTTTTTTTAAGATAGAGTCTCACTCTAGCTCAGGCTGACCTGGAATTCACTGTGTAGTCTCAGGATGGCCTTGAACTCATGGCGATCCTCCTATCTCTGCCTCCCGAGTGCTGGGATTAAAGGCATGTGCCACCACGCCCGGCTTTTCCTTGTCAACTTCTTGACAAGATTAGGAATTACTTAAGTAATAAACTTCTGCTTGTATATCATAACCTTCTACCCATTTTCCCCATAAGCTCATAACCATCTCATAATGCAAATGGAGTTAGTCCACCTTGAAAATTTCCATTATCTTTAACAGTCTCAGCAATGTTTGAAAATCTAAAGCCTCTTCTGAGTCTTAAAGCAATTACTTTTTTTTTTCTTTATTAGTTATGTACATACTCCGCATGTAAGCACCACAGATTGATACCATCCTTACTCTCAACCCTGATTCCCCTTCCAAAGGGACTCTCCTCATTGGGAATGCCAATTATCCCCTTGTGGATTGTGAGTTGTGCACTGAGCCATCAGTTATGGGGAAGAGGCAATGTCTCTGTGCATAATGTCCCAACTTGTGCCTCTAACAATCTTTCCATCCCCATTTCTGTGAATTTCCCTGAGCCCTGTTGGGTTCATTTTAGGTCTACTTCAGTGATGAGGTCTTGGGAACCTCTGTGTCTCTGGATCTCTGGTTCATAGGAGCTGAGTGTTCTCAGTGTCTATCTCCTTAACTCTTGTGCTGATACCAGGGCCATGGTGAGATGTAATCAGCTGATTGTCTCCTTAGTATCTGTGCCCATCTGAAGAAGAGAAGCATATTCTCCAAGGGACAGTGAAGTCAGCACTGGATAAATAGGATAACCATTATTGGTTTAGAGAAAATTTAATAGGTGTAGGCCCTCCTGTAGCCCAAGAACAGTAGGAGCTTGATATTGGAGAGTGAACTCATTATTTGGATATGATTATAACTTGTTTCCTAGTTCCACAGCCAGGCAGGGTTGATTCCATTCCACTGAGCAAATCTGTTAGCTAATCCAAGAGCAGTTGGTTACCCATCATGGCTCTGTGCCACTATTGCACTTGAGTGAGTATCACTTCAGGTTGTTTGCTCCTGATTACCTTAGACCTCAAGTTGCTTGGACAAATGTTGGCCATTTTCCCTCAGTAGCTCATAGCACCTTTTGGCACTAGATGAGCTAACTATCTGGGGACTGGCTCTCTCGCAGATTTTCACCAGATCTCTGCATGTTCCGAACTGACAGCGTATGGTATGTTCAGCAGTAGGGGCTTACCATTAACTTTGGTGGGTAATCAGGTACGCTGACAGAATTCTGCTTTCTTTTGGGAAACCCTGTAGGTCTCTGTGATCAACAGCTCATTGTAGATGTTAACTGCATCCTGGTACTGGGAGTTAAAGGCCAGTACCAAGTGAAAAGAAGGAAGAAAAAGATAGGTAATATATAAGAGAAAGACAGTAGAGAGAGGAGAGAGAGAGAGAGAGAGAGAGAGAGAGAGAGAGAGAGAGAGAGAGACAGGAGAAAATTAAGGTTAGTCTTCATCATACATTCTCCAGGGCCCTTTGATTCAGGTGTTCCCTCTCAAGACCTGATAAAGGTTTAACCTTTTAGTCTATCTTTCAAGATATAGGAATTTATGGTACCAGTTTCATTTGGGTCCAGTTTTGTGTCCCCCCAGCCCTTTCCCTCCCCTCTATCCCCACCCTTCTTATGGTATGGTCCTCAAGATGCCTATTAGGTTTGTCAGCATCTCAGTCTGATCCAGGTGAGAAGCCACAGATGAATGAGACCATGTGAAGCTTGTCTTTCTGTGATTGGGTGAGTTCACTAAGAATGGAAAGTTCCAAGTATGACCATTTTTCTATAAATTTCATTGTGTTACTTTTTTCTTACAGCTCTGTAGAATTCCATCATGTAGATATACCACATCTTGGTTATCTATTTGTCTAATGATGGACATCTGGATAGATTCCAGTTCTTAGCTATTATGAATTGAGCAGCTATAAACATGGTTGAGAAAATATCTCTGAACTGAGACATAGAGTTTTTAGGGTAAATGCTGAGTAAAGGAATAACTGGGTCTCTTGGTAACTTTATAGTCAACCTATATAGTAGCCTCCACATTGCATTTCATAATGGTTGTAACATCTTACATTCCCACCAACAGTGAATGGGGTTTCCTATTTCTCTACATCCTTGCCCACATTTGTTTTCATTTGATTTTTTAATGTCTGCTATCCTTAGTTGGTTAAGGTGAAATCTCATAGTTGTTTGAATTTGCATTTCCCTGATGGTTAGAGGTGTTGAACATTTTCACAAGTATGTGCTTGCTATTTGTATTTCTTCCTCTGAGAACTCCCTGTTCAGTTCTCTGCCCCACTTTGTGAGGTGGTTGTTTGATTTTCTATTGTTTAGGTTTTGAATTCCTTATAGATTCTAGAAATTAGGCCTCTGTCAGTTATATAACCAGCAAAATTTTTTTTCCATTCTGTGGGTAGTCTGTTGGCTCTGTTTATTTTGTCTGTGAAAAAACTTTTCATCTTCATGAGATCCCAATGGTTGAGTTATTGTTTAAGTTTCTTAGCTATGGAGATTTTGTTCAGGAAATCTTTTTCCACTCCTATACTGTGAAAAGTTCCTCTTATTTTTTCTTCCAGTAGTAACAGAGTTTCTGGTCTTATTTTGAGGTCTTTGATCCATTTGGACTTGATTTTTATGCATGGTAAGATGTGGGGATCTAGTTTCATTTTCCTGCATAAGGTTATCCAGTTTGTCTATCACCATATATTGAAGGTGCTATCTTTTCTCCAGTCATCATTGTCAAGTATTAAGTAGCTATAGTTGTTTGTTCCGAAGTCCAGATCCTCTATTCTGTTCCATTGGCCTATAATCCTGTTTTTATGCCACCATGTTGTTTTTATTACCATGGCTTTATAATATAGCTTTAGATTAGGTATGATGATGCCTCCAGAAGTGTTATTTTGTTGAGGATATGCTTGGATATCTGAGGTCTGCTGCCAGTTCATATGAATTTTGAGATCATTTTTTTTCTATCTCTGTGAAGAAAAATGTTGGAAATTTTATTGGTATTGCATTAAATCTGTATATTACTTTTGGTAAGATTGCTATTTTCACAATGTTAACTCTGCTTATCCAGGAGCATGAGAGGTCTCTCCATTTTCTCAAGTCCTCCTCAGTTGCTTTCCTGAGTGTTTTTATGTTTTAATTATATAGGTCTTTCACATCCTTGGTAGTGCTATTCCAAGGTATTTTTGTTGTTGAAAATGGGACAATGTCACTAATTTCTTTCTCGCTATCTTTGTCCTTTGCATATAGAAAGGCTACTGATTTTTGTGTATTGATTTTGTATCCTGCTACTTTGCTGAAGAAATTAATCACCTTTAAGAGTTTTGAGATGGAAGTTCATGGGTCACTTATATATAGAATCATGTCATTTGCAAATAAGGTTAACTTAACGTCTTCCTTTTCAATTTGTATCCCTCTTACTTCTTTCTCCTGTCTTATGGCTTGAGCTAGGACTTCTAGTTGTATGTTGAAGAACAGAGGTGAGAGTGGACACCCCTGATCTCAATGGGAATTCCTTCAGTCTCTCCCCATTAAGTATAATTTGGGCTTTAGGTGCTTTATATATAGCCTTTATTATGTTGAGATATAACCATCCATGACTATTCTCCAATGTTTTGATCATGAAGTGATGTTATATTTTGTTGAAGACCTTTTCTGCATCTATTGAAATGATCATGTGGTTATTTTTTTTGTTATTTTTATTTATTTATTTGAGAGCAACAGACAAAGAGGCAGAGAGAGAGAGAGAGAGAGAGAGAGAGAGAGAGAATGGGCACGCCAGGGCCTCCAGTCACTGAAGACGAATTCCAGATGCATGCGCCCCCCTGTGCATCTGGCTGACGTGAGCCCTAGGGAGTCGAGCCTTGAACTGGGGTCCTTAGGCTTCACAGGCAAGCACTTAACCACTAAGCCATCTCCCCAACCCCATGTGGTTATTTTGTTTAAACTTATTTATGTGGTGTATCACATTGACAGATTTCTGTATGTTGAACCACCCCTGCGTTCCTGGGATAAAGCCTACTTGATCAAGATGGATAAGGCTTTTGATGTGTTGTTGAATTCAGTTTGTGAGGATTTTGGTAGGTGGTATATGTTCAGGAATTCATCCATTTCCTCCTGATTATCAAACTTTTTGGAGTAGAGGTTTTTGAAATAAGTCCTGATGACTTTTCAAATTTCACTTATGTCTGTTGTGATCTCTTCTTTTTCATTTCCAATTTTGTTAATTTGAAGAGTCTCTCTCTCTCTCTCTCTCTCTCTTTTTCTCTTTCTCTCTTGTTCTTGATCAAATAGGCCAGGGGTTTATCAATCTTGTTTATTTTTTTCAAAGAACCAGCTCTTTGTTTCATCAGTTTTCTTAGCTTACAATTCATTAATTGCTGCTCTTATCTTGACTATTTCTTTCTATCTGGAGCTTTTGGGGTTTGATTCTTCTTATTTTCCAATGCCTTTTGTTGGACAGTTATGTTAGCCAAACCAAGAGCAGTTGGTTTCCCACCACAGCTGTGCACAACTATTGCACTTGTGAGAGCATTACATCAGGTTATTTGCTGCTGAGTAGGTTAGACCACAAGTTGCTTGGACAGATATTGGACATTTTCCCCCAGTTGCTTATGTAGCACCTTCTGGCACCAGATGAGCTAGCTATCTGGATATTGACTCTATTCCATGTCACTCTATGTTCCATACCAACAGCATATGGTTTCTTCAGCAGCAGGGTCTTACTGTTAACCTTTGGTGGGTCATCAAGTGCTCTGACAAAAATCTGTCTTCTGTTGGGAAAACTTTTAGGTCTCTCTGATCAAGAGCTCATTGTGGATGTTAGCCATATGCTGGTACTGGGAGTTGCAGGTTCATGCCCAAGAAGAGAAGGAAGAAAAAGATAAGTAATATAAAAGAGATAGAGAGAAGGGAGAGAGAGTGTGTATGTGAGAGAGAAACAGGAGATGATTAAGGTCAGTCTTCATCATACTTTCTCCATGGCCTTGTGATTCAGGTGTTCCCTCTAAGGGCCTGGTGAAGGTTCAACTATTTAGTCTGTCTTTTAGGATGTAGAATTTTATGGTACCATTGCCATTTGGGTCCAATTTTGTGTCCCCCTACCCCCACTGTTACCCTCCCCTCCCTACCCACCCACCCTATTGTCCGGGCCTCAAAAGGCTTGTTAGGTATGTGAGAATCTCAGGTAGATTCAGGTTAGGAGCTGTAGATGAGTGAGACGATGAGGGGATTATCTTTCTGTGATTGGGTGAGTTCACTGAGAATGTTTTGCTCCAGGTTTGGCCTTTTTTTTTTTTTTTTCCAAATTTCATTGTGCTGTTTTTCCTTACTGCTGTATATAATTCCATCATATAGATAAACCACATCTTCATTATCAATTTATCTAATGATGGACATCTGGGTTGATTCCAGCTCTTAGCTATTATGAATTGAGCAGCTATAAACATGGCTGAGCAAATCTCTCTGAACTAAGGCAAGGAGCTTTTAGGATAAATGACCAGGAAAGGAGTAACTGGCTCTATTGGTAACTCTATAGTCAACTTTTTTAGGAGTCTCCATATTGCTTTCTATAGTGTTGGTACCATCTTACATTCCCACCAACAGTGGATGAGGGTTCCTATTTCTCCACATCCTCACCAGCATTATTTTCATTTGATTTTTTAATGTTTGCTATCCTTACTGGGGTAAGGTGGAATCTCATAGTTGCTTTCCTGTAGAAGCCAAGTTTCTGCTCTTATATTTGAGGTCTTTGATCCATTTGGATTTGATGGTTTTGCATGGTGATATATGGTGCATCAAGTTTCATTTTCCTGCATATGGTTATCCAATTTGTCCAGCACAATTTCTTGAAGATGCTGTCTTTTTTCCAGCCTATTTTGTTAGAGCCTTTGTCAAATATCAAGTAGCTGTAGTTATTTGATCCAAAGTCTGGGTCCTTGATTGTGTTCCACTGGTCTCTACCACTGTTTATATGCTAATACTATGCTGTTCTTTTTACTATGGCTTTGTAATGTAGCTTTAGATCAGGTATTGTGATGCCTACAGAGGTGTTTTCTTTGCTGAGGATATGCTTAGATAACCAAGGCCTTCTGTCTTTCCATATGAATTTTGAGATCATTTTTTCTATGTCTGTGAATAACAATGTTGGGATTTTGATTGGTATTGCATTAAATCTGTATATTGCCTTTGGTAGGATGGCCATTTGCACAATGTTAATTCTGTCTACCCAGGCTCATGGGAGTCCATTCCATTTTCTCAAGTCCTCCTCAATTTCTTTTGAGTGCTTTTTGTTTTGTTTTGTTTTCATTGTATATATCTTTCACATCCTTGGTTAGTGTTATTCCAAGGTATTTTTGTTGTTGTTGCTATTGAAAAATGGGACACTGTCACTGATTTCCTTCACTGTATCTTTGTCTTTTGCATATAGAAAGGATACTGACTTTTGTGCATTGATTTTGTATCCTGCTACTTTACTGATGGAGTTAATAGCCTTTAAGAATTTTGAAGTGCCGGGAGTGGTGGCTCACGCCTTTAATCCCAGCACTCAGGAGGCAAAGGTAGGCGGATTGCCATGAGTTCAAGGCCACCCTGAGACTCCATAGTGAATTCCAGGTCAGCCTGGGCTAGAGTGAGACCCTACCTTGAAAAAAAAAAAAAAAAAAAAAAAGAATTTTGAAGTGGGGGCTCTTGGTTCTCTTACATATCAAATCCTGTTGTCTTCAAATAGAGCTAACTTAACTTCTTCCTTTCCAATTTGTATCCCTTTTATTTCTTTCTCCTGCCTTATTGCTTGAGCTAGGACTTGCAGTACTATATTGAAAAGTAGAGGTGAGAGTGGACTCCCCTGCCTTGTTCCTAATCTCAATGGGAATTCCTTCAGTCTCTTTCCATTAAGTATTATTTGGGTTTTAGGAGCTTTATATATAGCCTTTATTATGTTGAGATATAAACCAACCATGCCTATTCTCTCCAGTGTTTTGATCATGAAGTGATGTTGTATTTTGTCAAAGGCCTTTTCTGCATCTATCAAAATGATAATGTGGTTTTTGTGTTTAAGCTTTTTTATGTGGTATATTACTTGGACAGATTTCCATATGCTGAGCCACCCCTGCATTCCTGGGATGAAGCCTACTTGATCAAGGTGGATAATGCTTTTGATGTGTTGTTGGATTCTGTTTGTGAGGATTGTGTTCAGGATCTTTGCATCTAAGTTCATTAAGGAAATAGGCCTGTAGTTTTCTTTTCTTGTGGCATCTCTGCCTGGTTGTGGTTTTAGGGTGATATGAGCTTCATAGAAAGAGTTGGGGAGTTTTCCCTGTTCTCTGTTTGTGTGGCACCATTTGAGAAAGATTGGTTTGAGTTCTTCCATGAAGGTTTGATAGAATTCAGCTGAGAAGCCATCTGGTCCTGGACTCTTTTTTGGGGGGGAGGTTTTTTTTTTTAATTATTATTTTTTCAATCTCGATGAGTATGATAGGTTTGTTTGAGAGATTAATCTCATCTGAGTTTAGCTTTGGTTGATGGTATGTGTCCAGGAATTCATCCATTTCCTCCATATTATCCAGTTTTGTGGAGTAGAGGTTTTTGAAATAAGTTCTGATGATTCTCCCAATTTTACTTATGTCTGTTGTGATCTCTCCTTTTTCTTTTCTAATCTTGTTAATTTGAAATGTCTCTTTCTTCTACTTGATGAAATTGGCCAGGGGTTTGTCAATTTTGTTTATTTTTTCAAAGAACTAGCTCTTTGTTTCATCAATTTTCTTAATTGTTTTCTTAGTTTCCAATTCATTAAGTTCTGCTCTGATCTTAATTATTTCTTTCTGTTTGGAGATTTTTGGATTGGATTCTTCTTGATTTGACAATGCCTTTAGGTGGATGGCTCAGTTATTGATTTGGGATCTCTCTGTCGTTGCTATGAAGGCATTTAGTGTTATGAATTTTCCTCTGAGGCCCACCCTTATTGTGTCCCATAAGTTTGGAATAATGTGTTCTCATTGTCATAACCTTCTATAAATTTTGCAATTTTATGTTTTATTTTGTCCACTACTCATTTATAGTTTAAAAGTATGCTGCTCAATTTCCAGGAGCTGATGGGATTCTTGGTATATCTTTTGTTGCTAATTTCTAGAAATACAGCATTGTGATCCAATATCATGCAGGATACTATATCAATCTTCCTAAACATATAAAGGCAGGCTTTGTGACCCAGTATATGATCTATTTTAGAGAATATTCTATGGGCTGCTGAGAAGAATGTGTAGTCTGTGGATTTGGGGTGGAATGTTCTGTAGATGTCCATTAGGTCTAAGTGTTCTATGGTGTTGCTGAGCTCTCTTACTTCCCTGTTGATTTTCTGTTTGGATGATCTGTCTATTGCTGAAAATGAGAATTGAAGTCCCCCAACTATTGTGTTGGTGGTTATTTATGTTTTATTGTCCAGTAGGTTTTGTTTTATGAATGGTGGTGCCCCTTTGTTTGGTGCATAAAGATTTATGATTGTGATATCCACTTGATGGATCATTCCCTTGATAAGTAGGAAGTGGCCTTCTTTGTCTTTTTGATTACTTTTGGTTTGAAGTCTATTTTATCTGATATTAGTATAGTTATGCCTGATTGTTCTTACTTTCATTTGCTTGGAATATCATTTTCCACCCTTTCACTCCAAGGACGTATCTGTCTTTGGTGGTGAGATGGGTTTCTTGGAGATAACAGATTGAGGGATCTAATTTTCTGATCCACCCTGTTAGCCTATATCTCTTGATGGGTGAATTAAGAACATTAATACTTAGGGTAATGATGGTGAAGTTTGATTTGATCCTTGCCATATCGTGTTGGTTTATGTGGTTTGGTGTTTTTTTGGATTTTGAAATTTTTTGTGCCTTCTCTGAATTTGGTTATTGTGATCTGCTTCTTGTAGGCACTTGAGGTTGATTATTTGATTCTTCTATGTGGAGAGAATTTCCTGAAGTACTCTCTGTAGGTTTGGCTTTGTGCTTATATAGTTGTAAAGCTGAATTTTGTTGTGGAAAGTTTTTCTTTCACCATTGATTATGAGGGATATTTTTGCTTGGTAGAGTAATTTGGGTTCTCAGACTTTTCAGTGTTCCATTCCAGGCCCTTCTGGCTTTCATGGTTTCCATTGAGAAGTCTGATGTAATTCTGATGGGGTTACCTTTAAATGTAATGTGTTGCTTTTCCCTAGTTGCTTTTAAGATTTTCTCTTTGTCATCAGTGGTTAGAGTTTTAATGACAATATGTCTTGGAGAGTTTCTTGTTTGACCAAGTCTGTTTGGAGTTCTGTTAGCTTCTTGTACGTAATGGACTTTTCTTTTGAGAAAGTGAAAAAGTTTTCTTTGACAATTTTGTTGACTAAGTTCTCCATGCTTTTTGTCTGAATTTCTTCCCTTTCTTATATTCCCATGATCCAGATGTTGGGACATTTAAAGATATCCCCCAGTTCATTCATGTTCTGTTCACTTAAAAATTTGAACTTACTGAAATTTTTGGACCCTTGAACTGTTTCTTCTGTTTTGTCTTCCAGATCTGAGTTTCTATCCTCCACATGGCTGGCTGAGCACTTCTATAGAGTTTTGGTCTTGTTCAATTTGTTTGCATTTTCTACTACTTTTCTATGCATAGTTTCCATCCCTTTGTCAAGTTCCCTTTTCATGTTTTCTTGATGCTTCTTGTAATTCATCCTTGTAATCCTTTATGTCTTCATTGAACTTAGCCAGCTGGTTTTGAGGTCCTCTTTTTTTACACTCTCCTTCATATCCTTTAACTGTCTTTGGACCTCTTCCATTTTCTTATCTATTGGTCTAGTCTAGTGTGGAAAGAATTCATACAATTATCAGCCCTTTGTTCCTTTTCTGCAAATTCTGTTAATTGCTTGGTCAGGATTACATAGCTTGTAACTTCATTTTGGTGTTCTGATCCTAATGTCTCTTTTATGTTTTGATTAGAGGCATCCATTGTAGGATTGGGTGATTTTATTGGATTTACTTGCATTTGATTTTTCATGTTATTCCTTTTGTGCTGTGGTCTGTCCATCACAATTTATGAGTCTTATTTAATTTAGGAGGAAGCTTTAGTCTACCCTTGAAGTGTGTCCAGTGGTTATTCCCTTTTATGATTGCTTTCCCTAATTTTCTGGTGGCAATCAGGCTGGCCTGCTCAGATGGAAGGAGCCCATGAGGCTCTGGCAGGGGTCCCAAGGATCTGATGTAGAGGGTTTTGGTTCTTTGAATTTGGGGTATTGGAGTGTGTGGTGAGGTAGTCTGAAATGGACAGAGGACTTGGGGGCAGTGGCAGTGGGATAGCATTCCAGAGCCTGGAAGTGCGGTTGGAGATAATCTGGCTCTCCTGGGTTCAGAAGGGGGTAGTGGTCGCCCAGGGGAAGTGATTTGGAGGTTGCAAAGGGCAGGGGGAGCAGGACAGGGGTTGAGTGTTGTGGGGATATTGGGAATGCAGTCATGAGGAGTGGAGAGAGTGGGACTGAGGTTGCAAAGGGTGGGGAGAGTAGAACTGAGGGGAGAGTGATCAGAGATCGCTAGGGTCGGGGCGGGTGTGGGGGGGAGCAGGTTGGTGTTGGCGAGGGGCAGGAAGAGCAGGACAGTGGTCTCAAGCATGGTGAGAGTGGGACTGTGGTCAGGTGGGGCGGTTCGCAAGGGGTGGGGCGAGTGGGGCGATTGCCCACACATAGGTACAGCTGGAGCTGGGCTGGCCTGTGCCCCTTGCCTGCAGTTACCACAGGAGGAACCTGTGGCTGGGAGTATGGCTAGGACGGCTGCTTGTGGGAACTGGGGGGACTGGTGGGCTACCCAAGAGCCTGGGAATCAGCTGATTCCCTTTTTTTGCCCCTCCTCACCCTCCTTCCGGAGGTCTATGAGAGTCTACTCCTCCCTAGAAGACCCAATGAACCCTTAATGTCTTGCCTTTTCTTCCCCAGGTGGCGGATGCCATCTTGATCATAAGTCTCACAGTGTAGGAATCTTATTTAATTCAGGAGGAAGCTGTAGTTTGCCCTTGAGATGTCTTCAGTGATTGTTCCTTTTATGTCTAATTCCATTAGGCTTCTGGTGGCAATGGCTCCTGTCTGCTCAGCTGGGAGGAATCTGCCAGGCTCTGGTGGTGGTTCATGGTATAGGACTATGCGTTCAGGTCACCTGAGTGGATGGGGATAGGCTGAATGCGACAAAGCAGTCTGGTATCGTGTTGGGGCAGGGGAGGATGGTGTTGCATAGTCCTGTGATGTAGGTGACAGGATGGGACAGTGGGGTCCACTTTGGATGGAGTTGCGGGGTCCTGTGACAGGAATGGAACTGCTGCGGGTCCAGCGATGCAGCATGCGTGGTGGGGGAGGATGGAGTGCTGGTCCCAATGGCGGCAAGGGGGAGGGGAGCTGAGGGAGGGAGCAAGGATTGTGAGCAGGCTGGGCTCACATAGCCTGCAGGTAGTGCAGGAGGAACCTCGTGCCACGCAGCAACTGGGATGGTGGATTGAGGGGTTTGGGGGACTGGTGGGCTACCCAAGAGCATGGGAATCAGTGGATTTCCCACTTTGCTTCTTCATGCCCCCCCCGCACCCCCCCCCCGCGAAGTTCTGCTAGGATCTACAGACCATAAATACCCCACCAATCTTGCCTTTCCTATCCCTGAAGTGTGGCTAGGTGGATGCCATCTTGATCGGAAGTCTAAAGCAATTTAACTGAGACCTCTTATAAAATTAATCAACAGGGTACATAGTTCCAATATTCAATGGCACAGAGTAAATATTCCCATTCCAAAGAGGAAGAAGGAAGAAGAGCACAGCAAAGAAACGGTCAAACCAAAGCAAAAGAAGATTCTAGTCTATAGGAAGGGGAAAAGATAATGTCTGAGCAAGTAATTATATTCTGAAGGTTATGCCCCCAAATTGTAGAAATCCTTTCTAGTTGCATTCCACTGATTTGAACTTGGTTGCATAGCCATGTCTAACCATAATAGAGGCTAAGAAATGTGGCCTTGGACTAAACATCTGATCAGCTAATGCACAAGAGATTCTGTTAATTAGTAAACACACTGTAACAGTGAACACAAAAGCACCACTGGTAAGTAAGAAACTAGGCATTTAAGCTGAGATTTACTGAGTCCTGCTCCACATCATTGCCTCATAGAAATGAGAACCACGGAAGCATGACTCTCTATTTGCCTGCTATGCACCACACACACACACACTCTCTCTCTCTCTCTCTCTCTCTCTCTCTCTCTCTCTCATCTCACACTCACACATATATTGCTGTGCTTCAAGAATTGTGTGTCAACTTCTCTTCTGAGAGTCATTTTTTAACTTTTTCCTTCTAGTTGCCATTTTTATTCCAGTTTTCTTGGAAGCATCTCAAACCACTAGCAGTGTAACCTTATGAGTCATGTGAACTACTCCCTTAATGAATCACAGAAGAAAACAAGGAAAATAAAGCCACTCCAGAAGGAAAACTACGACTATACCCTTGCCAACTGAGTAACAGGAGATATTCAAAGGTTGTTCAGTGTCACAGAACAGGTCTGGTTCAAGTTGACTAATGTAGGAGGAGTAAGTTAGGAATCAGTGAAATGCCTATCAATATAAACTTCCTTTCTCCCTGTTGTGTGGCTAATTCCTGTGAATTGAAACATTCTCTCCTGGGGCAAAATACTGAAGGTAGAAAGGTTTAGTGTGGATGGGATTAGGAACACAGAGGACAAGAGGACATGGGGGAGAATTAACCAAAACTAAAAATGCATGAAACATTCATATGGAAATCTACTTCTTTGTCAGCTAATTAAAAATACAATTGCCAATCATTGAGATGGGGAGATAATATGATGGAGAATGGAATTTCAAAGGGGAAAGTGTGTGGGGGGGGAGGGAATTACCATGGGATATTTTTTTATAATCATGGAAAATGTTAATAAAAATTTAAAAAAAAATTAAAAAGCACTCAAAAAAATACAATTGCGGGCTGGAGAGATGGCCTAGCAGTTAAGCACTTGCCTGTGAAGCCTAAGGACCCCGGTTCAAGCTCGACTCCCCAGGACATACGTCAGCCAGATGCATAAGGGGGTGCACACATCTGGAGTTTGTTTGCAGTGGCTGCAGCCCCTGGTGTGCCCATTCTTTATCTATCTCTACCTGCCTCTTTCTCTCTCTGTCTGTCATTCTCAAATAAAATAAATAAATATTTTAAAAAATACAATTGAAAAAAAAAGTCTGCCACGCATGACCACACCTTTAATCCCAGCACTCAGGAGGCAGAGACAGGAGGATTGCCATGCATTCAAGGCACTCTGGGACTATGTAGTGAATTTTAGGTCAGCTTGGGCTAGAGTGAGACCCTACCTCGAAAAAAACAAAACCAACCAAACAAACAAAAAAGAGTTTTGGCAGAAGTACCATGCATGGGTCGATAATGCTACTCCCAGAATCCAAAGTTATTATAGGAAAATCCTAGTGCGGGAATGGAATACCTCCTAGTGAATATTTTGTCAGGGAGGTCTCTAGGGCCCCCAAACAGACTATTGACAGTTATTATCTTGGTTGGCCATCAGAACTAGATGATAAAAGCCTATTGCTAGAGACAGTAAGATGGGAAAGGAGCCTCCCTCCCCAATTATCGTTGGAACCAGTAGCATCCAGATTAGAGTCTAAATGTAAAGTTTGGAAGAACCCCCAGACTAGAAGAGTTTGCACTTGCCTTTTTAAAAGTTTCCTCTGAATAACTAGCTGACATGCCACATATCTAGGAGCAACGGATGCCTACCACCATGCTCCGCTGCTCTACTCACTGCCGGCTTTACTTTACAGCTACTTGGCAGATGGGAACAAAAGAAGGACAACATCTGGTGGGAACTCCTGAATTTTTGTGAGTTCACTGGCTCATCTGTTTGGGGCCTGTGCAATTCATCTGTGTCTATATAAACTGCACTCAGCTTCTAAGGGCAAATTCATCAGACTCAGAAGAGAAACTTCCTCACAGAATGAAGACCTTTACAGAGACCCCTGTGA
This sequence comes from Jaculus jaculus, assembly GCF_020740685.1. Classification (NCBI taxonomy): domain Eukaryota; kingdom Metazoa; phylum Chordata; class Mammalia; order Rodentia; family Dipodidae; genus Jaculus; species Jaculus jaculus. The sequence goes on along the minus strand of NC_059107.1, from coordinate 87,068,382 downwards.
ATAATTCCTGCTCTATGGAATTCTTGCCCCAGACTTTGGGCAAAGTGACCCCCAGATCCAGACGTCTGAGGAAGATTCCTGTACCTGCCTTGGGGCAGACTGGTGACTCCCCACTCTGAGACCCCTCCTCCAAGTGCTGTTTCAGCAGGAGTCCTCATGACTTGTCTCCTGAAACCTGCCAAGGACCTTGAACTGTAATGTCCAATGAGCTCTGTCTTGATGAGTATCCTGAGGCCTTTCACGAGTTAGAGCTAGTGGGATATGGCGGCATACACTTTTAGTCCCAAACCTTTGAATGCTGGTAAGAGGATCTCTGTGAGTTCAAGGCAAGCCAGAGCTACAGAGTGAATTCCAGCTGAGACTAGACTCAAGTGAGACCCTACCTTGAAATAAATGAACAACAACAACAAAGAGTTAGAGCTATAACCATTTTTGTACTCCTGGTTGTCAAGCCATGATCACCAGCAGTCCAGTTTTTATTCAAATTGTTGTTATAATCCAGTATATTCCTGTATAATCAATCCTAATTCCTTCACTATTCACTGTCTGTCCATTCCTTTTAGTGGATAAACAAAGACAAGGGAAGAAGAATTGACCATTTCAATGATACTTGTTTTGGTTGCAAGACACTGAGAAATCAAGATGGAACTGATCTGGAAGCCTTCTCACTAATGGTTAGCTGTCAGAGTGCTAGGCAGGCTAGGAGGAGAAAAGTCATCAACAGTCTTACTCAGAAGAGGACCCTGCAAGCTACACAACTCACCAGCTGGGCCAGATGTGCAAACTGGTACAATAGTGGCTTCACTGCTGTTGATGTAAACAATTACTCTCTGATTGCATTTGAAGCCCACTCCATGGGAGGGAATTCATGCTTGGTACAGAAAACCTAGTCAGAAGTATAACTGGATGGGCTGGGGAGATGGCTCAATGATTAACAACACTTGTTTGCAAAGCCAGCCAGCCTAGGTTCTGTCCCCCATTACCCATGTAAATCCAGGTGTACAAAGTGGCACATTCATGTGGAGCTGGTTTGCAGTGGCAAGAGGCCCTGCATGCCTACCCATGTGACCCATGTTCTCTCTCTCTCTGTCCCTCTCACTCTCTATTTCTATCCTTGAAAATAATTTTTTTTTTTAAATTTTTATTTATTTATTTGAGAGCGACAAACACAGAGAGAAAGATAGATAGAGGAAGAGAGAGAGAATGGGCGCGCCAGGGCTTCCAGCCTCTGCAAACGAACTCCAGATGCGTACGCCCCCTTGTGCATCTGGCTAACATGGGACCTGGGGAACCGAGCCTCGAACCTGGGTCCTTAGGCTTCACAGGCAAGCGCTTAACCGCTAAGCCATCTCTCCAGCCCATAAATAAAATTTTTAAAGACTATCGCTGGGTTGTTCTTTGGTCCTAAGAAACTACTGCTATTATTTGGTTAAATGGATATGTAGCAGCCATCAAATTATACTCTAAAGATTTATATTTATACCATAGATTCATACTACTGTTGCTTTTCATAAGAAAATCATCTTTTTTGCAGTTGGCAGTGTCTGCTGAGGAAAGCCAAACCTCATAGAAGTGCTGAGAATAAGTGACTGCTGAGTGCTCAACACTACATGAGATGTTTATATCACCCCCTCCAAGGCTCAGAGAATATTGCAGAGGATGGTACAGAAAGTATACAAGATCTAGAGGATGGGGAGGCATGCTGTGGAGCACTGTCTTCCATATGTGATATGGCTATGTTGCATACATGACCTGAGAGTGACTGTTGTCTGTTGTCACCTGTACAAGACCTGCATATGGTTGGGCCCATCAACATTGATGGTGGAGGACTCATAAGGCCTCCATTCCTCCAGGAGTAGTTACTGGCAGTTAAGGGTTTCTGGGAGAACCAGTGAAGTTTTCTGCATTGGTGTAGCCATTGATAAATTTCATATTTATAATCTCTTACCCATGCTCATACAGGCAACCCTAATCAAACTCAGTTGATTAGACAAATACACATACACACAAAAAAAATAGCCTTAGTGATAGCCAGTGAAGGATAAAATAAAAGTAAACACTAGAAGATTCTGTCACAAACATGGAAACTGAAGATGAACTTCACAAAGCCATGAAGAAGTAATACTCCCCTCTAAGAAAAAGAAAGCAATGATACCAGGAATGCAGAGCAGGGTCTGTGACCTATAGCCACACCAGGTACTGCTATAGCTGGCTCTGAGCACAGTTTGAGTTAGGAAACTTCTTGGGGTCTCTAGTGTCTGGTGCTGCTGAGAGTGCAAATCTGAAGATGGAATTTCCCCAAGAGAGTGCAGTCAAGTACCAGATAAGGGTTTGGAATTGGAAATTAAGAGATAGAACATACAACATCCCCTCCCCTATCCTGCCACAGTATGAAGGAGAAAGGGCCCACTCCCAGACTTGGAAGGCTGCCCAACCTGGCAGAAATGGCTCAAGCTGCAACAAGACAACTCTATGACAGGGAATAACTGTGAATCTACCCACACCTAATGACTCAGCTCCAGAGAAAGTGAAGTTTGCAACTCTGTAGTAGCCTGACCTCAGATCTAAGACCCTGACAAGGCAAGAGAGGAATTCCCAATGGAGGAGTTCCTATTCTATGATCCAAGGAAGTTCAGAAACAGGCCATCCAGTTTTGAAATCCTATGTCTACTCATCTTTCTACCCCTACACCTAGCATGTTTTCATCTTAGCAGGTCAGCTTGGCCACTCTACTCATATCCTCTAGTGCTTCCTTCGTACATGTGAGTGTGAATATGTATGTGGAGAGGGTGTGATTGTTTCTTCTTTTTATCATTATTCTTCTTTTCTACATTTTCCTCTCCCAAAGAATATAGTCTTTTTTGACTTGCATGAACTCAGCCTTAGCCTCGTAAGCAATAGAAATATTTCTATCAGTGGTTAGAATAACATAATCTCTATGTCTTCAGTCTCTTTTTAGACAAAACTCTCTTCCCCATTTTAAAAATTTTTTTAGTTTATTATTTGGGTTTGGGGGAGAGACAGAATGGACATGCCAGAGCATTTAGCCACTGTAAACAAACTCCAGATGCATGTGCCACCTTTTGTGTCTGGCTTATCTGGGCCCTGGAGAATTGAACCTGGACCCTTTGGCTTTGCAGGCAAACATCTGAACTGCTAAGCCATCTCTCCATCTCCCTCCTCTATTTTTATTCTTTGCTTATACAGCTCCACCTTCTGCTCAAGTCCTCTTCCTTTACTTTCTCTGTATCAACCTATATTTGTTTTGTGGAATTTTTTCCTTCTTTATCTTTTTCTCTTCTTCACAAGCCCATAATATATAATATGTTAGTGAATGCAGACATTACCTTAGGATAAAAGGATGGGAAAGCATATTCCAAGCAAATGGGACCAGAAAACAAAATATCACTATTCTAGTATCTGACAAAATAGACTTCAAACTAAAATTAATCTGAAGAAATGGAGGGAACTACTTCATCCTGATTGAGGGACCAATCCATCAAGAGGACACTGCAGTTCTAAGCATATTCACCAAACACCTAATTTCATAAAACAAATGCTAAGTGCAACAACAGAGATAGATTCCAGTACAATAACAGTGGGTAACTTCAATATCCAATTCTAATCAATGGACAGTTCATCTCAACAAATACAAGCAGAGAAATATTGGTGTTAAATGACATTATAGATTAAATGGCTCTAGCAGACATCTATTGAACATTGTATCCAAACTCTACAGAATACACATTTTTCTCAGAAGACTATGGAACTTTCTCTAAAATGGATTACATATTAGGACACACTAAGCAAGTCTTGAAAGTTAAAGAGATTAAAAGTGCTTATCGTATTCTATCTGATCACAATGGGATAAAGCTAGAAATCATATTAAGAGAAAGCAGAAAATCATGGAGATTTAACAATATACGTTAACTGGTGAATGGATCATTGCAGAAATCAAGAAGGAAATTTTAAAAAAATCCTAGAATTGAATGTAAATGAGCACACAATATACCAAAACTTACAGAATACAATGAAGACAGTCCTAAGATGGAAGTTTATAGCTCTACATGCCTACATACAAAAATCAGAACTATCTCAAATACATGGTGTAATGATATACTGTAAGGCCTTTGCAAAACAAGGACAAACTAAATCCCAAACGAGTAGGCAGGAATAAATAATTAAGATCAGGACAGAAATTAATGAAATAGAAATTTAAAAAAACACAAATAATTAATAAAGCAAGGAGCTACTTCTTTGAAAAAATAAACAAGATTGACAAACCCTTAGCTAATCTAACAAAAAAAGAGGGGGGACTGGAGAGATGGCTTAGCAGTTAAGGCACTTGCCTGCAAAGCCAAGGGACCTTGGTTTGCTTCCCCAGTACCCATGTAAGCCAGATGCACATGCAACTGGAGTTTGTTTGCAGTGGCTGGAAGCCTTGGCATACCCATTTTCTCTCTCTGTGTCTCTCTTTCTCTCTGCCTTTTTCCTTCTCTCAAGTAAATAAAAATAAAAAATATAAAAAGAAAGAAGAGAGAAACAGAGATGCTAGGCATGGTGGTGCATGCCTTTAATCTCAGCATGCAGGAGGCAGAGGTAGGAGGATCATCATGAGTTCGAGGCCACCCTGAGACTACAAGTGAATTCCAGATCAGCCTGGGCTACCTCAAAAAATACCTACCTCAAAAAATAAAAATAAAACAAACAAACAAACAAAAAATAAAGCAAAGACTCAAATCAATAAAATTAGAGATGAAAAAGGAAATATTGCAACAGATATAACAAAATTCAGAAAATCATAAGGACATATTTAAAAAAATCTATATTTCACCAAATTGTGTAATCTAAAAGAAATAAATTTCTAGATACACATAATTTACCAGATTTAAACCAGAATAATAACAATGATGTAAACAGAAGTGTAACAAACAAGATTGAATCAGTAATTAAAGGTCTCCCAACAGGGCTGGAGAGATGGCTTAGTGGTTAAGTGCTTGCTTGTGAAGCCTAAGGACCCCGGTTCGAGGCTCGGTTCCCCAGGTCCCACGTTAGCCAGATGCACAAGAGGGCGCACGCGTCTGGAGTTCGTTTGCAGAGGCTGGAAGCCCTGGCGCGCCCATTCTCTCTCTCTCCCTCTATCTGTCTTTCTCTCTGTGTCTGTCGCTCTCAAATAAATAAATAAATAAATTTAAAAAAAAATTAAAAAAAAAATCTCCCAACAGCAATAACAACACAAACCCTAGTCCAGATGGATCCACTGAAGAATTCTACCAGACTTTTAAGGAAAAATTAAAACCTTTTCTTCTGTAATGATTCTATGAAATAGAAAGGGAAAGAATACTCCTTCTACGAAGCCAGTATTAATCTACTGTGATACTATAACCAAATACAGACACAAAAAAATAAAAACAACTTTATAGTCTAATCTTCCTGATCACCTACATGCAAAGACTCTCAATAAAATACTAGCAAACAAAGTTCAAGAACACATAAAAATCATACACAACAATCAAATGGATTCATTCCATACATGTAGGGATGGTTCACCAGACGTAAGTCAATACATGTAATATACACATAAATAGACTCAAGAACAGATATCATATGGTCATCTTCATAGACAAGACCTTTGACAAACTCCAACATCCTTTCTCAAAAAAACAAACAAACAAACAAAAAAAAAAACCAAAAAAAATAACTTAGAGAAGCTAGGGATGGAAGAAAAATATTTCAACACAACATGTGAGCATGTGTGTGGAGCTCAGGGGGTCAACATCCAGGTTTTTCTCTCTTTCTCTCTCATTCTCTCACTTTGTCATTAAAAAAAAACAAAAAACATGCTTTAAGCAGCATAAAAAATAGAAGGTTTTGCTGGGTGTGGTGGCACATGCCTTTAATCTTAGCACTTGAGTGGAGGAGCATCACCATGAGTGAACTCTACTGTTCTCCACCTTGTTTTGACACACAGACTCATTGAACCTATAGCTAGTCAAGCTAGTCAGCCATCCCCAGAAATCCTCCTGTCTCTGTTCCCACAGTGCTGATATGTGCAACCATGACTGGCATTTAAATTTTTATTTTGTTTTTAGCACTTATATGCATATATGTAATGTATTTCAATCACATTGTAGCTCCTTTTATTTTTTTAATTAATTTATTTTTTTTTAATTTATTTGAGAGTGACAGAGAGAGAAGGAGGCAGATAGGGAGGGAGAGAGAGAGAGCATGGGCGTGCCAGGGCTTCCAGCCACTGCAATCGAACTCCAGATGTGTGCGCCTCCTTGTGCATCTGGCTAACGTGGGTCCTGGAGAATCAAGCCTCGAACCAGGGTCCTTAGGCTTCACAGGCAAGCGCTTAACCACTAAGCCATCTTTCCAGCCCTGTAGCTTCTTTTATAATCTCACATATCTTCTCAACTATCCTCTTCCTACTTTCATGTTAATCTCACTATTAAATTAGGGGTGCTTGCATGGGTATGGGTGGGGAATTATTTACTGGAGTATGGACAATTTACCAGCAGATATACCAAGGACAAACATGACTTCCCCTCTTCCAGCAACCATAAACTGACAATAGCTAGTCTAGAAGGGGTGAGGGGAGTTCATAATCTCCTCCTCCATCCATGATAAAATGTTAACAGGCTCAGTGTTGTGCAGGACTCACATCTGCTATGAGTGCATGAATGTAATGGTCATGGTGTGTCCAGAAAGCAGTGTTCTCCAGCACTCTGCCCTATCCGCCAGGCACAATGTTCTGTCTATCCCCTCTTCCACGATGTTTCCTGAACTTTGCATGGAGGATATAGATGTTCTATTTATGGCTGAGCACATAATTATAACATTTTTAGCTCTTTGGCTAGATCTGTCTCTGCATTTACCTATGGTCACTGCAACAAGAAACCTCTGTGATTGAGACTGACAGCAGCACTAATCAATGGTATAAACATAAATATTTAAAAGGCAAACTGGGCATGGTGGTGCACACCTTTAATACCAGCACTCAGGAGGCAGAGGTAGGAGGATAGCTATGAGTTTGAGGTCACCCTGAGATGATGGTGAATTTCAGGTCAGCCTAGGCTAAAGGGAGACCCTACCTTGAAAAATAAAAACAAATAAATAAATAAAAGGCAGTTTGATAGCCTGTCCATAACTATAATAGTTTCCCCACTAGGACTTATGTCTTTCCCAGCAATGAACTTTGACTAGATTTACAGTGCCAGTCATGAATTCCCTCCTGTGTACAGGGCCTCAAATCCAATCAGAGAACAACTGGTTACTCCCCCTCCACAAGTCATGCCAATATTGTACCTACCACTGGGCACATCTTACTGTATGCAAAGTTGTGAAGCACACAGGACAACAGCTGAGTGAAGCTGTCAATAACTCGCCCCCACCCAGCAGTCTGTATAGCATCTTCCAATACACGTGAAGCATGTGATGTCTTCAACAATAGGGACATACCATCTAGTTTTGGTAGGAAACCAAGAACCATGACAATAGCCCATATTGTTTTAAAGGCCTCTATGGCCTTAAGGACCAGCAACTCATAGAGACATAACACTTACCTTTGGCACTGGGGCTTTAGTAATTTATAACTTCTGAGATGCTTTATCTACTTATGTAGGGAATCTTCATTCAAAGTCCTTTAAAAACATGATTTTAGGAGCTGGAGAGATGGCTTAGTGGTCAAGGCAATTGCCAGTGAAGCCGAAGGACTGAGGTTAGACTCCCCAGAACTCCCATAAGCTAAATGCATAAAGTGATGCACGCACACAGGTGGCACGTGTACACAAGGTGGCGTATGTGTCTGGGATTTGTTTGCAGTGGCTAAGGCCCTGGCATGCCAATTTTTTTCTCTCTTTCTCTCTCATTCTCTCACTCTCTCTCCTTAAAAAAACAAAGCATGCTTTAAGCAGCATAAAAAATAGAAGGTTTTGCTGGGTGTGGTGGCACATGACTTTAATCCTAGCACTTGAGTGTAGGAGCATCACCATGAGTTTGGGACCACCCTGAGACTACATAATATGTTCCAGGTCAGCCTAGGCTAGAGAGAGACCCTACCTCAAAAATGAAAAACATAAAATAAAAACAACACCACAATAATAGCAACAAAAATAAAAAGCAGGAGGTTTCCATATGGCTTTTTCATACATCCTTGGTTTTGGTTAACTCTTCCTCCAATGTCCTCCTCTCCTGCATCTTCCCAGACCATTCCATGTTCAAGTCCCTACAGACAATGCCTCTCTCTATTTTCATATCACATGGGCTCTGCCGTCCCCCTCCATCCTGTGGTCCCTTTCTCTCCTATGGGCCCTATGACCACTCCAACTTGAAAACAAAAATTTAGTAGTTTTAAGCTAGGATAAACATATAAGAGAGAACATGCAATGTCTCTCTTTCTGGGCCTGGGTTACCTCATTCAGTATGCTATTTTCCAGCTTTATCCCTTTTCCTATAAATTACATACTTCTTCACAGTTGAATAAAATTCTATTGTGCATATGTACCACATTTTCATTGGTATGCCTAGCTTTTATGCTTCTATTTTTAGCTTTCTGAGAAACCTCCATGAATTTTCATAATAGCTGAACCCATCCTCTTGATGGGTTATTACCTTAATCAGTACAAAGTAACCTTATCTCTTCTGATTTGGTTTGGTTTGGAGCCTGTTTTGTTAGCTATTAGAATAGAAACACCTGTTTGTTTCTTGTTTGAAAGACCTTTTTCCATCTTCTCACCCTAAGGTAGTGACTCTATGTCATTCTAATGTAGACTTCTTGGAGGTAGCAAAAAGATAGATCCTGTTTTATAACCCTATCTGCTAGATTTTGATTCAGAAATTTAAAACATTGATGATACACATAGTTATTAAAAATGTGTATTTATTTCTGCTTTTTTTTTGGTTATTTGTATGCTTTTTTTGGTTTGTTTGTTTTCAAGGTAGGGTCTCACTCTAGTCCTGGCTGACCTGGATTTCACTATGTAGTCTCAAGGTAGTCTTAAGCTCATGGCAATCCTCTACCATTGCCTCTTGAGTGCTGGGGTTAAAGGCATGTGCCACCATACCAGGCCCTTTTTTTTTTTTTTTCAGACCTAAATTGTCTAACAACTGACCTGTGGATTCAGGCAGGAATACTGCAGATAGGGAAAAGGATGAACACATCTGTTTGGTTTTTTTTTTCCCCTGTTGCTTCTTGGGTTTATCCTTGTCCCTATTTGAAGTATTCCTGCCACCATCCACTGTGGAGCTGGTTAGGTGGTTGTTACTCTGAGATTGGTAGACTTCTGAGGAGATATGCTGTCTTGATTTTTCATGTTACCTATATTTTTTTAAATTAAATTAAATTTATTTATTTGAGAAAGACAGGGAGAGAAATGGCAGAGACAAAGACAGAGAGAATGGGTGTACCAGGGCTTCCAGCTACTGCAAACGAATTCCAGGTGCTCATGACCCCTTGTGCATCTAGCTTATGTGGGTCCTGAGGATCCGAACATGGGTCCTTTGGCTTTGCAGGCAAGTGCTTTAACTGCTAAGTCATTTCTTCAGTCCATTACCTGTTTGTTTTCTTTTTTTATATACTGGGACTTGTATACCATGAGCTAGATCATTGGTTGAATTTTTTTTTTTTTTTAATATGTCACCTTTCTCCTTTCACTGGAAGTATTTGAAATGTACTGGAGAGGATAGGTTGTACTAAGGTCTAAATGTGATTTTCCTCTTTTAGACTGGTGTCAGTGCCCTGGGTTCTATCCCCAGCCCTGGCCTGTGAATAGAATACTGTCTATGACAACAGTCACCATCTACATATAGATTCACTATGAAAATAGTTATAGTCTATGGGAAAACACTCATCCTGCAAGCGCTAATCATTTTAGGCTGTGGACTAACATTAGCTATTCTAGATATGATTGGAAAGAGAAAAGTCAAATCAGGAAAAAATATAATAAGACTAATAATTAATATTGGAATGATATAGAGAAAAATAGAAGAGTAGACCATAACTGTAAGGGGAAAGTAGGAGAAGACTGAAGAGAAAGTGATAAAGATGTGCTATCAGATAATGTAGAATAGTCCCATTTCACAGGAGGTTTAAGGAGAGAGACTCTGTAAACCAGACCAGACTGTGCTCTTTGGGAAAGGAAAAGGATAAAAGGAAAGAGTAAGAGGAAAGAAGAAAAAAAAGAAACAAAAAAATAAAGGAGGAGGAGAGGACAAAGAAGAAGAAAAAGAACCTGTTGAAATGGTTTGTTAAAATGAAATTGGGAGTTCATCAAAGATGGTCTAGGTGTAGAGGGAAAGAGAGCTGTGTGGAGATATAGGCTACTCAGTTTATGAGGGGAAAGAGGTTTTTTCAGCCTTGCAGTTTCAGGGGGAAGTTTCATCATGGCATGTCAGAGCAGAAGGAGGGCATTATGTCACTTCAGCTGAGATGTAGTAGCAGGAGTGACCTAGCTAGAACTGGCAAGTTGAGCTAATAAACGTCAAGGTTTGCCCCAGGGGCATACCTCCTCCAGCAAGGTTCCACCTCCAAAGGACTCCAGCAGCTGGGGATTGAGTAGGAGGCTTAATCACAAAAACACGAGGCTATGGGGGACATTTCATATTTATACCACCACAGATATGAACACTGACTGGCCCAACTGTTGCTTTTCATCCTGACTCTAGAGCATTCCTTTCCTGGCTCTGCTCCTGGAATGCTCTGTCCTTTACTTGACCTTCCTCTGAGATGGGCTGTTTCTTTCTCCTTTGGAGTGTTTCTTTGGATTACTGGATTAGCGATGCTGTCTAGGCCTGTGGGCAAGGTTTCAGAGGTGAGTCTCAGATGTGGACATGCCCCTGTGAAGTCCTTCAGGGCTCCAGTTGGAAATGCTGTTCTTGCCAATGCCCTGAGTGTTCGGAATCTGTGCAGAAGTTCCCATGCCCATTCTCTCTCACCAGGTGTCAAGCCTGTCGACTGCCATGCAGATCACAATCAGTTTCCTTTCCACAGTCCCCAGTGTTCTGTTTGTCAGAATTCAGCATATGGTCCGGTGACATTTGGCCTGAGCCTCCCAAGAGTGTAGTCTGTGGAGCCACCACCACAGCAGAGGTCTTTTTAGAATGACATCTCTCTTCTGCTGTCAATTGCCATTGCTGAGCACCCAGCACCAAGGGAAGGGAAGGGGAGAGCTGTTTTTCCTGACCTTTTCTTCTGCTATTCTTTTGTTGTTGCTGTTTTGTTTTTTTTTCAAAGTAGGGTCTCACTCTAGCTCAGGCTGACCTGGAATTCACTATGTAGTCTCAGAGTGGCTTTGAACTCATGGGAATCCTCCTACCTCTGCCTCCCAAGTGCTGGGATTAAAGTTGTGGCTCCTTCTGCTACTCTTGGGGCTGCCCTAGCTATAACCCCCCCACCCCATCCCACACCCTGCTGGTTATAGAGTAGGCATTGCATTTCTGATAGATATTCTTCAGCTTTCCCCAGATTATTCCTGGGTGGCTCTGGCTAACTGTGCTTGAATGCTATAGACTATCATAGATCTATACTTTATTTCATTTTATTATCTTTTTTGAGATAGTCCTCCTACCTCAACTTCCCAAGTGCTGAGATTAAAGGTATATGCCACTATATCTTTTTATTTTCTTGTTTTTGTGAGTAAATTAAATTCATTATTTTTATTTACTTATTTCAGAGAGAGTGGGGAGGGAAGAAGTGTGCCAAGGCCTCTTGCAGATGCAAATATGAAACTTTGTGTGTCTAGTTTTACATGGGTACTAGAGAATCAAATCTGGGCCACCAGGCTTTAATGCAAGCATCTTTAACCGCTGAGCCATCTTCCCAGTTAAATTATTACTAGAGTGATGTGTGAGGCTAACTCAAGGCCTTCTCACTATAAAATACACACTTTGTCATTCTTCTCCCATGATCCAGAAAGCACAGTTGTTTGGACTACAGATACCACAGACTATCCTCCTTTCCTTCACCCCTTTTTCCTGGACATAACTTCTTCCTGGTCTTTGACTCATTTACTCCAAAGTGCTTTCTTTCTTTCTTTCTTTTTTTTTTTTTAAATATTTGATTCATTTACTTATCTGAGATAGACAGAGTGTGTGTGTATGTGGGGGGGGGAGAGAAAGAATATGAAGCACATAGAGAATGTGCATGCCAGGGTCACTGCAAATGAACTGCAGACACATGCACCACCTTGTGCATCTGGCTTACATGAGTACTAGGGAATTGAACTTGGGAACTTTTGCTTTACAGGCAAGTGCCTTAACCACTAAGCCATCTTTCCAGCTCCCAAATGCTCTCTTAAAGCTTGCTGAAGAGGTCATGCAATATTCAAAGGGTCTATCACTCTAGTACTGATTGCAGCCTCTGAGTCTACTAACGTCTGTTTTCTTTTTCTTTTTGAAACTGTCATTGTTTCAAATAGAATTTACAAAAATGTTTTGTCTTTTTTTTCCCTTTATCCTCTGTTCTCCTCTGACCCCCACATAAGTCCATTCCTACTAGGGGGTCTTCTTTCTTGTTGCTTCAACTTGAACCTCTGTGTGCTTTCACATATATCTACCTCTCTGGAACTCTCCCTTTTATGAAGTCCAACCTCACCAAAAAGTTTTAAGTTAGCATACAAAGCCATGCATTTCATCATGGTATTTTCATACATGTATGTAATTATACCTTGTTCTTATTCATCCCCTTCCCACTACCCTCCTCTTCTCTGCCCCATGCTTGCTAGACCCTCCTCTCTGCTAATAGTCTCCCCTTCTGTTTTCATGTCGTGTGTATTCTCTCACCTTTTCTCGTTCCCTTAAGATTTCTTTCCCTACTCTCACAGTCTCATTTCTACTTTCAACACATACACAACACATACACAAGAGACAAAGAAAGAGAAATTTAAATATAGAGACTGCATGTGAGAGGAAATGTGTGCTATTTATCTTTCTTAGTCTGTCTTACTTCATTTAAAATGATAATCTTCAGTGCCATCCATTTTACAATGCATGTCATGATTTTATTTTTCCTTATGGCTGAAAAAATCCAAAGTGCATATACACGACATTTTATTTATTTATTAATCAATTGCTAGCCATTTAGGTTGTCTTAGCCATTGCATAAAGTGCAGCAACAAACATGGATGTACTAGCATCTTTGTGGTATGTTGACTCAGAGCACTTCCAGTGTATACTGAGAAGTACTATAATTTGATCTTATGGTATTTATATTTTCTTTTTTTTTTGAGGAATCTCCTCACTGACTTCCACAGTGGCTGCCCAAGTTTACATCCCCATCTTCAGTATACAAGAATTCTGCTTGGCCAGATCCTCTCCAGCATTTCTTGCCACTTGTTTTCTATGGTCATTTATCAGCCCTTTGAGGAGCTTTGAATCTCCCCAGTAGTCATTGCCATGTATAAAAAGAAATTTCTCTGACCAAAGGAGAAAATAGCACTAATCTATGAACATGACCAAATATTTTGAGGGTAATTTGATGAGTGAAATGTACCCATTTAGTCAAACAACAGTAGTAACTTCCCCCTAGGACTTATGACCTTTCCAGCTATAGTGTTTTTTTTTTAATTATTATTATTAGACTTTCACTTGATTTCCTCCAATGGAGTTTGCTCAAGTCCAATCAAACAGCAGTTGGTTACCTCCATAACAGGCCACTATTATCCCAGTGATCACATCTTGACTGTATGCTTGTTTTAATCATGTGTTCCTCTAGCACTTTCAAAGGTTTAGGTGTTACATTAAGGTCTTTGGTCTTTTGTTTTCTTACTCTAGACCAGGCTGACCAAGAACTCACCCTGCAACACAGGCTGGTCTTGAACTCAAATGATGCTGCTACCTCAGAATCCTAAGTGCTCTGATTACAAGCATGAGTCACCACACCTGGTTACATTAAGTGCTGGGATTAAGTCATGTGCCACCACACCTGGCTCTATTTTTTCTTTCTTATGAAACACAGAAGAGTAGATGAATTCATGTTGGTAAAGGCTAACTACAGAGTCACATGTAATCTCTCAGTCAAATGTGCACTGAAAAGAGGGGCAAAGCTAGAATTGTATGTACTATGGTGCCTACCACCCTCCACATTGATTCCTATCTAGTTTGACTTTGTTCATTTCTTCCTCTCCTGAAGTTTTTTCTTTCCTGTACTCTCATAATTGAGGTACTAATTTTCCTCCTCTGTGTATAATATTCCTTTAAATATTTTCTGCATTGTTGCCTTGATGATCATCCACTGACTTTGTTTGTTTGCCTTACAATACCCTTGTTGCTCTGTTAATTTTAAAAGATAGCTTTGCAGGATATAAATATCTTGGTTGGCAATTATTTACTTTCAGAGGTTGATATCTATTGTCCCAAGCTGTCCTGGCTTTTAGCATTGCTGATGAAAGATCTGATGTTACTCTGATGTGTTTGCCTTTGTAGATGAGTTGGAATTTCCCCCTGCAGCTTTTAATATGGCTTGTTTACTTTGTAATTTTGACTATAAAAAGTCACCAAGTGAATCTTCTCTGTGTCATGTCTTTTTGAGGTTCTAAATGTCTCTTGTGGTTGGAAGTTCATTTCTTTGTGCAATTTATGTGAAATATTATTTGCTTTATACTCATTTGTTTATGAACATTTCTATATGTGAGATATTATTTGCTCGAAAGTAATTATTCCTTTCTGAAAACATCTAGAACTTACATGTCAAGTGAGCCAATGTCTCCTCCACCTAGACTTGCCATGAAGCTTAGAATAGTTATGCTCAGGACCCCTCACTAACATATGTTGTCCAAAGCTCTTTAACTGATCTTGCATTTGCAGATAAACATTTGCAGATAAACACAGCTGGATATTAAAGTGCTATGATGTTATGACATATATGATTTTGTTTCCCTCTGTGGCTCCTGGTCAAAGCAGGCTAGAAATTCTCCAAAGTGGGTCATTATCTTCCCTCCACTTCTCTGTCTCAGAGCTCACTGTACAGAAATTCTCTGACCTACCTTGTTTGATAGCAGAGCCCAAGAATTATTGCATCCCAGAAGGGCTACTGCCTCATACCCAAAAGGATAGAAGGCTGCCGGGGTGCGTGAATAAGAATCTGAACACCTGGGTTCTTCCTCTCAGTCTATTTTTGACAGATTGTTTTTCTTTTATCTAGTCACGTTTGTACAACTTTGTGCTTCAATCAGTAAGTGGCATGAAGTTTCCACAAAAAGCACAGGGTTCAGAGAGCTTCCTGACAACTGAGCATGTGCGGGTTCCTAGAGGGTATGCAACTGGAGAGAGCACAGAAATTCTCAACGCCTCCCAATATGGCTTACCCTGTATGCTCTCTATATCCTTTATAGTGAACCAGTAAGTCTACCCTGAGTTCCCTGAGCCACTTAAGCAAAGTAGTTGCACCTGAGGTGGGAGATGTGGGAATTGCTACTCATGTCCCATGTTCAGAAGCACAAATAACAGTACTTGGACTTTTTAAAATGGCATCAGAAGTGGGCAAGACTCTCCTGGGGACTGATCTTACACCTATAGGATCTGAAGTCCTTTTCAGGTAAAGTCAGAACTGAATTCAACAAGAGGTTGTACAGTATGTGTCCCAATGCAGAGCTGATTACATGCTTGGGAACCCAGTTCCATCTGGTGTCAGAAGTGATCTATGTTGTCACATTACAGTAAGAGAGACCAAATATCATTTTCCCTTCTGAAGTGATCAGCCAGATGTTCTTAGTAACTACTGGCAGCAGGAGAAAGAGCCAGCTCCATTCCCTTTTGTATGGAGAATTTTTTTTTTTTTTTTAAGAGAGGGGTTAAGATGGTGGGTGGCCAAGGCTGTAGCCAATTTGGGCCAGGAGAGCTTGGTCTCTGCGGAACCCACCTGGGGTTGCTCACTGGTATGCTTGGAGTGAAGTTCCTCCCTTGCAAGGAGCCTGAAAGATCCACTGTATCTCTTCTCTTTCTCATCTTCTTTGTTTTTTAACTTTTTTTTTTTTTTATTTGACAGAGATAAAGAGGCAGAGAGAGGGAGAATGGGCCTTCCAGGGCTTCCAGTCACTGCAAATGAAAGCCAGACCTATGTGCCAACTTGTACACCTGGCTTATGTGGGTCCTGGGGAATGGAACCTGGGTCCTTACACTTCACAGGCAAGTGCCTTAGTCACTAAGCTCTAGCCCTTTCATTATCTTCATTGAAAACCACCTTCCTCCTTCACTTCCTTATTCCAGAAAGGTTTTGCAGCTCCCATGTAAATGGAGATTAAAATTCAAATCTCTAGGCCTGCCATTCAAGCCTGTTTTTCATTCTCATTTGCTTCTCTTCATTAGCATTTCATCACAGCCTGACAGGTGCTGCTCCATGGCTATTCTCTTGCTCCTCCCATCCACCCATTACGTCACATTAGCTATTCCATTATCTCGACATCAACTTTTCCCCAGTCCTGGCACAAAGTGGTATATGTGTTCGTTGGCAGTACCAGGCGGCCCTGGTACACCCATACTCATTCTCTCTTTGCCTCTTTTTCTCTCTCTCTCAAATAAATAATTTTTTAAAATATTTATTTTTTAAAAAAATCTTATTCTTTCTTTAGGACCCTTCTCCATAAACCTGCCCAGACTCAAGTTGACCCAGTGCTTTCCCTGACTATGGGGCAGGCAGTCCATTCAGTTAGAGCTGCCTCCTATGACTAGTTCTCTTCTCTTGACCTGAGACTACTGTCCATCTGGCTCATTCAAGCACTTTATCCCAGGACCACATCCTCACTGGAGCCATTCCTACTCTAGAGACCTCAGTAGAGAACTGAAGATGTCCTAAGGAGGCCAGTTATATATCTGTAGCCCACTAAGAAAATAAAAAGAAAGAAAAAACAGAATTATGCAGCTTATCTGAAATCAAACAAAATCACTGAGAGTGTGAACAGAGAAGGAAGTCGCATAAGAAAGGCAACATAATTTAATGTATAATATTCAACTAGAAATTCTCTTGCCTTTAATCCTAGCACTCACATATATATATACATATATGTGTATACACATGTATTTCATGGGTAGCCCTGTAATTGGTTCTGAGAACACCTGGAGCAGGGGTGCTCTTTGCAAGATACATAATTTAATGTATAATATTCAACTAGCAATTCTCTTGCCTTTAATCTTAGCACTCAGGAAGCTGAAGTAGAGAATCACAATAAGTTCAAGTCCAACATGGGCTATAGCTCCAGGTCAACTTGTACTACAGTGAGAACCTACCTCATATGCCTCATATGTATGTGTGTGTGTGTGCGTGTGTGTGTGTGTGTGTGTGTGTGTGTGTGTGTGTGTGTATACACATGTATTTCATGGGTAGCCCTGTAATTGGTTCTGAGAACACCTAGAGCAGGGGTGCTCATTGCCAGATCATACATCCATAGGTACTACCTGATGGTAGCTGACAGTGGTGAGACTAATGGCAGTGTGAAGAAGTCCCGCGGACTCTGTATGTGGGGGAGGGGAGGAGCAGAGTAGAGACTTGTATTATTAGATGGTGTTCTGTGTGAACAAAACTTGCTCCTCACGGCCTCCTATGTTAGAAAATCAAACTTCTATACTTTCCTCAAGGGAAGTACATTTTGTATTTCATCTTGAAAAATGGCACAATGGAAGAGTCTTATTCAAGCAATCTAGTTCTGGAATAAAAATACTTTTAGGAAGTGGAGAAGTGCTTTTGTTTCCTGTTAACATCAGGCCTCTTTGTCTTTTTTGTTTGTTTGTAATGAGTTTCAGTGATAGGCAAAATGATAGTCCTTTAGTAGAAGTTAAATTGTAGCTCTGAAAAATCTACTCAAACATAGTATTTTATTTTCTTATAGACTTATTTCCAATTGTGCTTAATCTTTTCCAGGCTTATTGTTTTCTTTTACAGTTTGCACAGTGAAATGACATCTTTAGTCTCCTTTGCCCTCTATTGAATTGTACTGGTAATAACAGTCACCACAGAATGCTTGCTCTCCAGTGTGTGGAGGAAAACATAAATATTTGATCTCAGCTCAGTGATGTGTATAATTGTTGCTATAGTGAAAACCTTTGATTGCTGCCCAAATCTCGAGGTCTATTAAAATTTAATTTCTAGATCTTCTTTCTCTCTCTAAAACTCAGAACATTTCACAGTATAAAAATTAACCCTTCTTTCCCTGTTCCTGTGATTTGTTGTTTAAGTCATGTAGATGGAAGCAAAGAAATTCAGGTCACCCATAGCAATAAGAAGTAGGCATTAGGAGACAATTCCTTTGGTGAATGCGAAAACTTAAGAAATCATGTCATAGGAAACTATGAATTATTTTCTCCAGAAATCATTCAAAATAGGATAGAGTTTCACTTGTCTGCATAGTGTTTGGCTATGAATATTTTTAATATTTAAAAAATCCTAGAAAAGCATTCTAAAAAAGATAGGAAATTAGAATAAAAATAGATATGAAAGCAATTAATTGATTTTATAAGAATTATTTAAAAACTGAGTTGAATTGGAAAGCTATGGCTACATAGCAATTAAGTGGTATCCATGAGGTGTATTTTCAGGGTTCTAACCACACAAAGAAAATATAAAGCAACTGTTCAGTGAGCAACTATAGAGGTATAATGTGTGAGGCTTTTCCTTCTCATGCTCACATTATAATTGTAAGTAGGATCTGGCCACTGGCTGACTCATCTCATTATATCCAAATGATTGCAGCACTGAGGAAGATAATCCTGAAGCTTAAGTTTATATGTTCGGTCCAGATTCTCTCAGCTGCACTCAAAACTATTATGGTAACACAATTGACCAGCCCATCTTCTATCTCTTCCAGTCTCTGTCCATCCCGTCTGATAGGCTGTGCCAGGATTCCTTGAGGGACAAAAGTTTAGCACAGTATATGTGTAAGTGACCCATAAGGACAAGATGTACATCTACTTCCTCAGATAGCTCATGACTGTCAATAGGAAAATAAGGAATCCAGTGAGGATTTTAGAGATCTAAGTACCTCAGATTCCTTGGCTGGCATGCACCGTGTGGCTAATTCCCTCACTGGGATTAGAGCTCAGAGAGGCTAACTGTATGAGCTTAGAAATGATACTCTGGAGTCAAAGGATCCAAAAGCTCAATACCAGTTAATTGGTGTGAAAGCTTAAGAAAAATTTTACTCTCTTGATTACAATTTCCATGAAGGAAGAAGCTGGCCAGAATAAACCTTGGGTTAATATGAAATTATTAATATTTTCATTTTTATCATTTTTTTTTTTTCGAGGTAGGGTCTCACTCTTGCTCAGGCTGACCTGGAATTAACTCTGTAGTCTCAGGGTGGCCTCAAACTCATGGTGATCCTCCTACCTTTGCCTCCTGAGTTCTGGGATTAAAGGCATGCACCACAATACCTGGCCTTATTTTTATCATTTTATAAAGTAATTACAGTGACATCCTGAACAGAGATTTCTGAGATGTCTCCCTGGCCTCTAGCTGGCCCATTAAGCTAGACTGACTGGTCAATGAGTCCCGGGGATCCACCTGTCTCCACCTTCTAGGGCTGGGATGTGCAGCCCCATTCTTGGTATTTTGGTGTGGGTGCTAGAATAAAATAGAACTCAGGACCTCATACTTATAAGGCAAGCACTTTATCAGTTGAGCTATATTCTAAGCCCTCCATTTTTTTTTACTTTTTATTTCAAGACAGGGTTTCATCAAGTTGTACAGATTAGCCCTGAACTTGTAATATGGTTTCTATTGCTTCCTGAGTAGCTGGGATTATAGGTCTGTGCAACTGGGCCTGCCTAACTTTAATTTTCTTTTATCTCATTTTCACTGTATAAATAAGACTAGGTTATATATAAAATGAATTTTAGAGTGTTTACTAATTTTCTTTTTTTTGGAACATTCTGTGACTATATGATTAGAGCTGTCGACCATAAACTGGCTAAGGTCAGCAAGCCAAAGGCAAAGCAGGTACCAGGAGTGGTAAATTTGAGATCAGGCAGAAACAGAAGCACAAGTAGATGGCAGGATCAGATTGTCTCCATGTCAGCTGCCAGCATTGCACTGCGACCCAGTCATGTAGAAGGCAAGGAAAAGAGCAAACTTTTCTAATATTTGGGATTCTCAGCATGGGCTACATGAAAATAAAGGACTACTCCTGTACCAAAGCTACAAATCAGACGTGGTCTAGAAGGGTAGAGATTGGGAAACACTCCCAGTGGGTGGTGCTATATCAGTGTTATTTGGAAAGCAGTATGAACCAACCAGGAGGGAATATACTGATGACCATGACTGGTAGCAGTGAAGATTTTAATGTTTAGTGGCCTTAATGGAGAGATTAAACTGAGATAAGGAAGACTGGGAAAGAGACCACAGAAGTGGACTACAAGACATGAAGACCCTAAAGAGAATTCACCATGGAGAGGATACTAGACAACCAATTGGGTGAAATGAACAAGCCAGTGGACATCTCCCATGTGGCTTGACTAGCCCAGTGCTGGTACAGTAGACACATGAGATAAGATGAGCATGGAAGTAGAGAAGCTAACCGGTTATTGCATGGCATGAGCTCCCATTGACCAAGGCCAAACTCTTGGATCCAGTACTGGTTGCCTGTTCAGACATCCAGGAAAACCAGCATGAAATATCTTTTGAGTAAAGCAGTCAATTTATTGGGAAAAAGTTAATGCTATGGAGATTATTTCACTTTAAAAGATTTATTTATTCATTTGAAAGACTGTGAGAGAGATAGAAAAAGAGAGATGGAGAGAGAGAGAGAATGGGCACACCAGGGCCTCTAGACACTGCAAATGAACTCTAGACTTATGTGCCACCTTGAGCATTTGGCTCAACATGGGTTGGGCACTGAGAAATCACACTCAGGTCCTTAGGCATCACAGGCAAGCACCTTAATCACTGGGCAATCTCTCCAGTCCCTCATTTCACTTTTAAAGAGGAAGAAATTTGGGTGGATTGGCTTTGACTCTTTTTAGGGGTGTGGATTCCCTTTGCTGTCTATAGGCATTCAGCTATTATGTCCATCTGAAATTCTGAGTACTTATAGAATCCTGCACAATGTTGGACTGAATCAAGAAATGCATTCTACAGTGAATCTTTATTTTTCATAAAGAAATCCACAGATTTATTTATTTTATTTTTATTTATGTTATTTATTATTATTATTATTATTATTATTATTATTATTATTTGTTTTTTCGAGGTAGGGTCTCACTGTAGCTCAGGCTGACCTGGAAATCACTCTGTTGTCTCAGGGTGGCCTCGAACTCATGCAATTGTCCTACCTCTGCCTCCGAAGTGCTGGGACTAAAGGCATGTGCCACCATGCCCAGCCTTTTATGCTTTTTAAAATTAATTAATTTTTAACAGAGTTGTAGTATGTCTCCTACCTTACTCCACATTTCCCCAAGGACCCTCCTCATTAGAGTTATTTGTTGGTGTTCCCTGAGAGGTAATGGGGACCTCTGTCTCTGTGGCTCTTACAGTCTTTCTGCCCCTCTTCCACAACAGTTCCTGAGCCTGGGCAGGTGTCTTATAGGTTGGTGTTGAGTTTTCTGTAGCCTCTGTATTTCTGTTATGATGTGTTTCAGTTCACCACAGTGTTCGTTGCTACTTTCCTGGGGGTGGATGTTGGGCCCCCTACTAATGAGGAGCAATGTTCATGTTGCTGCTTCCTCCTCAATTACTCCTGGGCCACAGGAAATGTGGAGATGGTACATCTCACTGGGATCATTTGACTGTCTGTTATTGTATTGATAGATCTTGAATCTCCCCAATATTCTCTGCCACGTACATATTTTAAAAATATGGAACATTTTCTTTATAAAAAATAATACATTTATGCAAATAATTAGTATATGTTATAAAATTTTTATTATATTTTCATAAAATCTATATAATATATATGATCTAGAACTGTGTCTTGTATTTGTTTTAAACTTGGAAGAATTATAGAGACCATAATACAGATGACCCAATAATATCATGTATTGTCACTTAAAATGTCTTCTTTACAAATTCTTGAAATCTGCTTTTGTTCCATTTTTCTTATTTTATATAGAAATACTCTTTTACTATCACCCTTGCCTAATAAATCATAGCCTCCTGCTAGGCATTTACTGAAAAGGGTTTACTAGTGTGTAAGTATACATCTCTTACAATTCTAAAATATCTCTCAAGGATTTAATTAGATTTCTAAGAATCTAATTGCCAAAAGAGATTAAAAACCTGTGTCTAAGTCCTTTGAAGGACAGAATCCTACCTTAGCTCAAAAACATAGTTGGTCTAATTTCTACAACACTAACCCATCCTTTGTGCTTTTTATTTCTTAGACATCCTGAGTGTCTATTCAACTTGTCCCTTTAAATCAGGGCAGAACTAAGCTTGGTCTCCTGCTATGCCTCAGACTCACAGCAATCCTCTTACCTCTGTCTCCCAAGCATATGGTTTTGGATTGACCAAGACCATGCAAACCACTCTGAGGCAAAGATGAAAGCTTTCATTCAGGAAAAGCATGAGATGCCAGGGCTGATTCTCAAGAGTGGAGCACAGCCCACTTGGGTTTTTAGGTAGTGGGCTGTATAGGGCTTTTTCAGTTGGAGAAAGGTGAGGAAGGGAAAAAAACAAAAACAAAAACAAAAACTTGTTTGTTAAGTTGAATAGAAAAGTTCCTTTAGGGGAGATCTAAGATAGCCAGGGTGTGAGACAAGAACAGTGATCAGGTGACTTATGAGATAAGGGGGAAAAAAAACCATGATCTGGGGAATTGTTAGCAAAGAAGGGAAAATGGCTAGGCAGGTTGGTTTCTTGAAAAAGTGAATAATCTACTTCCTTATGCCTTTGTCACCATTCTGCTGTCCTTGGTGCATTCCTGAGACCTTGGCTAGAAGTACCTGGTGAGAAGGGCAGGTAGAGCAGAGAGAAGGCCATGCATGCAGAGAGAAAAATGTTTGAAATATAAGGTATTTTGAACCATTTGCCTGTACACTGGCAAAAGTTTTCTAAATCAGTGAGAATTTGGAAATCAAAAATACCTGCTTAGACCATTTGGACCCATTGCCCAGCTTATATTGTGGCCAGGCAGCGTTTCAAAGAAAGATCTGACAATGAGGTTTGATGTTGTTCGAGAGTCAGAGAGGGTTTAAATTATTAAGGAGACAGGGAAAGAGCAAAAGAAGGGTGAGAGAAAGGAACCAGGGCTTAACCTGGGTTTACGCAGAATACCAGTATGACCCCCTTGCCCATTAAGGTGAATGGGGCCTGCACTTTCCATGTGGGCAGAGGCTGTACAGGTTGCAACTGTAGGCTTTTTAGCCTGTTAGCGGGCAAGGAGGGCGTCTGTTCTTCCAATGGCATAAGTGGCTGGCAGTAAAAGATGAGACCTCAGTGTGAGGTTCAGGAGTGACCAAGACCACACAAACCACTCTAAGGCAAATACAAAAGCTTTTATTTGGGAAAAGAACAAGCTGATAGGACTGACTCTCAAGAGCAGAGCACAGCCAACCTGAGATTCCAGATAGTGGGCTTTAAAGGGCTGTTCAGGTGGGGGGAAAGTGAGGAAGGGAAAAGAGCTCCTTTGTTCTTTACATTAACCATTTCAAATAGCTAGGGTGTGAGACCAGAACAGTGACCAGGTGACTTACAAGATAAAGGGGCAGAAAATCATGACCTGCTTGGGGAGGGGGAAGGGCATTGTTAAGCAAGGAAAAGATAATGACTGCTTGGTTTCTTGAGGAATGTGGATAACTTTCTGTCGCCATCTGGCTGTCCTAGATGACTCCATTTTTTGGAGCCTGTCCTGACCTAACACTTGGGAGGGAAGGAAGAGGAGGGAGGGGGAGAGTGTCCTGAGTTGGTGCAACCAAACCAAACAGTTCTCCTTAGGGTATGGTATACCAGAGAGTGAGAGACCTGAGGTGTCAAGAGTGCATCTTTCTAGAGACATGGGGTTGGGGCTGAGAGGTATAGCCTGGTGTACTGGCATGGATTCCATGAGGTGGGATTAAACCTGAGAGTAGGCCAATTTGAGAGGGATACTTACCAAGAAGTAGGCAGGAGAATTAGAAGGGAACAAGAGTGAGGCTGAATTGTGGTGGGTGTGAAAGCTGGTATGAGACAGAGATGGTCTGAAGCCTTCAGAGGGTCAGTGGCAGCTTGGTGGTCTGGTTAGGGGAAAGGGTGTCTGGCTGCCCAAGAGGTCAATTAGAAGCCTCCTATCCAAGTCAGGGCACCAGATATAAGGTTTGGGAGTGGATTCAATGCGTCTTTCAAGTTGTAGTCCATGTAGCAGGCAGGAGTGAGAGCTGCATGGACTACAATGAATACAGATGTGCGCTCCATGAACTTACAACATAGGCCTGAACTACTACAACATTGAAAGACACATTAAATCCAGTCAACACCCAGAAAATATCAGATCCAACAAATCCCCAAATTTTTAAGAGCCTCTACACCCAGCCAACTGATTTGGGGTTTTATCTTGTATCCTACAACTTTTCTGGAAGTGTTTATTAAAACTAAGAGTTTTCTAGTAGAGTGTATAGAGTAACTTGAATATAAAATCATGTCATCTGTGAATGCAATATGTTTCCTGTTAGGACAAGACAGGATCCCAAAAAATGGAGTATCCAAAGACAGCAGGAGGGCGACAGAGATGTAAGTGGGTCATCCACATTCCTCAAGGAACCACCCAGCCATTATCCCTTCCTTGCCTAACAATGCCCCAGGCCTAATTTTCATGCCTCCTTATCTCCCAGGTCACCTGGTCACTTCTGGTCTCATACCCTAGCTATTTGAAATGGCTAATGTAAAGAACAAAGGAATTCTTTTCCTTTCCTAAACTTCCCCCAACTGAAGAGCTCTATACAGCCCACTATGTGTAATCTCAAATTTACTGGGCTCCACTCTTGAGAGTCAGTCCTGTCAGTTTGTGTTTTTTCCCAAACCAAAGCTTTCATCTTTGCCTCATAGTGGTCTGCATGGGCTCAGTCGCTCCTGAATCTTACACTTGCTTTCCTGTTTGTATCCCCTTTATGCCCCTCTCTTTTCTTATTGCTCTAGCTCAGATTACAAGAACTGTGTTGAGTAAGAATGGAGACAGTGGATACCCTTGTCTTATATCTTGATCTTAGAGGAAATGCTTTCAGTTTTTCCCAATTCAGTACAATGTTGGTTTTGGCTTGTGGGTTTATCATATATTGCTTTTATTATTTTGAGATATGTTCTGTATATTCCTAGTTTTTCTAGAAATCTCATCATGAAGACATGGTGAACTTTGTCAAATGCCTTTTCTCTCTCTGTCCTGATGATTATAAAATTTCCATACTTTTTATTTATATGGTAAAATATACTTGTTGGTTTATGTTGAACCAAATTTGCATCTCTGGGATGAAACAAATCTAGTCATGGCATATAATATTCTCAATGTATTCTTGAATTCTGTTTGCAAGTTTTTTTTTGTTAAGAGATTTTGTCTGTAGTCTGATTTTTATTTTTATTTTTTTGCTGTGTCTTTATACTGTTTTGGTATCAGGATATTACTGGCTTTATAGGATGAGTTTGGTAGTATTACTTATCTTTCTATTTTGTGGGACAATGGGAAAAGTGTTAGTATTAGACAAGATCTGGCATGTTGATGATGGTATAGCCTTAGTCATGTGTTGGTATCAGAATTTGGCAGTGAGTCCTTCCTAATGGTTCTGGGCTTTACTTTGTGGGGAGACCTTTAATTGCTGCTTCAATCTCATTGCTTGTTATGGGTTTGCTTAAATTATTTATATTTTTTGGCTTATGCTAATTTTGGTAGGTGAGGTGATTTGAATTATGACCCTTTATAGCCTAAAGTATCTGTGAACTAAAATTCCCAGAAAACAGCTCTATCTGCTGCACCTACTTCCAGCAAGGCTGAATGGACTTTTAAGGCTCCTATGATCACAGAGATGGAATG
Source organism: Jaculus jaculus (assembly GCF_020740685.1). Lineage (NCBI taxonomy): Eukaryota > Metazoa > Chordata > Mammalia > Rodentia > Dipodidae > Jaculus > Jaculus jaculus. Next base: position 87,042,463 of record NC_059107.1, on the reverse strand, counting down.
TTGCAAGTCAGAGCCAAATTACCTTGGGTACGTTTAGCCCTTAATAGCCATTTATTGACCAGTCTGAACTAAAATCCTGGTGACTATCAGTTAATAAGGTTTAATACTTTTTGAAAAGCAAGAACAGACACCAGCTTCCACCAACCCAAGGGCCAAGAATGTCATCAGATAGCAGCTGAGGCCTATTGTGGAGATCCCTCCCCCCTTTTCTGTAACCTGCCTGCCAGATGTTCAGCCAATGTATTTGAAAAGTGCCTTGATTTATGACTTTCTTTTGTTTTGTAACTATAAAACCTTCATAAAATTGTTAAAACATTGGAACATGGAGTTTGGGTTAACCTAAATTTGTGTTCCCAGGCCATGGTCACTCATATTTGGCTCCAGAATAATAAACTATTCCTTATCTCCTTTGAGGTGAGAGCTGTGTCTTTTGCATCAACATATCTTTGATTAAGATTGAGTTTCCTATTTAGTTTTCCATAGGCAGAGCCTATGTGGAGGAGGTATGGCACTGGGAGAAGATCTTGAGTCCAGTGCTTCTGGGTATGCAGAGAGCCAGCTTGAGCTCTGGCTGTTTGTGCTTGCTGGTGTTGGCAGTTGTCTCTCTGCTGTGAATGTATGAAGTGAGCCATTTTATTCTACCATGATGGAACTAGTCCTGGAATCTGTAAACCTGAAATAAACCTCTTCTTGAGTATTTGTACCAGTAATGGGAAAGTAACTGCAATGGAAAATGTAATAGGAGTTAGGTCAATGCTGTGATAAATCTGATCATGTGGATTTTTGTCTTTTGGAATATGTTTGCAGGAAGAATGTGTTAGGATTTTGTACTTTGGACTGGTGATGCCTCACAATAATGTAAACAGAGCTTGATGGATTATTCTGGTGAGAAGTTGAAAATGTTAACTGTATAGAGAAATGTGGGCTATGAAGGCTTGGCTTATGAGTTTTCAAAAGGCAAGGTGAAAACTTTGTTGAAATTAGGATACTGGCAGAAAACCTTGCTGCCTTCTTCTCATGCCAAAAGAGTTCAAAGTTAAATTCAAAAGTAATGGACTGGTGTGCTTGGAAGAGCTGTAGAACAGAAATATGTGAAAGATGCACACTTTATCACAGGAAAAAATTCGAGCAAGTTTGAAGTTAAAGGTACAGAGATTAGTTTTAAATTATTTAAGTCACTATTCTTAAGGGAATGACCAACATTAAAGGTGGGACAACGCTTGTTGGATCAATGGAAATTATGCCCTGAGGGTGATTCTTGGAGTTCTCAAGATAGTAATAATACAGATTATTATTTTTTACTTTTTTATTTGACATAGAGAAAGAGAGGGAGAGAGAGAGAGAATGGGTGTGCCAGGGCTCTAGCCACTGCAAATGAACGCATATGCCCCCTTGTGTATCTGGCTAACATGGGTCCTTGGGAATTGAACCTGGGTCCTTTGGCTTTGCAGACAAACACCTTAACTGCTAAGCCATCCCTCCAGCTCCAGATTATTTTTTAAATTATTTATTTATTTTATTTGAGAGAAAGTAAGAGGCAGAAAGAGAGAAAAAGAGAGAGAAAATGGATGCACCAGGCTCTTTGGCCACTGTAAATGATCTCCAGATACATGTACCACCTTGTGCATCTGACTTGCTGGAAAATCAAACCTGGATCCTTTGACTTATATGCTAACACCTTAACAGCTAAGCCATCTCTCTAGCCAGCAAATTCTTTTGAAAGGACCTGGTTTGAAGAAACACTGGAGAAAGTGTGTCATCCTCTTCAAGGTTAAGCTTTATTCCCCTTTGGATTTACAAATTTGGCTATGCCACTCACCTGGTACTGATTTTGGAAGCATGAAAAATATAGGGAAGTGGATCATGAAGTGAACATAGTTCCAGGAACTGCTGAGATGCAACTATGTGAAGCAGAGTTGAAATTCTTCTATGGAGACCCAATAAGGCCATAATATGAAAAGGAATTGGTTTCAGTAGCTTCAGAGATGCATCAGCATAAAACAGAGTTGAAATCCTTGTACAGAAACAAGTAAGGCCATTGTATGCAGCTATAAAGATGCACCATAGTTTACAGTGTAGACCCAAAGGTGTTTTGGATATACCAGACTATGACATGGCGGTCATGGAGAGCTTATATCTCAGGATGGAATTTTCCCTGAGCTATGAGCAGCCCAAGAACTCATTTCTGGTTATGGATATTGGACTTGAAACTGCATGTTTGATACTTGCCTGCTGCTTCCTAATTTTTCCATTAGTACAGCCTCTCCCTGTTTATAGTGGGAATGTTTAATTTGTGCTATTATGTATTGGAACTATGTATCTTGTGTTTTGACTCTACAGGGTTCACAGTTAAGATTCAGTCTTGAATCTCAAATTAGACTTTGGACATTTGAACAGTAGTGAAGCTTATAAAGGTGATGGGTCCTTTGAAGTTATACTGAGTACAATTTGATTATGAGATGATCATGAATCTATAGGGCCAAGTACAGAATATGGTGGTTTGAATATATTACCCCAAAGCCTGAGGTATTGCTTATTAAGATTAAGCTTCCTGGGCTGGAGAGATGGCTTAGCGGTTAAGCGCTTGCCTGTGAAGCCTAAGGACCTCAGTTTGAGGCTCGGTTCCCCAGGTCCCACGTTAGCCAGATGCACAAGGGGGCGCATGCGTCTAGAGTTCGTTTGCAGAGGCTGGAAGCCCTGGCGCGCCCATTCTCTCTCTCTCCCTCTATCTGTCATTCTCTCTGTGTCTGTCGCTCTCAAAAAAAAAAAAAAAGATTAAGCTTCCTACTTAGTCTTGAGCAGGCAGAGCCCTGCTGAAGGAGGTATGGTATGGTAGTTTAAATACATGTCCCCCAATAGATTCAAGAGTTTATTAAATCTTCTTGGATTTCTAGCCACCTGGCTGGAGGAGGTATCACTGGTAGTCCAGCCCTGAGGTGTGGTGGTAGATTTGACTTTCCAATCTAAAGATGTGCAAAGTGCCTGGGGTTTCTGAATTGTGCTTGTTTTGCTGTATGGTTTTAGGTATTTGGCTTGTGGTCTCTTTCTCTCTATCTCTCTCTCGCTGCCTGGTCCTTTAAGAGAGGACCAACTTCTTCTACCATTATGGAACTTCCCTTGGATCTGTAAGCTTCAATAAATATCCCTTCCTGCATAACTTTGCCTAGTTTAGAAGTCTATCTCAGTGAACCTTGAGCAGTCTACAACATATGGCATTGAGGGTAGATCTTGAATTTTATCCTATTAGATGTGTACACAGCCAGCTTGAGCTCTAGCTGTTCATACTTGCTGGTATTGCCAGTTGTCTCTCTGCTGGGAATGTATAAAGCTCCAACATGATGGAGCTTTCCCTAGAATCTATAATCCCAAAATAAACCATTTCCTCCCATAGGCTGCTTCTGTTTGTTTTTTCTAGCAGTATAAAGGTAAGTGCAACAACAGGTCATATGTACTAGAAATGCATCCATTTCATCTAGGCTCTCCATCTTCTTAAAATATGTTTATTATTTTATTTCATTTTCTCTGTGTGTAGTATGAGTGCTGTGTTGAATGCAGGTGTATGTGCTGACACAACTCCCTGTACACTCTCCTGTGGTGCCCTATAGACTCTATTGCAGCAATAAGAGGAGAATATTGGATGTTCTCCTCCATCACTCACCCAGCTGCCTTTTCTTTGAAGCTGAGTCTCTTGCTGATTCCAGAGCTTGCCATTCATGAGCCCTAGAAATTCTGTGCTCTCTACTCCCTAGGAGTCTAGGGTTAAAGACAGGTGTGGCCATGCCTTGTTGTTTATGTGGGTCCTGGTGCTTTGAACTCAGGTGGTCTCTGACTTTCGTAGGAAACACACTTAACCACCGAGCTATATGTACAGCCAAGAATATAAGTATTCCGGGTATTTCTTAATGATTTGATGGATTTGATTGGAGTCAGGTATAAAAACTGCTGCTTTTTTTTCCTCCCTAAGGAAGGTTCTCACTCTACCTTAGGCTGACCTGGAATTTACTATGTAGTCTCTGGATGGCCTTGAGCTCATGGTGATCCTCCTACCTCTGCCTCTCAAGTGCTGGGATTAAGGGCATGTGCCACCATGCCAGGATACAACTCATTTCTTGTCTTTAATTGTATTTAGTTTGATCTTCTATCTTGGTTGGTTTTCTCATTTTGTTAGTATTTTGAAGAAATAACTCATTGTCGATAGAGCAAAAGGAATTATCTCATTTTTTTTTTTTATTTGATAATGCTTTCTAAGTGGCCTCTTATGTGGAAAACTTTGGAGAAGTTTCCATGTACCACTGAGAAGAATGAGTCTTCCCCATCTCTTGGATTGAATGTTCAGTAGATAGTTGTCAAATCCAGCTGGTCTGAAGTATCTTTAGATGATGGATGACATGTCCAAATATGTGAGTAAGATATTAAAATTGCTCACTATTGTATGCAGTAGTTTGAATGTATGTCCTCCATAGACTGAGGTGTTTTATTAAAGCTTGTACCTTGGGTCTCCAGTCATATGGCTGGAGGAGATGTCATTGGGGGCAGAACTAAATTCTATCCCATGGTATGCAAAGAGGTCTGAGTTTTGGGGGTCCTTCTTGCTGCCAGTTTTGTGCTTTCTTCTTTTTGGTGTTGCTAGCTGTTTGGTTGTTTATCTCTGCTTGGATGTATGGAAGCAGCTTCTTCCATCACTGATGGAACTTCCTATGTATCTGTAGGCTTGAAATAAACCCCTTCCTTCCCTAAAGTGTGTCTGGTTTGGATGTTTATCTCATCAGTATGACACTGTCTACAACATTGTATTAGAACCACACATGACTTTTATGTCTATTAGTGTTTGTTTTATGATGCTTGAATCCTCAATACTTGCTGTACAAGTGTTTAGAATTGTTGTGACTTCTTGATGAATTATTCTCTTTATTAATATACTGTGGTTGTTTTTTGCTCTTGACTAGCTTTGGTTTGAAATCTACTTTACACATATAAGAACAACTATACCTCTTTGAAGTTTCCATTGCTTGGCAGGTTGATTTCCATCATTTGATGCTCAGCTTTTGGGCATTTTTGCTAGGCAGGTGTGTTTCATGGATAGAGTATATAATTATATCTTGTTTTATAATCTGGTCAGTTAGTCTGTGTCTTCTTATTGGTGAGTTGAGACCATTTTCATTTAAGGTTATTATTGAGATGGGCTTTCCTGTGATTTTGTTAGGTCATGTTCTGGAACATGGCTGATTCATTTCTAAATCATTTTTGCTCTCCTGTTCTCTTCTTGGTGAGTTATTCTTGCTTGTGTAGATTTGACTTTTTATTCTTCTTCCATAGATAGTATTTCTATAAGAACTTTTTATAGTTCTGGTTTGGTTGTCATGAATTGTGTTTGTCTTAGGATATCCCTATTTTTCCAATTATTTTGAAAGATAAGTTTGTTCAGTATAGTATTATTGGTTGGAAATTTGTTACTTTCAAGGCTTGAAATGCATTGTTCCATGTTTTTTCTAGGTTTGGGGGTGCTGAGGAAAGAGCTGAAATTATTCTAATGCTTTATATGTGAGGTGGCATTTTCTTTTTACATCTTTTAGTATTGTTTCTTTAAATATTTATTTATTTATTTGAGGGAGAGAGAGGAAAAAAAGGGCATGCCAAGACCCATAGCTATTGCAAATGAACTCCAGATGCATGCATCCCCTTGTGCATTTGACTTTGTGTGGGGAATCAAATACATGTCTTTAGGTCTTGCAGGCAAGCACCTTAACCACTGAGCAATCTCTAGCTCTAGCTTGTATTTTTGACATTTTGAGTATGATGTGTTGTGGAATTTCTTCTCTGGTCATGTGTAATTTTGTTTCTAAATACCTCTTGAGTTTGTATGTCAACTACTCTCTTGCTCTCTGGGAAAATTTCAATGATTTCATTAAATAATCCTTAAATTCCTTTAGATGGTACCTCAACTTCTTCTTCTACCTGTGGATTCTAAAATTTGGTCTCAAATGATTTCTAGACTTTATGTTCCTTGGACTTTTTTTTCTTTATATGTATCTATGTATTGTCTCAACTTTGTCCTTTATCTATGTGTAGATCTTGTGTAGATTTGACTTTTTATTTCCTCCATAGATAGTATTTCTATAAGAATTTTTTTTAAAGTTCTGATTTGGTTGTCTTTGTCTTGGAATATCCCTATTTTTCCAATTATTATGAAAGATAAGTTTGTTCAGTATAGTATTCTTGTTAGTAATGCCCTCTTATAGGATTTTTATTTGAATGCAGTCAACATTAGATTTGCCTAGCCACATGAAGCTTAGATAAACTTTTATATGATAATAGGGTAAGGTGTATAATTATCTGTGTAACTTAGTAAAGACTCTGATTTTTGTATCAATTTTGAATGACTTATAAATACAAGTCACCAAGAGCTTGATTACCTAGATACATGGATTAAATTGGGGTGCTAAACATAACCGAAAGCCAATCTATGGTGTGTAGAAATCAGGTAAAGTTCAATGTGGAGGCATGTGCTGTGAGAACTCTAGCCCTCTGTCACTCGCCTCACAAGTAGGGAGTAAATTTCAGTACCAATTCATACATACCACTCTGCAGATGTTTTCTGTGGGAAATAAGATACAATTGAGTTTTGTTCATTTATTTTATAGCCTTTGGGATCTTTGGTGGTTTGTTTTTCATCCATTTCTTCTTCCTTTCTTTTCTTAATGTTTTAATGGTATTGAAGGAATACCATATATTTAATGTTTCTAGCTTATATTAGTTTAGATGGAATATAATCAATGTGTCTATAAGAAATGTAAATGTATGTAGGACTTTCAGGGAAGGAATATATGTTACACTTCCCTTCTCTGAAATTGAAGTGGGAAAGATTCCTGTGACAGTAGTTAACAAGAACTCTGTGACTCTGAGCCTGACCCCTTTGGACAATATATAACTACCTTATCGCAGGAGACAGCTCCCTGTACTAAATCTTATTTGACAGAACCCTACACTCATGGATATAAATCTCTCACCTTTCTAGGAGAATTTAGAGAAAGGATTGTAAATGGTATATAATCCCAGCACATTCTGAGTTAGGGGCCTCTGTTGTTTTTTGGCGTGAGCCAGCAAAGGTCTGCATGTGAATAAAGGCTCTCTCCCTCTCTCTGAAGTGGATTTTGTCTGATTATTCTAATTGACTCATTAATTCCTGTAACATAGTTGGTGTGTTGGCTGGGAAATTGAGTCAAGAGAGTCTTGCACCAAAACAATTGGACCTTTGAGCCACTGGCATGGGCAGTTGAGTGTCTGTGGGATATGGCGACTCCATTTGATTTGGAAAGCACAGTCCCTGATGGTTTCCAGGGTCCAAACTTGGATTGGAGCTTTGCCCTCCCTTGGCGCCTCAGCTCCCAACCAGGTTTGGAAGAGAAGATGGACAGAGTTACCAGACAAATGGCCCAGGTAGGTCCTGGGGTGGGGGGGGCACAGGAAGTAGACTGAGAAAGAGCCTGGTCATAGGGCCATTCAGAGTAGACCGCATGTGTGTACAGGGCCCAAATTGTGGCTGACAGGGGGCTCCGTGTGTATTTGGAGGTGAAAGGGTTGCTCCATGTTTATTTGGAGATGCTCCATGGAGCTGAAAGGGGGCACAACATGTATTCAGAGTTGAAAGTTAAAGCTTACAGAGGCCCAACAAGGGGCCATTAAGAGGCATTTACATAGTGATAGCAACGGAATTCCCACAAGGGGAGAGAGAACTGTAATTTAACCTCTGTGTGAATGTGTGAATGAATGGACAACTCAGTCTGCTTGAGTTTTGAGTTCGAATTTGTAGTCCTATGCTGGGCATCCTTAAGATCCACACTGAGGCCAAAGATTTCAGTTGGGCTCATATTGCGGTACTGGGTCAAGTGACATAAGGTCTTATGGTGTGTGGGTTCCCAGCCTTTTGCTCCGGGCTGGCCACAGTTCCCCCTGAAAGTGCCCAGGCAACCCAGGTGGGTAAGCATGTGAGAGAGAAGCACTCCGGGAGATAGTTTAACAGCTCTCTCAGTTTATTGCCAGTGAAATGGGTTTATAAGCATCTGAGGGTGGGGGGAAGGGTCATACGGGGATTGGACGTACCAAGTTCATTTCTGATGCCTAATTAGCATATGAGGACCTTCATTATAGCACGTAGGCAATGGTGGGGGGGGGTTAGGTGATCTAGGGTCTCAGGAGGATGGGTTGTGTGAGGGCTGATAAGGAGTTTCCTAGGCAACTGGCCAAAGGTTACAGGGCTATGGGCAGAGCCTAAGTTCAGGTGTGCTGGGCTTGGAGAGGGAGTGGCCTCCTGGAGCCTGGGGGTATTTAGCCGTGCCTGGAAGCTCAGGATCCTCTCCTGAAGGCTCCAGCCTGTGCCTGGCAGTGCCTGACAATGGTGGGATTGGAATCCTATCCAATCTCAAGTCACAAGCTGAACCTACTATAGCCAAGCACTGATGAAGTTCCTTCATCATGGCCAGATGGGCATCTGGATGGCTTCCTTCAGAGGCGCAACCCCCTTCCTTGTAGGTCATGTGTCACTGAAACTCAGATGGGGTGGGGGGAATGGAGATTAAACTTCTGGCTGTTTACTTTTCCTTGCTAGTGGATAATGGGAAGCTAAAGCCTTTTCCTTTTGTTTATTAATTTCCTGTTGAGAATGGACTAAAGCTATTCCCCAGGTGGCCTGATAACTTCAAGGTTGAATCTGGCTGTCTGTGAACTTGTAAGATTTATGGTCCAAAAGAATTTATCCATGGAGGTCAGTGGTTTATAAATCCTTCAGTTTTATGCTGAAGTTTTATGATAAGGTGGTAAGGAGTATCCTAAGACATTGTTCCCCCAATAGACTGGCTGATGCATTCATGACTCCACTGGGTAAATAAAGGGAGAAAGACCAGAAAAGACAAATAACACAGAGATGGATGTTCAGAAGACTTGAGAGGAAAATAAAATGCTATTGAACATGAACCACACTAGGGTTGATAAGAAAAGTGAAGTTGTTACAAAATTTACAACTGGGAAATATGTGCTGAAGATATTCTCTTTCCTTTTAGGGCAGTTTCCTTTTGTCCTGATGGAACATAAAACTATTTTAATTACATAGATACATGGACAAAAGGTTATTTTGGATCTGCTAGGTATGGTATTTTCTTTGTTTATTTGCTATCAAATTATCTTAAAGGGACCAAAAGATCCTAACTGGCTTTATTAAAAAAAAAAAAAAAAAAAAAAAAAGGAACTATGAGAATTGTAACCCAGAGTAACAGATGTCTCATTTGGTCACAGACATGCCAGGTTACATACAGAAAGACAGTAAATTGACTATTCTATCGGGCAAATATATTTCAAGATTATTTGGCTCTGGACAGACAGCAATCAATTCTCCTTAACTGCTGAAGATGATGTTCTAAGAATACAAGTTTAACCCTTAGGAACTTCTGTTTTAGTTCCTTTTTGTATGCTGGACAGGCATAGAGACCACTTTTCAGAAAAAGTGGGTTTATAAGAGCCACCAAAGAAATAATTCCCTGGATTACATTGTCTATTAGACTCTACAACCTGGCTATTAACTTATACAACCTTTCTGTATGTGGCATGACATTTACAGGTGACACAGACAAATATTATATTCAAGGTCAAAAATGACAATTACAGGTGAGAGAAACAAGCTTTGTCTATAAAAAACAGACATTAACTTAGATAAAGAAAGTTAACTAAAGTTAAGAGACTAATAAATGAAAGTACTTTACTTACTTGGTATAGGCAAAAGATTTAGGAATATGAAAGGATGTCATAGTAAAAAGACTAAAGGTTGATTATTTTTGTCAAGTTTTATATGACCAGGAAATTATAAGCTTTGTATCATTGGGCCTAATGTTGTCTCTTCAAATGAATTTCCCTGTTAAATGAGGTTTTTTCTAACAGGAATTATATGAGATCAAAACAATAAATGTGGAGAGGAATTTATGTATTATATTAAAACAACCAGTTTGTTCACATACAAGCTTAAGATTCAGACATAACTCTAAATAGGGATTATTGAAGGCTTCCCTGGAAAAGATAGTATTTTAAAAGGAAGAAATCTTGTTGTTATGAACAAAAGAACAGACAATCAGGGATTAATTTTAAAAAAACATGGGCTGGAGAGATGGCTTAGCGGTTAAGCACTTGCCTGTGAAGCCTAAGGACCCCGGGTTCGAGGCTTGATTCCCCAGAACTCACATTAGCCAGATGCACAAGGGGGCACAGGTGTCTGGAGTTTGTTTGCAGTGGCTAGAAGCCCTAACATGCCCATTCTCTCTCTCTCTTTCTGCCTCTTTCTCTCTCTGTCTGTTGCCCTCAAATAAATAAGTCAAATAAACAAAATAAAAAAAAACCATAAATCTAAAATTCTTGTTGAAAACAACTTTTATAAACATCAATATAAGTATAGCAATATCTAAGAGTAAAATTGGATTTACTAGGACTTGACAAAGAAAAGTACCATATATAGCCTACCCATAATGATTTGGAAAATAGATGTCAACTCACTCTCACTTCTTTTTTTGTTTGTTTGTTTGTTTTTCGGTTTTTCGAGGCTCAAAGATGAACAAAGACTGACCCAACTTTATTAACATTAAAAAGAACCATTTTCTTCTAACCACAGAACTGGTTCCAGATACTTCTAAGCTAAAAGATATAGAACTGGTTAAAATTAAATTATTAGAAGGTATTGTTATTAGGGAATATTAAATTTGCATAACCAAAATTCCTTTCCTTTTAGAGCAGTTTACTTTTGTCCTGATGGAACATAAAACTGTTTTAATTACATAGATACATGGACAAAAGGTTATCTTGGATCTGCTATATATGGTACTTTCTTCTTTTGTTTGTTTGTTTGTTTTTCCGTTTTTCGAGGTAGGGTCTCACTCCAGCCCAGGCTGACCTGGAATTCACTATGTAATCTCAGCGTGACCTAGAACTCGTGGCAATCCACCTACCTCTGCCTCCCGAGTACTGGGAGTAAAGGCATGCACCACCACGCTCGGCTCACTTCTTTACACTAGAAATGGATAATAAGGAGTTATAAAGTCTTTACTCTGCACAAGAATAAGAGGAAACCCAGAAAGTCAACTATAGTTAAAAATAACTTTTACATTGGTGCATATCAGATAGCATTGGGTTTTAGCTTTGCAGCACAAAAAACATAAACCTATAAGGTAATATGTAATGTGTCCTGTTAGCAAAGTTTATATATTGATCTGATCACAAGAAATATTTCAATAATGCCTTATAACTGTTAATATATAATGTACAATTATTATAGTACAAAGGTTAATGCTCATAACAAAAAAATAATATGCTGATTTTTGGAAAACTGGTAAAAATAAAGTATATAGAGTATTGCTTCAAAAATAACATTTAAATAAAACTTGACAAAAGGCAAATATATTTAAATGTATTTAAACATTTGGAGACATTTATAATTAATCAATTTTAAGTGAAAGATAACAGATATTAAAAAGGTTGTTCATTAAGATGATTAAAAGATAACATCTTGATTTTTCTGTCCAAAATATGCATTTGTTAACCAGTTATGTCATGGTATCCAAGTTATAAATTGTGATTGCCATGCCTCAAGGTGTAAGGTTAAGACTTCAGTTCACTGATGTTAACCTGTGCTTGGTAATGTTTATAATTCAACCAAATTAACTATGCTTCTATGTCAACCTTTTAACTACTAAAAAACAAAAACGAAAAGAAAAACAACTGAGCCTTAATGTCAAGATTTACTCATTAGTATTTAATCTTCTAGCAGAAGATTATTATATTTAAAGATACTGTAACTATGAGATGACCCTGTCTTTTCATGCTGGTTCTGCTAGGTGGTCATTCCTGAAGTTATCTTATAAGTCCATAAAAATGATTTAGTTATTGTAAACTGTCATAAATTAAGTTATAAAATTGCCCAATGGTTAGAGGCTTTATTTAGGCTACTTTATGTCTGATAGAATATCTCTAATATATGTAACATTCACACTAGTTTAGCTCAACAATAACCAGGTTCTGCTTTATTCTTAAGCTGTGTGTAATCAAAATCTCAGTCAAGGTTTTAGTTACATAGGTGTTCCATTACTGGTCTCTTAAGTTCATTGCTAATAGGTATCTTGATACTTAATACATGTTCCCTGCTCTAGGACATAGCCTCATATTCAAATGATCTTCACTGATAAAAAAAAAAGTCTTAATCTCTGCTGTTCTGCTTCCAGTTTTACTAACGTTGTTTTCAAATACAGATGCCAAGTTTTAAAAAAATATTTATTTTATTTTTATTTAGTTATTTGACAGAGAAAGAGGGAGAGACAGAGACAGAGAGGGGGAAGAGAGAGAGAGAGAGAGAGAGAATGGGTGTGCCAGGGCTTCCAGCCACTGCAAACTCCAGACATGTGTGCCCCTTGTAATTCTGGCTAATGTGGGTCCTAGGGAATTGAACCTGGGTCCTTTGGCTTTGCAGGCAAATGCCTTAACCACTAAGCCATCCCTCCAGCTCCCAGATGCCAAGTTTTTATACTGACTTTTCTTTTCCTGGCAAACAAGTTCTAGATCAAATCAATTCATTTAAAGCTGTTGGTAAACAATTGTTTTCAGGGCTACTAACATGTTCTGCCTGTACTTAAACTATTTTCCAGATATGGTTTATTGTCATATGACAACTAAACTTAAATATTAATCAGAATGATTTTAACTTTTTTTGGTTTTTCAAGATAGGTTTTCACTCTAGTACTCGCTGACCTGGAATTTACTATGTAATCTAATGGTAACCTCAAACTCACAGTGATCCTCCTCCTCTGCCTCCCAAGTGCTGGGATTAAAGGCGTGCATCACCATGCCGGCTAAACTTTTGTGTTCTTCTCTAACCAGATCTGCCTTATTAACCAGATATATTCTTCACTTATTTATGCAGATCTGTTTTGCTAATCAGGTGTGTATAGTTTCTCTGAGTGATTAATAGCCATATGTAGAGTGAAAGTCAATGGGAAACATCAGAGTTAAGAGGATAACCAATATTTTGGTTTCTACTCCTAGGTCAGAAGGCTACAGGAGATGAGGAAACACTTCGAACTTGTAGCCTTTGGAAAATTAGCTGTCTTCTTGATCAGAGAGGACATGGAAACCTGGAGACCAGGATATGGGCTCCAAGTCAGTGTATGTGCAGAAGAAGAGTCATCTCAGATGCTTTTAAAGGAAGCCACGTTGTCAGCGTGGCCCTGACTCATCCTGGCAGGTGACACAACAGAGAGAGTCCTAGAGCTCCTCACAGGTCCCCAAGATTCTCCGACAGAGCCATACCTGGCCTCTAAAGTACCATGTATTGTTAATTATGGCTGCCTGTATGGCCTTAAACACCCAGTAAGAGAATATAACCACACAAAATGTTTCAGAATAAATGAAAAGTCAGAGTAATAGGTTCCTTTGTCTGATGTTGGCTTACATTACTAAGCTCATATGTTAACTTAGACCTTCTTCTGCTTATGTCTGGCTCTGATTAATTAGCCACGGATTCCCTTCAAATTAAAAAAATTAAAAGGGGAAATGAAGGAAATAAAATGCCTAAGGATTAAATTAACCCAGGAAAGGTGCAATGAGTAAAGATACAAATTATTTAAAAGGAGATAACTTAAGAAGGAAAAAAATCTAGATGTAACTTGATCTAAGCTGACAGCTCAGGATGGGATGTTTGACCAGGCTTTCTTTAATCAGCCCAATTGGAGGGGTAAAATAGACAACCCAAAGATTGTCATTACTGGCTATGTTTACCTAGTGATTCTCAATTGGTATTGGTCCAGTCTCTCCTTGTTATAGTTTGTTACAATGAAAATGCTTACTTTGCCATCATGCGTTAAAATATGTAGCTTGCCTGATTTTATAGGATTCATAGTTATCAAACAGTCCTAAACCTCAGATGAGGCTTGAAGCTTTAGAACTATTTTAAAGTCAGTAAAATGTTATGGGGACTTATAAAGCTAATCTAAATATGGTTTATATTATGAGAAAATTATGCACCTATGAAAAAAAATCAATGGTTTTAATGTGTGGACCCATAAAATCAGACATAAATCTCCAATGGATAGAACCCTACCAAGGAAAAAGGTGTGTTTGAAAAAAATATGAAGCCCAATCCTAAGATTTAAAATACTAGTGATGCTGGTTGTTTGGTGGTGTTCCTCTTGAATTTGCAACACAAGAAGATGCACTTACCCTTAGGAAACTGGACACCTCCCTCACCAGCCAGTGGTGTATTCTAAATAAAAGACTGGAAGAAGGAGCCACTCCATCCAGTTTGGACTGGGCCCCCATGGTGTAATACATAACTCTAAGTGCTAATAGAGTTACAGGTGCCACTCTGGATTCATCACACTCAGCTAAAGAAGGCCCATATGGCTGAAGGGAGCTTACCTTGGATGACACAACAATGTCCAGACAAACCACTCTGAATCACCCTGCAGAGGTGCCAGGAGCACTCCAAATATTGGCAGCTCTGCTCTGACCACATCCAGAAGGTGGGGTCAGTCTATGCACAGCTTAAGCTTGAGGATCTACAGGCCTGCACCAATCATACAACCAGGAGCCAATTGGTCCATGTGTGCCAGAAGCTTGAAGAAGTCTATGGAGGATACCTCTGGACAATCATCAAAATGCCACTCTGTCCAATTAGGTATGGCAGTAGTACCATTGCTGATATTCTCAGTGGGTATGGGGCAATGGCCCCATGGGGTTAAAACATGGGGGAGGATAACTATAGCTCTATTCTATATAATGACAGGAAACACCACTGGAGGGGCTATTTTTGTTAACAGTCTGTCCTGTATCAAGCCATACAGTACTGGGAAGCACTCATGAATAGGAGCTAAAAATGCAAAAAACAATAGGAGTCTCTACACACTTTAAAAAAATGTTTATTTTTATTTTATTTTATTTTGGTTATTTATGGTAGGGTTTCACTCTAGCCCAAGCTGGCCTGGAATTCACTATGGAGTCTCAGGATGGCCTTGAACTCATGGCGATCCTCCTACCTCTGCCTCCCAAGTGCTGGGATTAAAGGCGTGTGCCACCACAACCAGCTGTTTATTTTTATTTATTTATTTGAAAGCAACAGACAGAGAGAGAAAGAGGCAGATATATAAAGAGAATGGGCACGCCAGGGCCTCCAGCACTGCAAGTGAACTCCAGACACGTGTGCTCCCTTGTGCATCTGGCTAACGTGGGTCCTGGGGAACCGAGCCTTGAACCGGGGTCCTTAGGCTTCACAGGCAAGTGCTTAACCACTAAGCCATCTCTCTAGCCTTCTCTACACACTTTTAATATACCTTGTCTGCTAATCACATGGATAATGTGCACCAAGTAGCCAAGTCATGGAAGGCCTACAAAAGCAGCTTAATTCCCTGGCTGAAATGGTTATACAGAACCAGAGAGGGCTGAATCTGATTACAGCTGATAAAGGAAGACTATGCTTATTTTCAATAAGGAATGCTGCTTTATACAAAAAAATCTGGAGTTACTATGAATAAAGTCCAGAGACTTAAAGAAAGCATGGCTAAAGGAGATACAATTGACAAACTCCTGGATGTTGTGGGACAGCTATTAGTCATGGGCTAACTGGTCTATGCCCCTGATCAGACCACTAACAAAGACCTTCTTAGCATTATTAATTGCGCATTTCATCTTGCACCTCCTAAGTAACTTATCACCATTAGATTTTCCCAGCCCAAGGGCTTATTATAGTCCAATGAAACAAGAAGATTCAGATTTATAAAAGTTGAAGTCTATTATATAAAATTGACAAGACTTCAAAAGGGAGGAAACTATTGAAGGAATACCATATATTTAATGTTTCTATCTTATATTAGTGTAGATGGAATATAATCAATGGTTCTATAAGAATGTAAATGTACCTAGGATTTTCAGTGAAGTAATAGATGTTTTACTTCCTTCCTCTGAAACTGAAGTGGGGAAGATTTCTCTGATGGTAGCTAACAAGAATTCTCTGACTCTGAGCCTGACCCCTTTGGACAATATATAACTACCTTATCTCAGGAGACAGCGCCCTATACTTAATCCTATTTGACAGAACCCTATGCTCATAGATGTAAGTCTCTCCCCTCTCTAAGCATGAGGGAATTCAGACAAAGGATTGTAAAAAGTATATAAGTCCAGCATAATCTGAGTTCAGGGCCTCTGCTGGTTTTTGGCGTGAGCCAGCAGAGATCCGTGCATGAATAAAGGCTCTCTCCATCTCTCTGAAGTGGATTTTGCCTGATTATTCTCATTGACTCATTAATTCCTACAACAATGGTAGCATCTGTTGTCTACTCTTAGCATCTCAATAGTGTGCAAGTACAACTCCAGAAAGGTAAATCAGCAGAAGAGTGCTCAGAAGAGAGCTGATATGGTTGGGGTTTCTCAAACTAGGAAAATTTATGTTAGTAGGTAGTAGATACACTCCAACAGTTAAGAAAGAGTAAATTGTGGGCTGGAGGGGTGGCTTAGTGATTAAGGTACTTGCCTGTGAAGCCTAAGGACTAAGATTCAATTTCCCATACTGCCGTAAGCCAGGTGCACAAGGCGGTGCATGCATCTGGAGTTTGTTTGCAGTGGCTGGAGGCCCTGGAGTGCCCATTCACTCTCTCTCTCTCTCTCTCTCTCTCTCCTTTTTCTCTCCATTTCTCTGTCTCAGATAAACAAATAAATAAATAAAGTATTTTAAATAAAAGAGTAACTAAACCATGAATTCACACCATTCTTCATATCTTTTATATTCCAAATTTCAAGAATTCATTCTATTACATTTTTAGTATTTTATAACCTGGAATTACCAAAATCATTGATCTAAATCTACCATGTGATTATGCATTTCTTGAAAAGTCATGAAGTCCTCACAAATTATTCATTTCATTATTCATTCATCAAGATTAAGTATTGTGTTGGCTGTTATATTCCTTAATAAATCTTTTCATTGATTAATTGTACAAATGATTTACACATTTAACTGCATTTTAGTTTGCTGCTTAGTAAGCCATAAGCCCTTAAAAGATGAGATTAAAAATTGCTTGAGGTAATGCTTTTTGTATGAGTTGAATGATTCAAACACAACTGTGAAGGAAGCAAATCCAATTGCACTTACTATGAATTTCTAAGTGAATGCCATCCATGTGGCCTGAAATTGCTCTTTATTTTCACTTTGCAACTTTTGCTCAT
Source organism: Jaculus jaculus (assembly GCF_020740685.1). NCBI lineage: Eukaryota > Metazoa > Chordata > Mammalia > Rodentia > Dipodidae > Jaculus > Jaculus jaculus. Next base: position 87,025,225 of record NC_059107.1, on the reverse strand, counting down.
ACTTCAGAGTCACATATTTTTCTTAATCATTCTGACAGTACCGTGAGAATAAGATTAAGAGATCATAAAAATACTCTGACACACTTGTGCAGAAAATTCACATTGGACTTTACTAATGCATATGAAACACATCCTCAAGGCTTCTTTATGTGGGCCCCTCTTCTCTCCTTCCTTTCCCCACCCTCCCTTCTCCACACTTTCCTCAGGGTATAGCCATGTAAACAGTAAAAACACTGTCTTAGAAGGCCTTGACCTTAGTTGAAAAAGATTTCCATGAGGAGTATGTATTTCTTTTTTTGTGCCTACATAATACATGTTCATTCATTTAAAAAGTTTCATTAAGCTGGGCATGGTGACACATACTTTAACCCTAGCACTCGGGAGGCAGAAGTAGGAGGATCACCATGAGTTTGAGGACACTCTGAGAGTACATGGTGAATTCCAGGTTAGCCTGGGCTACAGTGAGACCCTAACTCAAAAAACAAAAGCAAAGTTTCATTTAAACATTGTGATTTGTCACAACAGTAACAATACTGATACAAAAATGGCATTATGTGTGTATTAGATGCTTGATTGTGCTATAATCATATTATTACAGAACATGGATACTCACTACTTACTTATATTGGCCTTGCTGCAAAGGACTTGGCCAGGCACATTCTTAGAATCACTGGTGTATCATCCTCTATGTAGCAAAGTTTACACCAGATGTTTTGAATGTATTAATTTATTGAATATTCAAGACAATGCTGGAAAATAAATAATTATTTTCCCAATTAAGAGATAAAGAAGATGAGGACTTCCAGGGAAGATGTCAGCTTAGAAGCCATGCCAAACCAGCCTAAGGAGGGATTTAAGCAAAACTCCACCAAAACACACTCTTCTGAAAAGTATAGATGTATAAGTTTTCTTAGACACAGTGGAGAGACCAAGATCCACCAGAAAGGAGAAGAACAGCCAGAGTCCCACTGAGGCAATCGTGGCCTGTGATCTGCACACCCACCCAGCACAGTCCCATAACGCATGCCAGGAAGCGGCAGCAGCAGCAGAGACCAAGCAACAGATGTTTCAGCTCCATCAGCCTCCTTGCAAAGTTAAGAAGTCTGAAGGAAAGACAACTGAGATCAACTAAAGAGCTACTGAAAGTGCAGCAACTCCAGAAGTCTGAACTCTCCCATGCCCCACCATCAGAACCACGAGCCTCCAGTGGCAGCATTGCCAGCAGAGCGGATCAGAGGTACAGCTGCACAGCACAACACGGAGGATCGAGGTGGGCACTCAGCATTGGTGAGATTGGAAGACACCCCAAAAGGTAATGAGGCTGACTGACAGAAAAAAAAAACCCAAAAAAACAAACAAACAACAACAACAACAAAAAAAAAACAGGTACACAAACCTGCACTGCAAAAGGTAATCTCTTTCCTTGTCAGGGCAGGTTATGGGGTATATATTCTTGGTTGGCTTTATCATTTTCAAGTAGCTGTATTTGGAGGTTGAGTATTGTTGCCTTTGGTGCTTTCATATATATAGGGCCTTTGTTTTTTGCTTCGGTCATTATTGGGGGCAGGGTCTGATCCAGATCCAGGATGTCCTAGAACCCAATTCAGAACAGAAATCTCTACCTCCTAGCTGACAAGATTAAGGGTGTAGGACAATGCATACCCTTGGGGATTTTGGCTTTATATGACTATCTGTTTGTTTTAATTCCTACAATTGCATAGTTTGTGCTGGTTTTTATTGATTGTGTATGTTACTCAGTTGAAGTTTAGAATTTGTCAGTAAATTATTCCACCCAATCCACTAGAATACTTGCTTAGCAAGCAAACCAACACCTAGGATTACTTCTGTGGCTTGACTGGTGGACAAGAACTACACCTGGCACCTTGAACTCATATCCTGAGGGTATATAGAGGTAGTATATAGGAGAAGTGGGAACACTGCAGATAAATAGAAAACCCAAGTATCAAATCAATCCAGGATACAGAAGTTGTTACAATATAATACAAGAAACTGAAAGAATCAAGATAATATAGTCCCTCCAAAAACTATAAAACTATCAGAAATGATCACCAATGAGACTGTTTTAGATGAAATGCCTGACAAAGATTTCAAGAAAATGATGTTATCTTTTTTTTTTTATAATTTTGTGAAGTTTTAAATTATTTATTTATTTATTTATTTATTTGAGAGCGACAGACACAGAGAGAAAGACAGATAGAGGGAGAGAGAGGGAATGGGCGCGCCAGGGCTTCCAGCCTCTGCAAACGAACTCCAGATGCGTGCGCCCCCTTATGCATCTGGCTAACGTGGGACCTGGGGAACCGAGCCTAGAACCGGGGTCCTTAGGCTTCACAGGCAAGCGCTTAACCGCTAAACCATCTCTCCAGCCCGATGATGTTATCTTTGCTCAAGGAAATCAGAGAAGATATGAATGGAATCACAGAAGAAAACAAAGGAATTAAAGAAGAAAACAAACTTCCGAAAAAGAACACAGGAAACCAGCTCAAGGCAATAAAGAGGTCATTACAAGACATGAATAAGGAAATAGAAATACTGAAGAAAAACCAGGCTGAAATCCTAGCTCTGAAGAATACAGTCAATGAAATAAAAAACTCTGTAGAAAGTCTCTCCAGTAGAATGGATGAAGGAGAGAACAGAATTTCTAAACTAGAGGACCAGGTGGCAGATCTAATAGAGACCAACAAAGAGAAAGACAAGCTAATAGCACGGAATGAATGGGAATTTCAAGATATCCGGGACACTATAAAAACATCAAACATAAGAATTCAGGGTATAACAGAAGGAGAAGAATTTCAATGCAGAGGCTTAGTAGATGTTTTCAACAAAATCATAGAAGAAAAATTTCCCCAAATTGAGAATAAAATGCCAATGCAGATACAAGAAGCTTTTAGAACACCAAACAGACAAAAATATGGAAAGAACCTCTTCTCACCATGTTATAATTAAGCTACTAAACGCACAAACCAAAGAAAATATATTGAAAGCCATTAAAGAGTAAAAGAAAGTTACCTGTAAAAGCAAGCCCATCAGAATAACTGCAGATTGCTCAATACAAACTTTAAAAGCCAGAAGGGCTTGCAACGATGTATTCCATGTTCTGAAAGACAACAACTGTCAACCAAGATTACTTCATCCTGCAAAACTATCTATCCAAATTAATGGAGAAATAAAAACATTCCATAACAAACATAGGCTAAAGGAATTTATGACAACTAAACCAGCTCTACAGAAAATACTTGAAAGAATTCTTAATGCTGAAGAGAAAGCAAATCACACACAAGAGGAAATAGGAAAAAATAAACCACACTCAAATAACAGTTAAAAAAAACAAGTAAAGGGTAAACAAGAAACACTATAAAATAAGAAGAATGGTGAGAATAAATGCATACCTTTCAATAATAACTATTAATATCAATGGCCTCAATGCACCATCCAAAAGACACATGATTGCACACTGTGTTAAAAGGCAGGATCCTGCCATATGTTGCTTCCAGGAAACTCATATCTCAATAAAAGACAGACACTACCTTAGGATGAAAGGATGGGAAAAGGTATTTCAAGCAAACAGGCCTAGGAAACAAGCAGGGGTTGCTACTGTAATATCTGACAGGATAGACTTCAAAACAACATTAGTGAGGAAAGATAAAGAAGGTCATTTTCTACTGATTAAATAAACACACCAGCAGGAGGACATTACAATCCTAAACATATATGCACCTAACATGGGGACTCACAGATTCATCAAACAAACACTATTAGACTTAAGGTCATAGATAACATCAAATGCAGTCATAGTAGGAGACTTCAATACCCCACTCTCATCAATTGACAGGTCATCCTAGCAAAAATAAACAGAGAGACATCTGAACTAAATGATGTCATGGAATAAATGGACCTAACAGATATCAACAGAACATTCCATCCAAATGCTGCAGAGTATACATTTTTCTCAGCAGCACATGAACATTCTCTAAAATAGACCATATATTAGGACACAATGCAAATCTCCACAAATATAGGAAAATTGAAATAATCCGTTGTACTATATCTGACCACAATGGCATTAAACTGCAAATCAACAACAAGAAAAGCTACAGAGCATACAAAAATTCATGGAGACTAAACAGTACACTATTGGATGATGAATGAGTAATTGCAGAAATCAAAAAGGAAATCAATAAATTCAAACAATCAAATTATGATGATAATACAACATACCAAAACCTTTGGGACACAATGAAGGCAGTCCTAAGAAGAAAATTTATAGTTCTAAGTGCCTATATTATGAAATTAGAGCCGGGCATGGTGACTCATGCCTTTAATCCCAGCACTCAGGAGGCAGAGGTCAGAGGATTGCCGTGGGCTCAAGGCCACCCTGACACTCCATAGTGAATTCCAGGTCAGCCTGGGCTAGAGTGAGACCCTACTTCAAAAAACCAAAAAGAAAAAAAAAAAAAAAGAAATTAAAGAGTTCACAAATAAACAATTTAATGCTCTATCTTAAGGCCTTAGAAAAAGAAGAACAAGCAAACCAAAATTCAGTAGTGAAGAAATCATAAAGATTAGGGCATAAATTAATGAAATAGAAAAGAAACAAACAAAAAAACCCAAAACAATACAAAGAATCAATGAAACAAAGAGTTGGTTCTTTGAAAGGATATGCAAGATTGATAGACCCTTAGCAAATTTGACCAGAAGAGAGAAGAGACAAAAATTAATAAAGTTAGAGATAAAAAAGCACAATTACAACAGATACCAAAGAAATTCAAACAATTATAAGGACATACTTTAAGAATATATATGCCTCTAAGTTTGAAAATCTGAAAGAAATGGATGATTTCCTTGATTCATGTGACCTATCAAAATTAAATCAAGATGAGATAAACCATTAAAATAGACCTATAACAAGTATAAAGCAGTTATAAAAAGTCTCCCAACTCAAAAAAGACCAGACCCAGATGGATTCACTGGTAAATTTTACCAGACCTTCATGGAAGAACTAACACCAATGCTTCTTAAACGTTTCCATAAAATAGAAAATGAAGGAATTCTACTGAATTCCTTCTATGAAGCCAGCATCACCCTCCTACCAAAACCAGGTAAAGACAGAACAAAAAAAGAAAATTACAGACCAATCTCTCTCATGAACATAGATGCAAAAATTCTGAACAAAATATTGGCAAAGAGAATACAAGAATATATCAAAAGATTATTCGGGCTGGAGAGATGGCTTAGCGGTTAAGCGCTTGCCTGTGAAGCCTAAGGACCCCGGTTCGAGGCTCGGTTCCCCAGGTCCCACGTTAGCCAGATGCACAAGGGGGCACACGTGTCTGGAGTTCGTTTGCAGAGGCTGGAAGCCCTGGCGTGCCCACTCTCTCTCTCCCCCTCTATCTGTCTTTCTCTCTATGTCTGTCGCTCTCAAATAAATTAAAAAAAAAAAAAAAGATTATTCACCCTGACCAAGTTGGCTTTATACCAGGGATGCAGGGATGGTTCAACATACACAAATCAGTAAATGTAATACATCATATAAATGGTCTGAAGGACAAAAAACACATGGTCTTCTCAATAGATGCAGAAAAGGCATTTGACAAAATCCAACATGCTTTCATGGTAAAAATATTACAGAAACTAGGAATAGAAGGAATGTATCTCAACATAATAAAAGCTATTTATGACAAACCTACAGCCAACATAATACTAAATAGTGAAAAACTCCAAGCTTTACCACTAAATTCAGGAACAAAACAAGGGTGTCCACTGTCCCCACTTTTATTTAATATAGTACTGGAAGTCAGCTATAGCAATAAGACAAGAGACACTCATGAAAGGGATACAAATTGGAAAGGAAGGGATCAAATTATTATTATTTGCAGATGATATGATTCTATACATAAAAGACCCTAAAAACTCTACCTGCAAACTGTTAGAGCTGATAAACACTTTTAGCAATGTTTCAGGATAAAAAAATAAGTACACGGAATTAGCAGCTTTCCTATATACAACAACAAATATGTGGAGAATGAAATCAGGGGAACTCCCATTTACCATTGCCTCAAAAAAAAAAAAAAAAAAAAAAACGTACCTTGGAATAAACTTAAATAAGGAAGTGAAGAAGCTCTACAATGAGAACTTTAAAACACTCAAGTCAGAAATTGCAGAAGACAAGAAAATGGAAAGACATTTGGATTGGAAGAATCAATATTGTGAAAATGTCAATCTTACCAAAAGCAATCTATACATTTAATGCAATCCCCATTAAAATTCCAATGGCATTCTTCACAGGAACAGAAAAAAATCTTAAAGTTCATTTGGAAGCACAAAAAACCTCGAATAGCCAAAATGATTTTGAGCAACAAAAATAAAGGTGGTCGTATCATCATACCTCATTTTAAGCTATATTACAAAGCCATAGTAACAAAAACAGCATGGTATTGGCACAAAGACAGATATGTAGATCAATGGAACAGAATAGAAGACTTGGATGTTAATCCAGGCAGCTACAGCTACCTGATTTTTGACAAAAATGCCAAAAATATTCATTGGAGAAAAGATAGCCTCTTCAACAAGTGGTGCTGGGAAAACTTGATATCCATATGTAGAAAAATGAAAATAGGGGCTGGAGAGATGGCTTAGCAGTTAAGCGCTTGCCTGTGAAGCCTAAGGACCCCAGTTTGAGGCTTGATTCTCCAGGACCCAGATGCACAAAGGGGCGCATGCGTCTGGAGTTCTTTTGTAGTGGTTAGAAGCCCTGGTGTGCCCATTCTCTCTCTCTTCCTCTCTCTCTTTCTCCCTCTCTCTCTCTCACTCTCAAATAAATAAATAAAGATTTAAAAAAAAAGAAAAATGAAAATAGATTCTTGTCTTTCTCCATCCAAGTGGATCAGGGACCTTAATATCAGACCTGAAACTCGGAAATTGCTACAGGAAAATGTAGGGGAAACCTTCAGCATATTGGCATGGGTAATGACTTTGTGTATGTAACCCCAGTTGCTCAGAAAATAAAACCACTAATCAACTACTGGGACTTCATGATATTACAAAGCTTTTATACAGCTAAGGCACTGTGAATAGAGCAAGGAGACAACCTATAGAATGTGAGAAAATGTTTGCCAGCTACACAATCTGACAGAGGATTAATATCTAGAATATACAAAGAACTCAAAAAACAGAACAAGAAGAAATCAAACAACCCAATCAAAACATGGGCTATGGAACTAAATAGGGAGTTCTCAATGGAAAAAATACAGATGGCATATAAACATCTAAAAAAGTATTCTGCATCCTTAGCCATCAGGGAAATGCAAATTAAAACTACTTAGAGATTCCATCTCTCCCCAGTCAGAATGGCTACCATCAAGAAAACAAATGATGGCTTAGTGATTGTTTGCCTGTGAAGCGTAAGGACCCCGGTTTGAGGCTCAATTCCCCAGGACCCACGTTAGCCAGATGCACAAGGGGGCACACACATCTGGAGTTTGTTTTCAGTGGCTGGAGGCCCTGGCATGCCCATTCTCTCTCTTTCTATCTGCCTCTTTCTCTCTCTGTCTGTCACTCTCAAATAAAAAAATAAAAATACACCAAAAAATTAAATATATATAGATTATTTAAAAAATGACAATAAATGTTGGTGAGGATGTGGTAACAGGGGAACCCTACTACACTGTTCATGGGAATTTAATCTGGTACAGCCATTGTGGAAATCAGTGTGGAGGCTCTTGAGAGAGCTAAAAATAGATTTGCCATATATCCAGCTATAGCACTCCTAGGCATATATTGTAAGGACTCTTCTCACTTCCTTAGAGAATTTCACAACCATGTTTATTGCTGCTTTATTCACAATAGCTAGGAAATGGAACCAGCCTAGATGTACATCCACAGATGTATGGATTTAATAAAGATGTGGTACATCTACACAATGGAGTTCTATTCATTCAGTTGTAAAGAAAAATGAAATTATGAAATTTGCAGGGAAATGGAAGATCTGGAAAGGATTATACTAAGTGAGATAACCCAGGCCCAAAAGCCAAACATTGCATGTTCTCTCTTATATGTGGATCCTAGCTACAAATGTATAGACTTGTGTGTGATCTGGAACCAATAATCAGTAGCAGAGGTCCATAAGGTAGAAAAATAATATAAGGGAGGGAGGAGATGGAAGGTCTCCTCCAGAATGGTACTGTATGTATGTAAGTAGAAGAACAGATTATAAGGAGGGGAAAGGCCTAACTGAGGTCAGGGGAAGAGATTGCATAAAAGAAAGGTGGGGTGGAGGAAAGGCCAGTCAACATTCAAGATATTCTGAATAAGACATAGGAAAATCTACTTTCTTAAAAAATGGCACATCCATAAGCCATCGATTGTTACTAGAAAATTTTCAGTTCCTGGGATGGGAATCCCTTCCAGTGATCTGTTGGCCAGGGAAGTCTCTGTTGCCTCCAAAACATTATAGGCTATTTCCAAGGCCCTTGGTTCCCTGTGAGAAAGAGATGTTAAGACCCTATTGCTGAATTCTTCACATGCCTGAGCAGAAAGTCACTGAGAAATCAAGTTGGTGCTGAGCAGAAAACCTTCTCCTTGTAGCCCAGCCAACTGAAAGCTGGAAAAAACTGCACTGTATGCAGCCTTATGGGAGACAGAAATCATATTGGTGAAAACAGTGGACACTGGAAACCTCAAGTTTGGCCAGACAGGCCAAATGACTGAATGATTGCAATAGTGGCATGTTTACTCTGGGGGAAACCAACTGCTCTCTAATTGGACTGAAGGCCCACTCTATGGGAGGGAATACATGCCTGGTACTGAAAACCTAATCAAAAGCCTATGGCAGGGGAGGTCATGAGCCTTAGGGGTATAAAGCCTGTTCTTTTCTGAATAAATACATATATTACTCTCACCAAATTGCCCTGAATTCAATACACTTAATGTTCATACTCATATATTAATGCTACTCTCACTTCTGTTTAGAGAAGTTTCACTTTTCAGATGGCAATGACCACTTAGATGACCCAAAAGGCAACATGGTGCTGAGAAGAAGGGATGGAGGAGTGTCCAGCACTGAAACACCTCACACCCTCCAAGTCTCAATGTCCATTGCAGAAGAGGCAGCAGAAAGAATGTAAGAGCCAAAGGAAGGGTACCACCCCTTGCATACAACTGTCTGGACAGAATTTGGCCTCGATATCCAAAACTTCTCAGTCCCTAGCAATACACACACAAGACTCTCATAATAGGAGAAAAAGATGATGACATCAAATTAAAAGAGTGACTAGTAGAGAGAGGGAGGGAATATTATGGAGAGCAAAGTTATGAAGGGGAAAGTGGGGGAGGGGAGGGAAATACTTTGGTTTGATAAAGAAGATGAAACCATGGAGAAATTAAACAACTTACCAAGTGCATGTGGCAAACGGTAGTGTCATGATGGAAACCAGATGTGCTGACTACAGAGCCATATGTGTTTGTCCTATATGCCATGGTGTGGTGATCTCATGAGGTCACACTAACCTCGGAGAGAAACCAGGGATCATTCATTTTGGTTCTTTTAGGATATGGGAACCCTAAATAGTTGGCTTCAGAGATTATGGATAAATTTAATGTTGCAAAGCAGTACTGGTGTGCAGTGGTTAAGTCACACCAGGAAAGGGGTGTTGGCTTTAATTATTACACTCACAGGTTCTTACCAATAAGATGGGCCTGTGGGGGACACACTATCATATTACCCAGCACCTTCTGGCCACTGTTTTCCACGTCAGTCTACCAAAGAGAGAATGCTCTGGGTTCAGTAGCTTGAAGGTTCCAGTGAGCAGTGTTTTCTTTCTTATTTTTGTTTTATTTATTTTAATTTTATTTTTGTGATGTGGGCCAAATGGAACTTTGTTTGCCATTCAATTGCTCTTAGGCCTAGTTTTGTTTTGAGCTTGAGTCTGGGAGCTTGTGGGTCTTTCCTTAATCCTGAGGTCTCTGCTCTCTTGCAAAATTATAGTTACAGAAGTGCTTGGCCACACTCAGCTGTTCAATATGGGATCTGGAGTTTGGAGATTTGAACTCAGACAGTCTCAAACCCCTCAGGCCATCATGCTTGTGAGAGAAATGCACTTAACTGCTGAGCCATTTCTCCAGGCAAAATATGAGATGGGTCAGGGGTCAAAGGCACTTTTTGCAAAGCTTTACAACTTTGGTTTGATTCCCTAGTCGACACATAAAGCCAGATGCACAACGTGGCACAAGCACCTGAAATTCAGTTGCAATGGCAAAAGGCCCTGGCATGCCCATTCTCTCTCCTCTCTCTCTGTTTCTCCTTGCAAATAAATAAGTGAATTTTTTAAAAAATGAAATTTATCTCCATATGTCTTGTCTCAAGAATCAATGACATCTCACACCCTTAGCCACCCACCCCTGATGCAAATAGACCAACTGAGTCACCTTATCCCCCTCTCCACCACACTTAGCCTCTCCCTCCGCCTACCTGGAGCCTTTGAATGGAGAGTCTACAAGAATCTCCCTCTTCTCCATCAAGCAAACAGACCTTCAGTGGTTCATCCCTTGTCTGCCAGCACTCTAGGCTCTTCAAGTGGGTAAAGAAGTCTTTAGAACAATAATAATTGCTGTATCAAAACATCGAGGTAACTTTGATGAGGATCCATAGACTTAGGGAGTTCAGATGCAAGGAGATGCAGCTGAGCTGGACCAAAGCCAACTTCATGATTTCTGGCTTGTGCTTGTCTCCTGATGGTCAGCTGTCCACCAAAACCAAGTGTCTTCACTTTCCCACCTCAGAAGAAAGATTGCCAAACCTTGTATATGCCATGCTTTTCCTACATGAACATCTGTACTTCTAGTAAACGTTTACTTTATAAATTAGACACAGTAAGTGAGTAATAACAATGATAACAAAGAGAGAAATTATAATTGTACAACATAAAAGTTATGTGAGTGTGGTCTGTTTTTCTAAGTATCTTACTGAATGGGGAGGGGTAGAGTTAGGGTGACTGGACCCCTGGAGATAAAAAGGCAGGAAAGTTTGCACTTGCTTGAAATCAAAGGTGATCTGATTTCTTATCTCTTGCCTAGTTCCATAGAACTGTTTTTCCACAGTCAGGACCCCTCCTTGGAGGGAGCTCTTTCATCGGATTTAAACATTATGGTTGGCCAAGTTCAGCCCCCTGAACTTAATGCTGTCTTTTCCTGAGATAGTCCATAGCCCTAACCAACCATCTGGTCCTCTGGTTAACCTGAGCCAGAGGACAGCCCACCACCCTAAGTTTATAAATACCTTTGCAAGGGGAGGGCAGGCTCTCTGAACACTTGAGAACTTCCAGCTGTGTGTGAGTTTTTCCTTTGACTGGGCCTGCTTGGCCCAGGCCCAGCAGGGAGGGCCCCCTAGTCATTACTCTCTCTACATGGGTTCTTTATCTCCTCAAGCTCCCCACATGACAGAAGCTCCTCAAACTTTCTTTTCTCTTTTCTTTCCACACTCCCCCCCCCCCATCCCAGGCCCTCCATGTGGGATCTCTAGCCACGTGGGTGTCTTTTCTTGGCTTTACTTCCCTCAATAAATATAATAATTTAATAATTATCCTTCTCAGTTTTCTTTTTTATTCAATTCTTTGATTAAAACTAGAAACAAACCTATGGTTTAGACTTTTTTGGACCTTTAACACCCCAATACAGTTGGCAAGGCAGCCCAGGAGAACCTTGAGAAGAAAACTTATGATTATTATATTATGGGAGAAAATGGGAAGCATGTATTCTGGCTGTGGGGTATTTCTGCTGCTTTTCTCCACTTTTAAGAATACTGGCTTGCTTTCTCTTGGCTGAGGCTAAAATCTCTGGTTAAGCAGAGGGGAATGAATGGCATTGGAAATAAGCTCAGCTACTTGCCCAGGCGTCTCAGCCTGGCCTGCTCCAGCCTACTGGGGTTAGAGCTCTCTTTAAATGCACTATTGCCTGAGGCCAAATGGGCATAACACCAAGCTGGGCTCTTTTATAAAGGTGACAACTTTTGTAGGGACATGCACTGGGCTGAGCTTTTCAAACTCCAAGGCTGAACTTCTCCAGAGTTTGGGAGCTGATTCTGCTGAGCTGGGGGTGAGGGGGGCAACCTCATGGCCACATGGAGGCTCTGGAACTGAAGACCCCTGACTTCAATATCTTCTAGTGTTTTTTTTTTTTCTTTGTCCATTACAAGCCATTGTGCCACGAGACACATGCTGCCTCTGGGGGGGTTGGGAGGATGGAGCTCAGACTCCTGCTATGGGTTCCACCCATCCTGCAGCACGGGCTAGACCTCACCACCAGCCAGAGACTGTGGGTCTCTGGCTGCCTAAATAAAGAAAAAAATTAAAAATGCTCCAGCAAGCTCTGAGCCTAGGTGGTTGGCTGGAAAGTTATTTTCAACAGGCTTGGGTTGCAATCCCACCTACGGAGCGGAGGCCTGCGGCTGTGCCAACTGGGTGCCGGAGGAAACCGTGCTGTCTGCCGCAGGACAGGGACACAGTGGGAAAGGCATGCCCGGTGGTGCTCACTAACTGCTGTGAGAGTCTGCTAAAGTGCTCTATGATGAATATATCTCTCCATAACTGTAAATCATTTATCCATACAGGTATTATAAAAAGTAAAATGAGCTAGGCCTGATGGCACAGGCCTATTCTAGCAACTTGGGAAGCTGAGACAAAAGGATCACCAATTCAAGGTTCCAGTGTGATAGCCTGACTCCACATTTTTAAGCCACGTAACTTTTAAATAATAAATAAGTATATAATTTTAATTTAAACTGTGTCTGATATTTTCTCTTTTGTTTGGGCTTCAAACAAGTACAACATTGTTTATAGACACCTTTTGGTTTCTTTTCTAATCGAAACAATCCCACAGATCTCTCCTACAGTTTTTGTTGACGTTGATTTATTTCAAGGTTTTTGTTATTGTTGTTGTTTTTGTCTTTAAAAAGTCAGATTCAACTAAAACCTATGGTGAGCTGAGATTTTATACAAACAAAGCCATACGTTTTTTTACATGCTATCATAAAAATAATTACTGAGTTTATGTTCTAGGCCTATTTCAACTTACACAGAGGATTATTGAAAATTACAAAATTTTCTTTGAGGTGGTGGCTCATAATTTGCCAGGTACTTTAAAAGATTGTAGTGTACTGTTACTTAAAAGGAGGCAACTGACCTGAGTACCAGGCCAGCCTGCCTTAAGACAAAAACAAAAAATTGCCTTACTCTTAATAAAAACATTTCCAAGTGTGTTAAAGGTATTGATAAAGAATATCATGAAAACGGTTGTCATGTTTTGCCTGTATTAATAGATACATAACTTAAAAGTGTAGTTCATGGAGTTTGTTAACAGGATATATCTCAAATCAAATGGTTATATAAAATCAATAGTTATATATACTGGTATAAAACAAGTCTGGTTGTCAGGTGGAGATTTTTTTCTTTTAACTTTTTCAATGTATAATTTTATTATTGACAACTATACTTACAGACAATAAATCATGATAATTTCCCCCTCTCCTCCACTTTCCCCTTTGCAACTCCACTCTCCATCATATCACCTCCCTTTCTCCATTAGTCTGTCTTTTATTTTGATGTCATCATCTTTTTCTCCTATTATAAGAATCTTGTGAAGGTATTACAAGGCACTACAAGGTCGTGGGTATCAGGGCCCATTTCTGTCTGGATAGTTGCATTGTAAAGAGTGGTACCCTTCCTTTGGTTCTTACATTCTTTCCACCACCTCCTCCTCAATGGACCCCGAGCCTTAGAGAGTGTAACAGAGATGTTTAGTGCTGGACACACCTCTATAATTTCTTCTCAGCACTATGTCACCTTTTGGGTCATCCCAGTGGTCACTGCCATCTGAAAAGAGAAGCTTCTCTAACCAAAGTTCCAGCTCCCATACAAGCCTAAACATTTGTAGCTAGGATCCACATATGAGAGAGAACATGTAACATTTTTTTTCTGAGCCTGGGTTACTTCACTTAGTTTAATCCTTTCCAGATCCATCCATTTCCCTATAAATTTCATAAATTTATTTTTCTTTACCACTGAATAGAACCCCATTGTGTAAATGTACCACATCCTTACTATTCATTCATCTGTTGAGGGACATCTAGGCTGGTTCCATTTCCCAGCTATTGTGAATAGAGCAGCAATAAACATGGCTGTGCAAGTATTTCCAAGGTAGTGAGAAGAGTCCTTAGGATATATGCCTAGGAGTGTTATAGCTGGATCATATGGTAAATCTATTTTTAGTTGTCTCAAGAACCTCCGCATTGCTTTCCACAATGGCTGTACCAGACTACATTCCCACCAACAGTGTATAAGGGTTCTCCTTTTTCTGCATTCTAGCCAACATTCATTGTCACTTGTTGCCTTGATGATAGCTCTTCTGACAGGAGTGAGATTGAATCCCAAAGTAGTTTTAATTTGCATTTCCCTGATGGCTAAGCATATAGAACACTTTTTTAGATGTTTATGTGCCATTTGTATTTCTTCTTTTGAGAACTTTCTGTTTAATTCCATAGCCCATTTTTAATTGAGTTGTTTGATTTCTTATTGTTTTATGAGTTCTTTGTATATTCTGGATATTAATCCTCTGTCAGATGTATAGCTGGCAAAGATCTTCTCCCATTCTAGAGGTTGTCTCTTTGCCCTATTCACTGTGTCCTTTGCTGTATAAAAGCTTTGTAATTTCATGAGATCCCAATGGTTGATTAGTGGTTTTATTTCCTGAGCAATTGGGGTTATATTTAGAAAGTCATTGCCTATGCCAATATGTTCAAGTATTTCCCCAACTTTTTCCTCTAGCAGTTTCACAGTTTCCAGTCTGATATTAAGGTCACTGATCAATTTGGACTTGATTATTTTAATTTTAATTTTATTTTATTTATTCATTTTTTAAGGTAGGGTCTCACTCTAGCCCAGGCTGACCTGGAATTCACTCCATACTCTCAGGGTGGTCTCGAACTCATGGAGATCCTTGTACCTCTTCCTCCCTAGTGCTGGGATTAAAGGCATGCACCACACCCAGCTTGGACTTGGTTCTTGTGTATGGAGAAAGATAAGTTTCTATTTTCATTCTTCTACATAGAGATATCCAGTTTCCTCTGCACCACTTGTTGAAGAGGCTGTCTTTTCTTCAATGGATATTGTTGACATTTTGTCAAAAATCAGATGGCTGTAGCTGCCTGGATTAACATTCAAGTCCTCTATTCTGTTCCATTGAGATATATATATCTTTGTACCAGTACTATGCTGTTTTTGTTACTATAGTTTTGTAATATAGCTTAAAATCAGATATGGTGATACCACCAGCCTTACTTTTGTTTCTCAAAATTGTTTTGGCTATTTGACATTTTTTTTTGAGCTTACAAATAAATTTTAGGATTATTTTTCTATTTCTGTGAAGAATGGTATTGGAATTTTTTTTTTTTTTTTTTTTTTTTTTTTTTTTTTTGGTTTTTCAAGGTAGGGTCTCACTCTGGTCCAGGCTGACCTGGAATTAACTCTGTAGTCGGTATTGGGATTTTAATGGTGATTGCATTAAATGTGTAGATTGCTTTTGGTAAGATTGCCATTTTCACAATATTGATTCTTCTGATCCAAGAACATGGATTGTCTCTCCATTTCCTAGTATCTTCTGCAATTTCTTCCTTGTGTGTTTTAAAGTTCTCATTGTAGAGATCCTTCACTTCCTTGGTTAGGTTTATTCCAAGGTAGTTGAGTTTTTTTTTTTTTTTTTTTAGATAATTGTGAATGGGAGAGATTCCCTGATTTCATCTTCTATATGTTTGTTGTTAGTATATAGGAAAGGTACTTATTTCTTCTTCTTTATTTTGTATCCTGCTACATTGCTTAATGTATTCATCAGCTCTAACAGTCTCCAGGTAGAGTCTTTATGGTACTTTCTGTATGGAATACTGTCATCTGCAAATAATATTTTGACCCCTTCCTTTCCAATTTGTATCTCTTTTATGAGTGTCTCTTGCCTTATTGCTATAGCTAAGACTTCCAGTACTATATTAAATAAAAGTGGGGATAGTGAACACCCTCATTTTGTTCATGAATTTAGTGAAAAAGCTTCAAGTTTTTCCCCATTTACTATTATGTTGGCTGTAGGTTTGTCATAAATAGCTTTTGTTATATTGACCAATGTTCCTTCTACTCCCAGGTTCTGCAGAACTTTTACCATGAAGAGATGTTGGATTTTGTCTAATGCCTTTTCTGCATCTATTGAGATGATCATGTGCTTTTTGTCCTTTAGTCCGTTTATTTAGTGTAGTACACTTATCGATTTGCATATGTTGAACCATCCCTGCATCCCTGGGATTAAATCCAACTTGGTTGGGGTGAATAAGCTTTCTGATATATTCTTGTATTATTTGCCAATATTTTGTTGAGAATTTTTGCATCTATGTTCATAAGGGAGATTGGTCTGTAATTTTCTTTTTTTGTTCTGTTTTTGTCTGGTTTTGATAGCAGAGTGATACTGGCTTTGTAGAAGGAGTTTGGTAGAATTCCTTTCTTATTTTATGGAAAAGTTTGAGAAGCAGTGGTGTTAGTTCTTCCATGCATGTATAGTGAAAGTCACTAATGAATCCATCTGGGCCTGGACATTTTTTAGTTGGGAGACTTTTCTAACTGCTTGGATATCTATACTTGTTATAGATTTATTTAAGTGGTTTCTCTCATCTTGATTTAATTTTCATAGGTCATTTGAATCAAGGAAATAATCCATTTCTTTCAGTTTTTCAAAGTTAGAGGCATATATATTCTTTTTTTAAAAACAACTTCTATACTTACAGACAACAAACCATGGTATTTCCATGCCCTCCCCCACTTTCCCCTTCATAACTCTGCTCTCCATCATATCCCTTCCCTCTCTCCATTAGTCTCTCTTTTACTTTGATGTCATCATCTTTTTCTCCTATTATGAAGGTCTTGTGTGGATACTGCTAGGCACTATGAGGCCTTGGATATCGAGGCCAAATTCTGACCAGACAGTTGTATGTAAGAAGTGGTACCCTTCCATTGGCTCTTATATTCTTTCTGCTGCCTCTTCTGCAATGGACCTTGAGACTTGGAGGGTGTGAGGTGTTTCAGGGCTGGATATTCCTCTGTCTCTTCTTCTCAGAACTATGTTGGGCATATGTATTCTTAAAGCATGTCCTTATGATTTTCTAAATTTCTTTGCTATCTGTTATAATGGTGCCTTTTTCATTTCTAATTTTATTAATTTTGGTCTCTTTCTTCTGGTCAGATTTTCTAAGGGTTTGTCACTCATTTTTATCCTTTCAAAGAACCAACTCTTTGTTACATTGATTCTTTGAATTATTTTTTTTTTTTGGTTTCTATTTCATTAATTTCTGCCCTAATCTTTTTTTCTTTATTAGTTATGTATATACTGAGTGTTTAAACTGCCACATTGGTACCATTGTTAGCCTCCTCTCTGTCCTCCCCCATCTAAGGGACCTTCCTTGTTGGGGATTGTGGGTCTTTCCTGCCCTAATCTTTATCATTTCTTCCCATCTACTGATTTTGATTTGCCTTGTTCTTCTTTTTCCAAGACCATAAGGTGAAACATTAAACTGTTTACCTGTGAAAGCTCTAATTTCTTAATATAGGCACTTAGAGCTACAAATTTCCCTTTATAGGGAAATTTGCTTTTTCTCTGTAACTGCTTTCAATATATTTTCTTTGGTTTGCCTGTTTAATAGTTTAATTATAACATGGCAAGGAGAGGTTCTTTAAAGGTTTTGTCTGTTTGGTGTTCTAAAAGCTTCTTGTATCTGCATTGGCATTTCTTTCCAATTTGGGGAAATTTTTCTTGTATTATTTTGTTGAAAATACCTACTATGTTTTTTGATTGAAATTTTTCTCCTTCTACTATACCCCAAATTCTTATGTTTGATCTTTTCATGGTGTCCTGAATATCTTGAAATTCCCATTTATGCCTTCCTATTAGCTTGCCTTTCTCTTTGTTGGACTATATTAGATCTGCCACCTGGTCTTCTAGTTTAGATATTCTGTTTTCTCCTTCATCCATTCTGCTGGTGAGACTTTTCACAGAGCTTTTAATTTCACTAACTGTTTTTCAGTGCTAGAATTTCTACCTGGTTTTCTTCAGTATTTCTATTTCCTTATTCATACCTTGTTATGACCTCCTTATTTCATTAAGCTTGTTTCCTGTGTTCTCTTTGAATTCCTTCAGGAGTTTGTTTACTTCTTCAATTCCTTTATTTCCTTCTTTGATTCCTTTGATTGCTTCTTTGATATCTTTGAGTATAGATAAAATTATACTTTTGGAACCTCTGTCAGGCATTTCATCTAAAACAGTCTCATTGGGGTTCATTTCTGATAGATTTATAATTTTTGGTGGGGTGGTATTGTCTTGATTCATCATGTTTCTTTTATTATAATGTAGTTTTGTTTTTTTTTTTTATCCTGAGTTGATTTGATGCTTGGGTTTTCTAGTTATCTGCAGTGCTGTTAGACTTGGAAATCCAACTTTATGTATTTTTAGAGTAGGATTGTAAGGTGACAAGTGTAGTTCTTATATTCCAATCCAGTTGTAGATTTAATCCTAGGTGTTGAGTTTGCTTGCCATACAAGTATTCTATTGGGCTTGGTGGAGCAATTTACTGGCAAAGTTCTAAAATTCAACTGAGCAATACACACATTTTATAAAAACCAGCACAGAGTGTGCAAGTGTGGGGAGTGAAACAAACAGATAACCTTATAAATCCAAAATCCCTACAAGTGTGTGTTGCTCTACACCCTCAATCCTGTCAGCTGGAAGGTTGAGATTTCTGATCTGAAATGGGTTCCATTTCAGCTTGGGTCTGAATCAGACCCTGTCCCCAATTATGGCAGAACCAAAAGACAAAGACCCTATGAGTCTGAAAGCATCAAAGACAACAATAGTCTTCCCCCAATACAGCTCAATTTAAAATGGTAAAGGTAACAATGAATAGGTAACCCATAACCTACCATGACACAGAAAGAGAGATTAGCATTGCCAGTGCAGGCCTATGTACCTGCTTTTTCTGTCATTTGGCCTTGTTACCTTTTGAGGTGGCTTCCAATCTCACCAGTGCTGAGTGCCCACCTCAGTGTTGTGCTGTGGAACTGGTGGACTGATCAGCTCTGCTTGATGCCTTGCTACCAGGGCCTGAATTCATGTTCTGGAGGTTCACTGTTCTGATGGTTGGGGGATGGGAGAGTGCAGGAAGCCTGGAACTGCTCAGCTGGTACCTCCTGTATCCTTTTCAGCAGCAACTTAGCTGATCTCTACTGACTCCCCTTCAGGTTTGATGAGGTTGTAGAATCCTCTTGTATGGTCTTTGCTCTTGCATGTGGGTGCCAGGCCATGTGGGTGCATGGATCCACATGGGCTGCAAGCACATCTATAGGATTCTCGATGGTTTCCTCCTTTCTGGTTGATCTTGGTCTCTCTTGTTTCTCCACTGTTGCTGATGAAAATCTATACACCTTCACTTTTCAGAAGAAAATGTATTTTGCTTAAGACCCTCCCTTTGCTGGTTGGTGTGACTCCTAAACAGCCATCTTACCCAGAAGTTCAGGTGGAGATTTTTGATGACACAGATACTAAAGAAGTTGTAGGTTTTTCTGCTAAGCTTTTCTTCTCTACAAAATTCCAATAATAATATGGTTAAATCTGTGAAGCTAGAGTACTTGCTTTTTTGTCAGTGGGTCATAGGATTAATCAATTTGGTGTAGTTTCTCTTAATAGTCTTTTGAGAAAGATAGCTAATTATAGGTTAAGATGATATGGCTGAAGAAACTGGAAAGGAATTATTTATTGTTGGACATAAAAATCCTTGTTAAAAATGCTTTTGTGAGTGGAACTTAGATCAGAATGTTAAAGTATGTGGATGAATGTGTGTGGGTGTAGAACAGATATAGAAGATCTAAAACATCAAATTTTGCCAAAAATTAATTTCCTTTTATAAGAAACAAAAAGTTAGTTTTCAAGTTAAACATAGATAAAAAACCTTCCTAAAATTACAAACTTTTCAACTGTTTACAGACTCTTAAGTATGCTCTAAAAGTTTGATATGGGACAAAAACTTAACCTAAATTCAGCTTACATTAAACACAGGTGATGTTCTCTGCTAGGTGGGTCACAAATGTATAAGCACAGATATAATTCACATTCTTTGGAGGTCTAATCAGGTTAGACATAGATAAGACCCTATTACCTTGTGTATTACAAATGGATAAAATAAATTTCCTAGGCAAAAACAAACAACTTCAGAGTAAGACAATAAATGTCAGGATGCTTAACTCTCTGCTCTGTCATTTAATTTTTCCCTTGCTACTTTAATATACTATTTAAAGTCATTGCCAGCTGGACTCTGGAAAAAAGAATCGTGCCCCCTTTATCTTAGAGCCCATATAAGCTTAAATTATGTGTCCCCCAGACCCTGTCTAGAGTCAAAATGGCCAATTGTCTCTGACAAGAAAAATAAAATGACAAACAGCATGTAACTCTGGTTCTCTTTATTGTTCTCTTTAACACCTAAAATCTTATCTGTTAGATAAAATTCTTCACTAGACAAAGAGCTCAAATTGTTAAACTGAGTCAAGGTGTTTGATCAGATTACAAACCCCTTACATAAGACAAGCATCAGGCTTACATAAAGTACTTATGACAAAAAACATCAAGTAAATGATCTCATCTATTTCTCTAACATCAACCAAGGGTAGAATCCCTATATTTAAAGTAATAAAACCAGAAATTACCTTTAAAACAAAAATCCTACCAAAAATAAAATAAAAAGAAGCAGAAAGTGATGGCAAGCAACAATGTCATCAAGGATTATACTTTGTGATCAAAACACCTTTCCTTTCCCCTTAGATTAATGATGTAGGGTATGAAAATTTGCAACTTCAGTGCTGAATTTATGTAGTCTTTATTACAAAAAAATATTTATTTGAATCAACCACTTGCTGATTGGTAAAAGTTTAGCATACATCTAGGTGTAGTTTACAATGATCAGGACGAAGTCATGCTGTGCATCTGAAGTGTACCTTGTATGCATTTGTTCCTATCACTGCTCATAGGAGATGCATCCTACTTATGGCCTGATCCCTGGTGGGACAGTCAGGCATGTCATGAGTGGGAGGTGACTGATGAAGTCTATGGCAGGTAGCTGAGTATTGTGTGTAGAGCACTTACCAATGATGGAGCTTGTACAAGCCATCCATGACACAGGGTATGACCCTTGGGACTGGCTGGTTCTTGACTTTTGTATCCTGGTCTCCTTTAGCCAGATTACAGAGCTTGTCCATGGCCATGTCATGTGGACACCTACCAGGAATCTACAAATACCCTGCAAGGTTTATTGGTGGTTTGTTTTTGTTTGATATAGAGTCTCACTTTAGTCCAGGCTGACCTGGAATACATTTTGCAGTCCCAGGCTGGCCTTGAGCTCACAGGGATCCTCCTACTTCAGCCTCTCAATGCCAGCATTAAAGACACACACTGCTATGCTGGGCTTTTTCTTGCAAGTTTTAACACTACCATCTTTCTTTTAATGTCCTCTAACATTAAAGTTTTTTGGTGGTTTTTTTTTTTTTTTTTGGCTTAACCATAGTAATGCAATTCCAGATACCATGAAGGAGAAAATTTTTCTTAAATATAAATTCTTAACTCAGTCAACACCTGATATTTATTTTATAAAATTACAAAGATTGGTAACTCAACCAGATAAGAACTTAGAACAGTTGCTCCAGGTGGCAACTTTTGCTTATTATATGAAAGACAAAAAACAAGCAAACAAACAAACAAACAAAAAAAAAGGAGTCAAAAAAGCATAGGCATCACGAGGAGATCATAATGGTAATAAAAGTTGCTCAGGGAAGGACATTTAATTAGATAAAATCTAAAATATGTTTAATTGATACCAAGGTTTTAATCAGTAGAGAAACTGAGTCCTATCATTAAGGTTCCACTCATTAACAGCTCACTGATGCTAATTAGTTGTGATTTAAAGATTATAAAAACTGGCTTTAAGACTCTCAGTAAAGCAAATTAGGTTTTTCTCTTCACCAAGGTTTTAAGTACTGGGAAAACTGAGTCTTAAAATAAAGTTTCACATGTTTGCATTTAGTTTCCAAAGATGAGATACTCGTACCTAAAAATCTCATGACTTTAAAGATAGCTTCTGTTTTATTTATGCTAATTCTATTAAATGGTCATCACTAGGTTTATTCACTTAGGTTTAAGTGATATAATTTCAGTAACAATAATTTTTATCTTTCTGTTAGGCAAAATATGTTAGGATAGCTTGTCTAAGCTTTATCAGTTTTAATTTAACACATAAATTATTTTATGTTAATAAAAATTTCTATGGTCCATAAAATCAATTGCTACCAAGATTAAACTAAAATAATTCATTGTCAAAAGGTGTTTTCTCTTTCAAAGTAGATTTATTAAGGGTTTTATTAAAGCTTAGCTGTTTTGGCTCAGTAATGAACACATTCTGCTCTACTATATGTAAAGTAACTGTCTCATTTCTAACATCTCAAGTCCAGTACTTATAACAAAATTAATTCTTTTTTTTTTTTTTTTTTTTTGAGGTAGGGTCTCACTCTAGCTCAGGCTGACCTGGAATTCACTATGTAATCTCAGGGTGGCCTTGAACTCACAACAATCCTCCTACCTCTGCCTCCCAAGTGCTGGGATTAAAGGCGTGCACTACCATGTCCAGCTCAACAAAATTAATTCTTAATAAATTTCCTATTTTAGGATTTAGCCTCATGCTCAACCAATGGTCCTCATCTGAGAAAAACAATTTCAAAATCTGTGGTTCTGTTTCTAATATTCCCTGAGTAATTGGTGCCCACACCGATATCTGGACTAATCAAAGATGTTTTCAAACACAGGTGCTAAGACTTTATACTGTCTTACTTGTCGTTTTGCTAACAATTTCTAGGTTAAGTTAATTGGTTTAGATTTGTATTGTTTTCAAGACTGGCAACAGGTTCTACTTATATTTATAGCTACAGATATTGAAAGGATAAGATGCACCTACTTCCTATGCCTCAGATATGGCCTGTGCTGCCACAAAACAACTAAATTACAAAAGGTTGTACAAAATAACTTTAAGCTCTTGTGCCATTCTTTAACTAAATCTATTTCAGTAATCAAATGTGCTCTATATGTACACATATTCAAGTTGATGTAACTTCTTTTCTAAGTTTATTAATAACCTATGTAGCAGCCAAAGCCAAGTGGAATCATCTAAGCTAAAAAGGCTAATATTTTGGCCTGTGCTCTCAGGTAATGAGGCCACTGGAGATGATGAGACACTTCTACACTGGCCCCCTGACAAGTCACCTGTCTTCCTGATCAGAAAGGATACAGATACCCCAAAACAAAAGTTGTTGTATAGTCTAAAACAAAAGAGGCACTGAAAACAAAACAAAACAAAATAAAAACAAACAAACAAACAACAACAACAATAACAACAACAACAACAACAACAACAAAAATGTCCTCATGTCTTCTCAAAGAAGGAAAAACTACATGGCCAGCATGGCCCTGACTCATCCTAACAGACAACACCTATATTGGGGAAGCTACAGGACTACTTCTGGGTCACTAAAGTCGCCTTTGGAGAGCCATTAGTGACCTCCAAAATTAATCCTTGATTAAATTTTAGCTATCTGCTTGGTCTTAAATACTCAGAAATGTATATCCAAAGATAAAGGGATACCTTAAATATATGAATGGCCTATTAAGCAATACAGAAAAAGACAATACTTTAGTACATATTATCCCCACCTTTAATAATAGCTCTAATTCTATAATAAGGAAAAACAACCATAGGTGTTAAAAGGGTTATTTTCAAAGCTAGAAAATATATATGGATGACTTTGACCAAGGGTCACATAATTCAGAAGACTTCCTTTTACTGGAAACAATGGTAAATCTCTTCTAACTTGTGTGAGGACATCCTTTAATAAGTCCTGAGACCAAAAATATATTTGTACAGCCTTTAATGGCACCCAGTGGCTATATGGTACCAACTTTTGGCCCTGGCTATCCCCAGGACAAATTTTACTAGAAGGCTATTATTACAAAATATTGTATCAAAGTTATGTTACTGATAACTCTGCTAATATCTCATCTATTTCACAAGCCATACAGAAACAGATTCAGGCCATGCAAGACACTACTGTACAGATGTTCTGTAACAGCCAACTCGGGATTGGTATCTATCCGGTCGGTGGGCCAACTGTTCTCACAAGAGGCCCATCATGCTCTGGACTCACTCATCCAGGCTGGGTTTGCCTTTGGAGCACTAGGCATAGAGCAAACTCTGCAGTACATGTTCGTCTTGGAGCACAGATGGCTTTGTTTCTGGCTCCTTTTCTAGTGGTCTTGTTTCATAGTGGAGAGATTGGGTTATTTTTAGGTCATGCAGGCTGTGAAAAGGGAGAAAAGACCAAACCTATGTGTCATTTTGGAGCTACTGAGATATGTGAAGGCTTTGTATTTTTTCTTTCATAAATCCATCAAATCATAATTCCTCTGCTTTGATGTCTATGATGTAGGAGAAGAGGCGCTCTTCTAGTTGGTTAAAATCACAGTATGCTCTGAATGAACTCTACTAAAGGAAACAGTGTTGAAAACATAGGAGAGGACTCTAATTTAATCAGATAGGAAGGATGAATCACTTGTTTAGATTGTTAGAATCCAGGGAAAGAAAAGCAACTGGAAATTTAGAGAAATGTGAGTATTTAGAATTCTTGGTTATAAGAGATAGTGACTGAAGTTGTTTCAAGTACCTTAACAGTTTTGATAATGCTAGAAATGAAGACAATCATCTGTTTTTCCATAACAGAGATGCCTCAAGGTATAAACCTTAGACAGAAAATCTTTCTTACCATAAGCAATATTATACTTCTACATTTCAGTAGATCTTTTAAAAGAATAAATCATGCATGGACAGATGGAATTTTAGCAGTTAATATTCCTAGTGTCTTAGGAATACCTTCTAGAACTTGCCTAATGGGTACCAAAAAGGTTTTCTTCTGTGGAAAGAAAATTACTCTCCCAAGGGTCAAATAATACCGTGTTCAGGTAACTTGAGTCACTGAACTGTCCATTCACATTTTAAGGTGAAATCTTTCTCTAAGTTCCATCATTTCAACTCGGGAGCTGCAACTAAGATTTCTTCCTCTTCCATATTATAGCCCACTAAATAGGTGAAGTTCACCATTGTATTACACCTGCCTCCACCCTTACCTGGATAAATATTCCACCACCTCAAATCATTCATAAAAATGACATTTCATTTTCTTTCCTTCCTATCCTGATTGTGCTCTTGAACTTCTATATTTCATTTCTTAAAAACAAATTCACTCTTATGCTTTCTTGCTCTCTTATTTTAATCTTCTCTGTTTTTACTTGAAGTCAATATTTTTAAAAGTATTTTGTACTTTTACCCATTTCCAGGCTTCCAAAATCCCAGTGTTTGTTTTTATATCCAGCTAAAATTGTCTTTTCATGTGCTGCTAAAATAATTTTGATAATATTACTGTTCAAGTTATATAGAAGTTGAGTTAGCAAAGAGAACAGGCACAGAGGTCAACAGACATGGTTTCTTGGATCTACCTCTTGCTAATTGTACAACCTTGGTAATATATGTAATTTCTGCCCATGCTGATTTTCTTATTGGTAGAATGGATTATTGTAAGAATCAAGTAAGATAATGCTAAAGGTGTTTTAAAGGCTAATCTGTAGTTGGTGACTGTGGTAGTATAAATTTATGTCTCCCAATAGAGTCAGGTGTTATTAAAATTGAGTTTACAGCTTTTGCCTCTACCACTGGGGGTGGTTCTAAATTCCAGCCTAAGGTACACAGAGTGAGCTTTGTCAGGGCCCCTGTGGGTTTGGTGTTTGATTCTGCTGCTGGTGGATTTTCTCTTTATGTAGATCTGTGAATGGTAGCCAGTTTCTTCTGTCTTTATGGAACTTCCCATGGATCTATAAGCCTGAAATAAGTCCCATTCCTCCCATAAACTCTGTCTGGTTTGGAGGTTCATCCTAGCAATGTGGAACTGATTACAATAGAAACTGGTACGAGGAATGAGGCTTTGATTTGTGATGAATCTGATCATGTGGATTTTGGTCTTTTGAAACTTTTGTTTTGGAGGAATGGGACAGAATTTGTACTTGCAACTGAAGGTAGCTTCTAGAGTAGTAAGCCAAGTTTTATGGGCTATTCTTGTGAAAGGCTGAAAATGCCAAATACAGAGGTATTTATAAGCTTGGCTTATGAGCTTTCTAAGGGGAAAGAAAGATTGTATAAAACTTTGTTGGAACTGGACTACTGGCATAAGGACTGGCTGTGTTCTGCTGCTAATGCCCAGAGATTTTGATCAAGGTTAAATTTGTAATGGACTGATGTGCTAGGCTAAAGATATAGAACTAAATTTTTTGAAATATAAAGTTGGAAAATTTTATACAAGTTTAAAGTTGCTGGCACAGAGATTTGTTTTAGGTTACTGAAGCTGCTATTGTCCAACACATTAAGAATCTTAAGTAAAAAAGCACAATTACTCTACATTGAAACAATGGAAAGGATGTCTGAGAAAGGACTGAATGGTAGAAATGCAAACTCTTTTAATAAGAGATGACTAAAAGAAAAAAAAACATATTCTTCAAGGTCACAGTTTATATTGTTTATGAATTAACAATATGGCTGTGTACTGCACATCTGGTATTGGTTTCAGACAACATAAAAACAGTATGGAAGGGGTCATAAAGTACACATGGTTTCAGAAGCTTCTGCTGAAATGCAAGAACTGAAGCAGGGTGTGGTCATTCTGATAAAGAGGCTAGTTAAGTCATTAAAAGATAAACCATGGTTTACATATAGACCAAAGACATTTTTAGATGTACCAGGATTTTACAAGGGCTATCAAGGAGCACTGTTGGCTCAAGAAGAAAGTTTCCCTGGCTGTTCAGCCTAGCTAGAGAGGCAGGATTTTAAAAAATTCAGAGACAGTCACTGGTTATACATATTGGACTTAAACTACAAATGTTTGATGTTTGTCAATGGTTGTTGTGCATTGGTCCAAACTCTCCTTGTTAAGCCTTATAATAATGAAAATGTTTACCCTTGCCATTCTTAGTTAAAGGAATATAACTTGTTTTGATTTTATAGGATTCACAGTTAAGATACCGTCATAAATCTCAAATGAGACTTGGGACTTTAAAACCATTCAAAAGTTGGTAAAAACTATGGGGACTTTTAAAGTTTGACTGCATACAATTTACAATGTGAGGTGGTTATGAGTCTATCGGGAGCCAGGGGCCAAATGTGGTAGTTTAAATATATGTTCTCCAGTAAACTCAGGTGTTATTAAAATTGAGTTTACAGCTTCTGACCCTAGAAGGCCGAATTCTGCTAAAGAGAGAAAGTGTCACTGGGTTTGGATCTAAATTTCTGCCTAAGGTTACACAATGAGCTCTGTCATGTCCCCTGCAGCTTTGGTGCTTGCTTGTTGTGCTATTGGTGGCTTTTCTCTTTATGTAGATCTGTGCAAAGGGCCCAGCTTTTTCCACCATTATGGAACTTATCCTATATCTGTAAGCCTGAAATAAAATCCTATTCCTCCCATAAACTATGTCTGGTTTGAAGGTTCATTCCTACAGCATGGAACTGACTATAACAGTGACCAGTATCTGTAGTATTCATTTTTTAAAATTTGACTTGACAAATAATTGTATTTACTGATGATTGTATATTCTAATATTTTAATATATATGCATGAAAAAAGCTAATTGGTATACTCCTTACCTCAAATATTTATCATCTCTTTGTGGTGAGAACATGTAAAATCATCTCCCCCTATCTCTCTTTTGGTCTTTCAAAGTAGGGTCTCACTTTAGCACAGGTTGACCTAGAATTCATTATGTAGTCTCAGGGTGCCCTCAACCAATGGCAATCCTCCTCTTACTGCCTCCCATGTGCTGGGATTGAAGGTGCATGCTAACCACACCCAGCTTAAAATCCTCTCTTATAGCCATCCTGAAATACACACTGTATCATTAAATATAGTCAGCCTGCTATACAATAGCACACAAGAACTTGTTCTTATCTAACTGGGCCCACTGAACAATGTCTTATGGCAGTTATCATTATTGTTATTTGCTCTTACCAATGACTATTGCCTAAGTCTGCTGGTGATGCTATAACCATGTACCCTAGCCTTAATAATGACGAGGAACAACCTTGTATATTTTTACAGTTCTAGAAGCTAAAAGTCTGATCAGAGTGCCAACAGGTTTGGTGTCTGGTGAGGGCAAATCAGTAAGTACTTCCAAGACAATGACTTCTTCCTGTATCCTTAGGATGGGAGCAACATGGTGTCCTCATGTGGCAGAAGGCAGAAGCCCAAGAAAGTAAGACAGTTGTACATTGTATGATGTTTCTTCTATAATGTCTTTACTCTCATAGAGAAGAGGAGCCTTTACTACCTAATCACGTCTTTAAAAAAAATTATTTATTTATTTGAGACAGAGAGACATGGGCAGAGAGAGAGAGAGCAAGCATGCACATGAGTGAAGGAGTATGCCAGGGTTTTAGTCCACTACACACTAACTTCAGACTCATGCACTACTTTTTACATCTGGCTTTATATGGTTACTAGGAAATCAAACCTGGACCATCAGGTTCTATAAGCTATCACCTTTAATTACTGAGCAATCTCTCCAGCATCCCTAATTAATTCTTCATTTATCAAAAATATTTTATTTATTTAAGAGACGAAGAGAGAGAGAGAGAGAGAGAGAGAGAGAGAGAGAGAGAGAGAGAGAGAGAGAATGGGAATACCAGGGCCTCTAGCTACTGAAAATGAATTCTAGATGCATGCCCCACCTTGTGCATCTAGTTTATGTGGGTACTAGGGAATTGAACCTGGGTCCTTAGGCTTCACAGGTGAGCACCTTAACTGCTAAGCCATCTCTCCAGTACTCCTCTAAGTAATTCTTAAAGGCTCCACCTGTTAATACCATTATACTGGCTATTCAGTTTCAACACATGAATTTTGAAGGAACCAATATAAGGCCAAGAATTGGGTAGATTTTGTTGTGGGCTAGGGTTGCCTACTGGGCTTTCTACAGCATGTACTGTTGGGTCTTACTTCAGAGTTTCTATATCATAGGTTGTTGGGTCCTTCCTTTAGCTCTGAGCTGGGTGGGACAAGAGAATGTACATTTCTAATAAATTTCTTGATGATACAGACCCAGGAACCACACTGAAAACTGTCCAGCCTACCAATAGATAGACTTCCTGGCCCTTGTATCCACCAGCCCACTAATATATGAAGCTTCATTTCTCCCTTTTATTATTCTAGATTTAAAATGTTTTTTCCTATCTCTTTGACTATTTCTTCTCTATCTTGTTTTCCTTCAGTCTAAAATCTTCTCTTGGGTTCTGATTTTCTCTGGTTTTCATTCTGCATGCTTGTAGTGGTTAAGATTAGATCCAACAGGGCTGGAGAGATGGCTTAGCGGTTAAGCGCTTGCCTGTGAAGCCTAAGGGCCCCGGTTCAAGGCTCGGTTCTCCAGGTCCCACGTTAGCCAGATGCACAAGGGGGCGCACGCATCTGGAGTTCGTTTGCAGTGGCTGGAAGCCCTGGCGTGCCCATTCTCTCTCTCTCCCTCTATCTGTCTTTCTCTCTATGTCTGTCGCTCTCAAATAAATAAAAAAAAAATGAAAAAAAAAAAAGATTAGATCCAACAGAAAGTCACAGTGAGCCTCCCAAAACAAGGGTTTAAACATGATAAAATAAATAAATAAATAAATAAATTTCTCAAGTCAAAGTTCAGATGTGTCCAGCCTGGTGCTGATAAGATAGCTGTGTTCCATATAACTGTGAGTTTCTCAGACTCCTTCTTATGTGATCCCTCATCTTTCAGCGTTTACCTCTAACATCATTTAAGATTCAAGTATAGCCATCACTTCTGCAGTTCCACCAGTAGGAAGGAAGAATGGGTAGAGATAAAAGGACAAAAGACAGATGCCAGGATCTTGGAACTGCTCCAATGCATTTGACTGGTCAGGACATAGTGATCTGGTCTCACTTGACTTCAGTGGGGAGTGAGACATGCAGCTGATTCAGTTAAGAGGGAGGGCATGACATATTGTTAAGTAGATCACCTTAGCAGTTGGCCACAGGTGAAATAGCAGCCCAAGATTATCTACCTCACTACACACAGTGTGCTGATCTGTGGTGGGGGCCTAGCTAGAATTTCTTTTTTTTTTTTTTTTTTGAGGTAGAGTCTCACTCTATCCCAGGCTGACCTGGAATTCACTATGTAGTTTCAGAGTGGCCTTGAACTCACAGCGATTCTCCTATCTCTGCCTCACCAGTGCTGGGATTAAAGGCATGTGCCACCACGCCCAGCTTAGAATTTCTTAATCAAGTAGCAATTCATTTGTAAGCATGTAGCTGAGTAGAGGAAGTGACAGCTGTCAGGAACAGGTGACATGTTGGATGGGTCAGACTGTAACCATTTGCTAAATAAGCATAATGCAAAATATTTTACACATATTATTGGAGAGAATCCAGCAATGGTATGTCAAGGGCACTGCAGACTCAGCTCAGTTTACCATCAAATTGTTCAGTTCCCAGGTACAGAAACACAGGCACTTTGGGGTCCATCTATATAGAACATTCTTGAGAGAAGCCTGATGAAATTGGACTCTCCTAGCCTTGTTGCTATTAATAGAAGGGGCTTTAGATACTATAGAATGTACTGTTAGAACACTTCACATAGTTACCTTGAAATTTCCTCTGTAAAATATCTGACTTGACCAATTCTCCCCATATGGGCAGACCAGCATTCTCCCCTGCTGGAGACAGCTGCTCTGAAGGTTACAGAGTCTGCTTCTCACACAGCTGTTGCAGCCAGAGTGCCTGCAGGATGTTTGTTAACCCTTGACAGACACTGTAAGTCTGAAGAGATAAGGCCATTTTAGAGAAAGATGCTTCTATTCTGGTAACTCTCAAGCAGTGGTGCTGGTGCTCTGGAAGCCTTTTCTTTCCTTGAATTACAAATCCTTGCCCATGTGGGGTAGAAGGCTAACTTTGAAAAGAAATTTTTTTCTTTCTTTATTTGAGACACATACACATACATACATACATACACACACAGAAAAGTAGAGAGAGATTGGGGTGGGGGGAGAGAAGAAGGAGGAGGAGGAGAAAACAATTACTCACTGGTGCCTCTTGGCACTGTAAATGGACTCCAAACACATGCACCACTTTGTGATCTAGGCTTTACTGGGTACTGGGGAATCAAACCTGAGCCAATAACTTTTGCAAGCAAGTGCCTTTACTTGTTGAATCATTTATCCAGCCCCAGCAGGCACATTTTTTAATGTTAACTGGGAATTACCCTTTGTTCTTATGTCATAAGTATGAACTCTACATATGTTTTTACTTTATTTTTTTCTTAGTAATATTTCAACTAAAATTTTTTCTTTAATATGAAGAAACTAAACTCTGGCATGTTATAATTTCTTTTACTACTTGTATTTATATATGTATGTCACACCCCAATTTGTCAAATGTTATTGCTAGAGACATAAGAAAAAGACAGATTGCTAGTTGTCATTTCAGATTAGTAACCTTATTAGCTGTATCATCTTCTTTTTTAATAATTTATTCATTTATTTGAGAGAGAAAGAGGAAGGGAGGCAGGGAGAGAGAGAGAGAGAGAGGAAGAGAGAGAGAGAATATGTGTGCTAGGGCCTCCAGCCACTGCAAATGAACTCCAGATGCATGCACCTCCTTGTGCATCAGGCTTAGGTGGGTCCTGGATAATTGAACCTAGGTTCTTAGTCTACACAGGCAAACACCATAATCTTTAAGCCATCTCTTATCTTGATATGAATATGAGTAGACTTCATTTTAGAAAGACAAGAAAATTGTCTACAAAACCATCTTCAATTGAAGTGCCCTTAAATGTGATGGTTTTATTGACATCATTTGATATGAGTGTGTAAACACTATTCTATTCCCCAATCAAGAAAATATGAATGACTCATGCTGTTTATTCCAGTACTGATCGTGTCAGGTATGTGGCTAGTCATTAAGACACAGAAGGAAAAAAGATTGTCATTGACCCTAGTTTGATAGAACTTGAGAGTTAGTGTAAGAGACCTTAATCAATATTTCACCCAAGCTAACAAATTGCAGAGTGCTATGAAAAAATGTATAGGATGAGATGAATGGATGGAAGACACAAGCCTACACTGTTAAATTCACATACACATTTTTCTGAACATTTATGATATGCTTCATACTTTATTAATTGTGAAGTATGCTAAATAATTACTAATAGTAACAACTGCCCAATTATTTAGTGTGATATACCAGGCACTGTGTGATAGATTTTCATGTATTATCGCCTTCATCTTAAGACCATGATAAACCTTTTATTGGGCATCCTGTAAGGGTTTTAACCATGAGTAGAACTTTGACTTGTTAATGTAAATTGCCTATTTTGGGGTATAAATGTCTCACCTTCTAGGAACCTTTTGACTGCTTCCTCCTTTATCTTGTGTGGTAGTCTACCTGCACTGAGATCTCTTCCACTGTGAACTTGGATGAATCTTCAGTACAGAGCATGGACTATATAGTTCTGATCAATTATCCAGAGTATGGAGGTGCCAGATTTGGATTTTCTCTGACTCAATTTGGCACAGGAAATGGATTCTCCTTTATGTCTCCCATGGTCTATAACAAGGTCTGGCATCTCCTGTTACCCTCCCAGATAGTGCTGAGTGAATGAATGGAATCATCTTTAGGATTATGACCTTGCTCTTTAGATAAGCAGTGTGCAGTTTGCACCCTGCCTGACTTCCCTGCGTCCACCAACCTCATGGCTCATGGCTGATTCCTCCCATATAAAATGATAGCATGTTAATTTTTGTTTCAATCCTTCCTTCCTTTCTTCGTTCCTTCCTTCCTTCCTTCCTTCCTTCCTTCCTTCCTTCCTTCCTTCCTTCCTTCCTTCTTCCCTCCCTCCCTTCCTTCCTTCCTTCCTTCCTTCCTTCCTTCCTTCCTTCCTTCCTTCCTTCCTTCCTTCCTTCCTTCCTTCCTTCTTCCCTCCCTTCCTTCCTTCCTTCCTTCCTTCCTTCCTTCCTTCCTTCCTTCCTTCCTTCCTTCCTTCCTTCCTTCCTTCTTCCCTCCCTTCCTTCCTTCCTTCCTTCCTTCCTTCCTTCCTTCCTGCCTGCCTGCCTGCCTGCCTGCCTGCCTGCCTTCCTTCCTTCCTTCCTTCCTTCCTTCCTTCCTTCCTTCCTTTCTTCCTTTCCTGGGCATGGTAGCACACACCTTTATCAGAAGGAGAATGAGAGAAAGAGGGGAAAGAGAGAGAGAGAGAGTGAGAATTAGTGCACCAGGGCCTTGGCCACTATAATTGAACTCCAGTTGTATGTACCACTTTGTGCATATTTGTGACCTTGTTGCTGAATCACCTTGTGCATCTGGCTTATATAGGACCTGGAGAGTGGAACATGGGTCCTTAGGCTTCACAGGCAAACATCTTAACCACTAAGCCATATCTCCAGCCCTCAGCCTTTGTTTTCTAGAAGTCATGGGTGAATGGAATGTTTAAGGTTTCAACTCGTTGAAAGCAACAATTGAGAGTTCATCATATATAGTACTTGTTTAATTTTGTTGAGGCAAAAAAGTTGAATCATGTGCTTATTAAGGTTGGTAATTACAATAGAGTATTTTGGCCCATGCCTCTAATCCCATCACTGCAAAAGCATAAACAGGGTTGCCCATGAGTTTGAGGCCAGTATATAGTAAATTCCAGGTTAATCAGGGATACATAGCAAGATCTTGTCTTAAAAACAACAACAACAACAAAAGCTGGTAGTCACTTAATTACTTAAGTGACCTTTGAAAGGGCCAAAGTCCTACATTTTAAAGCTTGATTAACCCATAGTCAAGCCTCATCACATTATTATTATTATTATTTTGGTATAAATTACATACTACAGTGATCTTAAAAAGTACTAAGTATTAGTAATCCCAATAATGTTTCAAATGTCTTTATACATTGACTAATGATTGACTCTTGTACCCTCAGAATTCCTAGTTCTATAGGCTTATCCTGGGCATTTCAATAATTAAAAAACTTGTTCAGTTATTTGCAAGCAGAAGAGAGAGAACACACCTACAGATAGATACAGAGAGAGAAAGAGAGAATGGGGGGGGGAATGAATAGATATGCCAGGGCATCTAGCCACTACAAATGAACTACAGATACATGTGCCACTGTGAATGTGGCTTTGTGTGGTTACTGAGGAATCAAGCCTGGGTAGTACAGCTTTGTAAGCAAGCATCTTAAAAGCAGAGCCATCTTTCCAGCCCTTCAATAATTTTTTAATAATGCAATTTTATAGTATAGCTTCTTTGGGTCCCATTTATAGTACTATGGCCAGTTGTAAATATATTTCACCCTGTTGTTATATATTAAAATAAGTAGACATATTGTGTGCTAAAATACAAAAGCGACATGAATTTTAGAAGATTAAAATATAGGATTCCAAAGGAATAAGGTACTTGGCGAAGAGTTACTTTGAGGTAGTATGTCCATTTCCTCCTGGAATTCTCACTTGTTCAGAAGAATTGGGTTGGAGAATTTGAGAAATATTGTGAGTATATGTATTCACTAGATGCATTTGTATGTCTACTCAGGAGGGAATGCATTTTAAATAATTCCCTCCAAGTCTGTATCCTGGAGGAGAGATAATGGAATTGTTTTTCAAAGAAAGATTGTTTTTAGTTTGGAAAAGTGTGAGTGTGTATGTGTGTGTGTGTATGTGGGGGGGTGTTGGTGGTTTGTGAAGTTCGGTACATCCCAGATACTAATCTGGAAGTGAGAGGTTGCAACACAGAGGAGTGAAGTTTTATTCCCTGTATTCGTAATTACTGTCTTTATGCATAGTCTGGTATCTTGTAGATTATCATAGGACTATGTGCTGCTTAGTCCCTGCTGTTTGATATCATGGGGACAAGAATATTCGGCTCTAGACATATAGGGGAGACTGGGAAGGTTCTCATTTGAACTGATTGTGGTTCCAGCAACACAATAGCCACTTGGAAGTTATGAAGATGGAAGATGCCCCACAAAAGGTGCTGGAATGAAAAGAATGAGAGAGCTGATGCCTAATTTTAGGCTCTTCTTTTCTTCACTGAAATTCTGTTAAGTCTTTCTTTGTACTGAGGGAAATGTAGTTGTTTCTTTTGGGATAATGTGTATCTCTAGATGTTCTGCTTGTAAAAGGGAGGATGAAAGCACCAGAGGGATTAGGTAACTTTGGAAAGTAGCACTGTGAAATGAAAGACCATTTCACAACAGAAGAGGCTAGTTTCTGAGTGTTCTCAATTTCAAAGGAATTTCGATTTTCTGAGACAGAGATTTCACATTGCTAGTGTGGATATAATAGGATTGTCATAATAGAAAATACAAAAACATTGCAATATAGGTTATGTAACCATATAAGATTTTTTTCACTTTTGAAATTCTCATATATGTATATAATTTATTTTAATCCTATTCTATCAATTACTCTCTCTTGTCCTCCAAAAACATTGCAATATAGGTTATATAACCATATAAGATTTTTTTCACTTTTGAAATTCTCATATATGTATATAATTTATTTTAATCCTATTCTCTCAATTACTCTTTCTTGTCCCCCTCTCCTCCCATGAACAGTTTTCTTCTCCATTTGCCTTTTTTAACCCATTAAGGCTGCTTACATGATGATGAATGGAAAGTTATTTACTGTGAAATGGACAACTTACCAATGGCTACACTGCTGATGAACCAGACTCCCTTCTCCCAGCAACCCTTAATGCTGTGAGATTTTGAGAGCACTGGGGCCTTCCTCTGATCACACAGACGACTTGAGTGGATAAGGCTCTTGAGTTAGTTTCTCACATCAAAACAGCACTAAGCAATGGGGACGGGTAGATGAGGAAGACAAAGTAGACTTCACTAAAGAAAATAGAGACAAACTTCCAAGTGTTTCCCATTAGAAAGAGACAGGAGATTTAGAGCCGAGAATATAAAAGTGGAAAATTCTTAAGTGTCAGGGAAAGCATCCTATGCCTGTAGGTGAGGGGTGGTCTCTTGACCAGGTGAGTGATTGACAGGCTCCCAGAACCAGAGGACGTGGGTCCCCTGGCCAGGAGGAAGTGTCTCTTCCCTTTCTAATGTTACCAGGGAAACAGGAGGTGTGGTCCATCTTTTAGTGATCTCTGAGCCTAATGTCTGACTACCCACAACATTTCTTCATCAAGAGTTAAGATTCTAAAGTCATAGAGGAGATGGGTGATGTCTCAGTCTTTCTTCTTCAGGCTAAAGAGGGGCATAGAGGATGTTCTGTAGTTCTGTTGTCATGGGTCTGTGTCTGTAACTATGTCCCTAAAAAAGTAGGTTACCTTGATCTTAATATCTACCAATCCTCCTCTTGAGAGGGAACCCTAACTGCCATTAAGGAAATGAGGGAATCACTACTTTAACTTACCCAAAGTGAATAGAGTCACAGAGCATGGTGTTTAAGTTAGAGCTCTCTCAGAGGATATTCATCTTCTGTCTTTACACTCCTTCTGCAGCCTGTACACTGGTTGGAGTCCACTCTAAGGGTCTCCATGACCTCTCTGATCAAGAGGATAGGTAACTTACGAGGGCTGTAGAACAAATTGAAAGTATCCAGTTGACTCCTGGGGCCTAGTTGAACTTTCTGTTGATTATCCTTTTAGTCTCAGTGTCCTCATTGGTTTTGGCTTCTAAATATGCTTACTAAACACCCAGAAGGATGGTTACTGCAGTCTTTTTTTTTTTTTGGTTTTTCGAGGTAAGGTCTCACTCTAGCCCTGGCTGACCTGGAATTCACTATGGAGTCTCAGGGTAGCCTCGAACTCACGGCGATCCTCCTACCTCTGCCTCCTGAGTGCTGGGATTAAAGGCGTGCGCCACCACGCCCGGCTAATTACTGCAGTCTTAAAGAACGGCACATCTGATTACTTCTGTATTTAGATAAATTAATCTATTTAAAGAATGGTACAAAAGCTTATTGTACTTTTTCATTAACACCAAACGTGAGTTGTCTGGTGACATTGTAAGCCATATTTAAAGTACAGAAAGCATGTTTATCTTTCCTTAAATATCAACAATTGTAAGTTCATATAAAACATGTTAGCACCAGAAACAATTTTTTTAGCAAAAAATTTAACTTAATTAATTTGGTACAGGCTAATAAACATCTAAAATTATTTTTGTTTTTCAAAAAGCAAGTAAGGGAGGTTGAGGTCTTGGCATCTCTGTCTTAAAATAGTTTGTGATAATTTATATGTCTCTGTGGGCATGTGCATCAAGTATGCAAGGAAAGCTAAAAGTAAACATATAAATCTTTGGACTTTAGGAATGGTGGAGTTCAGAGGTTCAAGTTTTTCAGATGAGGGCAATTTGAAGGTGAAACTGTACCCTGGAGCAAGAGTTACCATGTCTTGAAAACAAATTTATCTTTAAAGCAATAGCAGCTTGTGATGTCAGAACTAAAACTGATATATCAACTAAAACCTTGACTAAGATTGTATATATGTATATATATGTACATATATTAAAATATTTTATTTATTTATTTAGGAGAGATTGAGAATGGGCATGCAAGGGTCTCTAGCCACTGCAAATTAACTCCAGACTCATGTTATACTTTGTGGATCTGGCTTATGTGGGTACTGGGGAATTGAATCTAGGTCCTTGGGTTCACAAGCAAGTTCCTTAACCTCTGAGCCTGTCCAGCTTGGTTACATATATTTCAATAGAAGTAATACATATCATCATCATTGAGAAACTAAAAAATTTGGTCTTAAAATAGCCCACTTTGGTCAAGACTGGACAAGATACAAACCTTGATACATTTGTTTTGAAAGAACCACACATATACAACAAATGTTCTTTACTTAATCCTGAAAGATAAATCTATAGTAATTAATCTGATTTATAGCTTAGACATATTTTGATTAAGATAAAACAATTTTATATCTTATTTTTGTTCCCCATGACTATTATGACTGAACAGTTCATATCTCAATAGTACCAGCATTGTTTGTAAATAACATTTTAGTGCTATGACTTGAGGTTTAGCACATTTTGGCCCTAAAATTGGGAATGGAGACCTTCAATGGGGCTTTAACTTAAGGATGTCAGAACATAAGGAGTATTTTTTACTTCCCTAAGAAAAAGAGTCACAATGAATGAAAACCAGATTATTTTTCTTTCACAAACCCTAAATGATAAACTCAGTAGTGAATGATTGGCAAAATTAAGATCATTCAGTTCCTGCTTCTATCTTTGAACACAATAGAAAATTAATTATATTTAAAGGTATTGCTTTCTCAGGTATGATAATTATAGTTTCATGAAAGAAAAATCAGTAACTAATAAAAATATTGGTTTTGCAATTACTCAGTTTTCCTAACAGTTAAATGCTTCACAGATGTAGAAATAACTATCACGACTGAACATTTAAAGCCAGGTTTTATAAATGTTATCATAAGCAAATCAGTATCAGTCAATTTAATTTTAACCTTGACATCATGAGACATGGTAATATAAGCAAATTTAACAATTCATTTAAAAAAAGTTGAATGTGGGACTTCTGGTTAAGATGGCAGTGTAGGTACCACACCAAAGCAGCCTAGGGGAGAAAAAGCCAAAAATATCCCCAGCAAAATACACACTTTTACTAAAGAGTGAGGTGTATAGGAAATTGAAATGGCAGCGGAGAAGTAGGAGAGATCCAGAGCATCCAGAGCCCACACAGGCCTGCAGAAGTGGCTCGGGCAGGTCCACTGGGCTGCAGCAGTAGTGTGCTGGCCAGCCGCCAGGCTCAGCTCGAGCCACAGAAAAAGCCAGATGAGGGGATTTCCCACTCACACCGGAGTGCTCCACAAACTCAAGAAATGTGAAGGGAGAATGACAGTGAAGAACAGAGGAGCGGATCACAAGGTAGAAGAACACATGAAACAGTGAGAGAACTAGAACAGCATTGGCCGCCTCCCCTCCCCCCACCACCAGTGCCCAGCTCCAGCGAACAGAGCAGTGGTACAGGGACCAGGCCATGCCTATTTGAACCAACAGTGGGAACCAAGCAGGAGCTCAGCATAACTGAGACCAAAATCATCCTAAAAGGTAACTAGGATTACACCAGGTCAGTACCCACCTAATAAACCTGGCATATAGGCCTGAACCAGAAGTGCTAATTGCACCTTCCATATCAGGATAAATAATTATATGTCAAATCTGATGGATGGTCAGATTTGCCATTCTTAGATAAATTATGTTTTGGGCTTATTATTTGTTGCTTCTTGATTTATAGTGGGTTTGTTTCCTCCTCTTTTATACATTAGGGAAGGGTCTCCCCTGGTCACAAGATGACTTAGAACCCTCTACAGACCAGAAATCTTAACCTCCTTGTTGTCAGGATTAAGGGAGTGGGTGAGGCACCACACAGCCTAAGGGACAGACAGAGGATCTGGTTGTCATAATACCTACTCTTGGATAAATATTCTGTGCTGTTTTTCATTGAAAGTGTACATTGTTTAGTTAAATTTTAAGAACTATTTGTATTTGGTTCCACTCAGCCTACTTGAATACTCTCTTAGCAGGCAAACCCAACACCTAGGGTCACTTTTTTAGAAACTCTGAGAATCTTGAGAGCCACACCTAGTGCCTTAAGCTTCTACCATGAAGATTGATACACCTAATACTACCCAGATAACTAGAAAATCCAATCATTAAATAATCCAGGATGCAAACATATATGCATTATAACACAAGAAACACAAAAAAATCAAGATAATATAAATCCACAAAAAAGTATTAATGCATCAGAAATGACCTCCAATGAGAATGAGTTAGAGGAAATGCCTGAAAAAGATTTCAAAAGAATGATTATAAATATGTTCAAAAAGTTGAATGGGAATTACATTCATGACATTATGTAACAAATTAAGATTACCTGTTCACAGGTTGTTCAACTGTAAAGTTCTTGCCTGCTGTAAATCTTAGGTTTACCTGCTTGCTGCTTGGAATTTTTTATTTGTTTTTTTGTTTGTTTCAAGGTAGGGTTTCACTCTAGCTAAGGCTGACCTGGAATTTACTTTTTAGTGCCAGGCTAGCCTCAGACTCACAGCTATACTTGTGCCTCTGCCTCCTGAGTGCTGGGATCAAAGGTGTACGCCACCATGCACAGCAGCTTCTTAGATTTTGAAAGGACTCTTTCACTCTTTTTTTTTTTTTTTGTCTCACATAAGTCTAAGACCTACATTTTATCAAGTAATAACAAAACTGTAGTGACCCTGGAAAGTAAAATATGTTTTATGCAATTAATGGCAAGAGATAAAATAAATAAAGACTCAAAAATCTTTTTAAAATCTATTTTGTTTATTTTACTTATTTATTTGAGAGTGACAGACACAGAGAGAAAGAGGCAGAGAGAGAGAGAAAATGGG
Source organism: Jaculus jaculus (assembly GCF_020740685.1). Classification (NCBI taxonomy): domain Eukaryota; kingdom Metazoa; phylum Chordata; class Mammalia; order Rodentia; family Dipodidae; genus Jaculus; species Jaculus jaculus. Next base: position 86,984,612 of record NC_059107.1, on the reverse strand, counting down.
CGCGCCAGGGCTTCCAGCCTCTGCAAACGAACTCCAGACATGTGCGCCCCTTGTGCATCTGGCTAATGTAGGTCCTGGGGAATCAAGCCTTGAACCGGGGTCTTTAGGCTTCACAGGCAAGCGCTTAACCACTAAGCCATCTCTCTAACCCTCAAAACTTTTTATATTAAATCCTTGAGCTGCTTATTGTTCTTCTTTCCCCTGTCCCAGAGCCAGGTGGCCAGCCTGTCTCAGGAAAAGGGTGATAGAGAAGGCATGAGTTAAATTTAATATTCCTGGGTATGAGACAAGACCTTATCAACTTTGAACAAGTTTCACTGCACATGACAACTTATTCATATAATTTACATCACAGTGATAGAATGCATACAGAGAGCCCAAAACCTTACTTTGTTAACCATGAAGAAATAGAAGAGACAGAAAATGGTTAGTTTTCTTCATCTTATATAGACTGGCTAAGCAGTAGAGCAGAGGAATATTAGTAGTTTTGTTTAGGTTTTATGGGAACACATGTGTCCCAAGTTTTGAGGATGCACTGTGTAGTCACCTGGTCATGGGCCTGGGAGCCACACTGAAATAGAGGTCAGGTAACAGGAGAAGTCTGTGTAAATCTCAGCCCTAAATCATCCTTCCGGGCTTCCCCCAAATTTGGGTCAACTGCTACATTCCAGATAAATACTAGAGACCAACAAAAGAAAACTGTAACTGGATTGTACAGCCTTACTGGTATCTAGCACTTTTATTCATTGCTTTAAAACATCTTATGTCTCCTGTGACACCTATACTATTTATCTGAAATGTATTTTTAAATTTAATAAAATCCTACCAAAATTCATGGAAACAAAAATTTTACACATAAATGAAATAAAAGACCAGAGCCCTCAGAAACAGAGCTGGAGAAGGCCAGGCAGAAGAATGCTTCAGCCTGTGCTATCTCACCAGACTCCAAAAGTAGTGAGAAACCCAGACAGAAATCTGAAAGTGCTTCCATGTCCCAGAGGCAAAAAGGGATGTCTCTGCTCTGCAACCTGGAGAGTGACTGTGATGTGGAAAGGGCTGTGGGCCCTGGGCAAGGAGGTGGGCTGGCTGATGGAGACCTTCAGACTGAAGAGATGTGACACCTGTGTCATTTGCCGTCAGACAGCTATTATCTTCTTTCCCCCCTCATTCCATTCATGCCAGGTAGTTTTGGGTAATTTTCCTTTTAGCTGCAGAACTGCTATTGTTTCTCTTCGCTCTCTATTGTTTTTACCTGGTGCTTGATAAGCCTATGTGGTTGATGCCATTTTGGCCTGAAAATTTAGGTTTTGGCAGCCACAGGAATGTGCATTTTTGTCCCATAAGTAGCACATAAGGGAGGGCTAAGTTATTCTGTTATAGTGGCTAAGAAAGGGGAAAGAAGGAAATGCAATCATAGAGGAAGGGGGTACAGTCTCCCTTGGTGAGACTTGATCTCAAGTGAGGACAAGCATATTCTTTAGAAATCAAACTGTTAAAAATGTTAATCTTGGGCTGGAGAGATGGGTTAACAGTTAAGGCACTTGCCTGAAATACCAAAGTACTCAGGTTTAATTCCCCCCAGGACCCACATAAGTCAGATGCACAAGGTGCTACATGTGTTTGGAGTTCGTGTGCAGAGGCAGGAGACCCTGGCATGCCCATTCTCATTCTCTCTCAAATAAAAGCCCTGTCCACATTACAGTCACTATTCAGGCTGCAGAGAAGAGCAATATTTATTGCCTTACTGAAAGTCTTAGGTGTATTCATAGATTTCTTATACAGACATTGATTATACTCTATCCAGACTAATATAGGCTAAGAACACTAGTAATATGATATTTCCTCAATAGTTTTCCCCTTTTGCAGTCCTGTCTAATATAAAAAAGCCTTCAATCTTTGTTTTGGAGGGTTGTCTTTGTATTTAGGACTTCTGTTTATTAGTTATGTACATAGTGTGTATACAGTCATGTTAGTACCATCATTAGCCTCCTCCCTGTCATCCCACCTCCACAGAGATCCTCCTCATTGGGGAAATGGGTCAAGAATTGTGGGATTAGCCATAAAGTATGGGTAAGAGGCAGTATCTCTGTGCATAATGTCCCAACATGTGGCTCTTACAATCTTTCTGCCCCTCTTCCTCAAATTTCCCTGAGCTATGTTGGTTTTATTTTAGGGCTATTTCAGTGATGAGGTCTTGGGAGCCTCTGTGTCTCTGAATATCGGGTTTGGTAGGAGTTTAATGCTCTCTGTGTTTATCTCCTTCACTCTTGTGCTGGTACCAGGTTCATCAAGAAAGCAGCACTCTTTCTCATTTACTCAATTACTCTTGGTTTCAGCTGGAGCCCTGTTGAGGTGTGATAGGCTGATTCTCTCCTCAGGATCTGTGTCCATCTGAAAAAGAGAAACAAATTTTCCAACAGAGAGTGAATTCAGCACCAGATAAATGGGATAACCATTGTTATTTTAGAGAGAATTTAATAAGTATAGGCCCCCTTGCAGCCCAGCTATGGGTCCTGTTCCACTGAGCAGTTCAGTTAGCCAAATCAAGATCAGCTGGTTACCCACCATGGCTCTGTGTCACTACTGCATTTGTGTGAGCATCAAATCAGGTTGTTTGCCTCAAGTAGCTTAGAACATGAGTTGTTTGGACAGATGTTGATCATTTTCCCCCAGTCACTCATGTAGCACCTTCTCTCACTAGATGAGCTAACTGTTTGGGGAGTGATTCTCTTCTAGATTCCAGCCAGTTCTTACCACTAACCTTTGATGGGTCATCAAGTACTCTGACAGAAATCTGATGTCTTATTTTGGAAAACCTTGTAGGTCTCTCTGATCAACAGCTCATTGTGGATGTTAGCCACATGCTGGTACTTGGCGTTATATACAAGGAAAAGAAGAAAGAAAAAGATAGGCAATATAAATGAGATATAGAGAAGAGGGAGCAGCTGATGAGAGAGAGAGAGAAACAGGAGAAGATTGAACTTAGTCTTCATCATACCCTCTCCAGGGCCCTGTGATTCAGGTGTTCCCTCTAAGGACCTGATGAAGGTTCAACTATATAGTCTGTCTTTTTGGATGTAGAATTTTATGGTACAACTTCATGGCAACATTTGGGTCCAGTTTTGTTTCCCCTTCCCCTACCCTTGCCCTCCCCTCCTGCCCACTCTACCCTCCCTATCGTCCAGTCTTCAAGATGCTTATTAGGTAAGTCAGAATCTCAGGTAGATTCAGGTTAGGAGCCACAGATGAGCGAGACCATGCAAAGATTATCTTTCTGTGATTGGGTGAGTACACTGAGAAGGATCTGTTTCAGGTTCAACCATTTTTCTTCAAATTTCATTGTGTCATTTTTCCTTACTGCTGTGTAGAATTCCATTGTGTTGAAACACTACATCTTGGTTATCCATTTGTCTAATGATGGACATCTTGGATTATTCCATCTCTTAGCTATTATCAATTGAACAGTTATTAAAATGGTTGAGCAAATTTCTCTGAACTGAGGCATGGAGCTTTTAGGGTAAATGCACAGTATGGGAATAACTGGGTCTGTTGATAACTCTATAGTAAACCTTTTTAGGAGTCTCTATATTGCTTTCCATAGTGGCTGTACCATCTACATTCCCACCAACAGTGAATAAGTGTTCCTTACCCTCCACATCCTTGTCAGAATTTGTTTTCATTTGATTTAAAAAAAAATGTTTGTTATTCTTACTGAGGTAAGGTGGAATCTCATAGTTGTTTTAATTTGCATTTCCCTGATGATTAGGCATGGTGAACATTTTCTTAAGTGTATGTTTGCCATTTGTATTTCTTCCTCTGAGAACTGCCTGTCCAGTTCTTTGTCCCATTTTAGGAGTGGTTTGTTTGATTTTTTATTGTTTAGGTTTTTGTGTTCTTTGTAGACTCTAGAAACTAGGACTCTGTCAGTTGTCAGTAGTAATTTTCTCCCATTATGTGCATAATCTATTGGCTTTGCTGCCTGTTAAGAAACTTTTCAGCTTCTTGAAATCTCAGTGGTTGAGTGATTGTTTAAGTTCCTGGAATTTTCTTCAGGAAGTCTTTTCCCATATCATGGATAGTTTCTCTGATTTTTTTCTTCCAGTAGTAGCCAAGTTTCTGGTCTTATATTGAGAGGTCTTTGATCCATTTGGACTTGATTGCTGTGCATGGTGAGATTTGTGGATTGAATTTCATTTTCCTGTATATGGTTATCCAGTTTGTCCAGCAGTATTTGTTGAAAATGCTTCTTTTTTCCAGCTTATATTGTTAGGGCCTTTGTCAAGTATCAAGTAGCTGTAATTATTTGACCCAAAGTCTGGGTCCTTGATTCTGCTCTATTAGCCTATAATTCTGTTTTTATGGCAGTGCCATGCTGTTTTTATTACTATGGCTTTGTAATATAGCTTTAGATCAGGTATGATGATGCCTCTAGAGGTGTTTCTTTTGCTCTTTGGCACAGTTTGAGAAAAATTGGTTTCAGTTCTTTGATGAAGGTTTGGCAGAATTCAGCTGAGAAACCATCTGGTCCTGGGCTCTTCTTTTGGGGGAGTTTTTTGATTACCATTTCAATTTTGATGGGTGTGATAAGTTTGTTTAGGAGATTAATCTGCTCTGAGTTTAGCTTTGGTTGGTGATATGTGTCTAGGAATTCATCCATTTCTTCTATATTATCCAGTTTTGTGGAGTAGAGGTTTTTGAAATAAGTCCTGATGATTCTTCCAATTTCATTTATGTGGGTTGTGATCTCTCCTTTTTATTTTCTAATTTTGTTAATTTGAAACATCTCTTTTCTTCAGTGGATCAAATTGTCCAGGGTTTTTTTTTTTTCTCAATTTTTATTAACATTTTCCATGATTATAAAAAATATCCCATGGTAATATCCTCTCCCCCCCAATTTCCTCTTTGAAATTCCATTCTCCATCATATTCCCTCCCCGTTTCAATCAGTCTCTCTTTTATTTTGATGTCATGATCTTTTTCTCCTCCTATGATGGTCTTGTGTAGGTAGTGTCAGGCATGGTGAGGTCATGGGTATGCAGGCCATTTTGTATCTGGAGGAGCATGTTGTAAGGAGTCCTACCCTTCCTTTGGCTCTTACATACTTTCTGCCACCTCTTCCACATTAGACCCTGAGCCTTGGAAGGTGTGATGGAGATGTAACTCAGTACTCCAGTCACTTCTTTCCAGCACTATGATACCTTCGGAGTCATCCTAAGGTCACTGCCATCTGAAAAGAGAAGATTCTCGACCCAAAGCGAGAGTAGCATTAAATAAGGGAATAAATATTAAGAGAAGTGCTTCCTGGGTAGTTTAATAAGCATAGTATATACACTTATCCAGACATCAGCAGATGTTACACCCCCAGGGCTCATGACTACCTGTTTTAAGTTTTCAGCATCAGGGATGTGTTTCCCCCCATGGAGCAGGCCTCCAGTCCAATTGGAGGGCAGTTGGTTTCCACCATGACAGCTGTGCCACTATTGCACCTGTTGGCTCATTTGGACTGGCTGGCCAATTATAAGGCTTGCAGTGTCCACTGTTGAGTATCTTCACTGGTGGTGTCTCTTTCTTCCATTGAACTACATGTAGAATGGCTTCTTTCAGCTTTCTGTCAGCTCGTCTCCATGGAGGAGGTTATCACCTCCATTCCAGCAGATTTTTCAGTGGCCTTGCAGCCCAAGTATGTGGAGTCTTCAGCAATAGTGTCTTACCATTGATTCGGCAATGGCCTATAATGTTTTGGGGCATCAGGGACCTCTGTGGCCAACAACTCACTGGAGGCACCCCATCCAGCCAGGGGTTTTTCAATCTTGTTTTGTTGTGTTTTTTTTTTTTTCAAAGAACCAGCTCTTTGTTTCATCAATTTTCTTGTTTTCTTAGTTTCCAACTCATTAATTTCTGCTCTGACCTTAATTATTTCTTTCCATCTGGAGCTTTTTGTTTTGGATTCTTCTTGCTTTTCCAATGTCTTTAGGCAGATGGTTAGGTTATTGATTTGGGATCTCTCTGTCTTTGTTATAAAGGCATTTAGTGCTATGAATTTTCCCCAGAGGACCGCCTTCACTGTGTCCCAATAAGTTTTGGTACTGTGAGTTCTTATTGTCATTCATTTCTAGAAATTTTGAAATTTCATTTTTTCCCACTACCTATTTATTGTGAAAAGTGTGTTGTTCAGTTTCCAGGAGCTGATGGGACTGCTGGTACATGTTTTCTTGTTAATTTCTAGCAACACAGGATTGTGATATGATATCATGCAGGAAATTATATTGATCTTCCTAAATATATGGAGATAGGCTTTGTAGCCCAGCATATGATCTATTTTAGAGAAGGTTCTATGGGCTGCTGAGAAGAATGTGTAGTCTATATGTTTGGGTAGAATGTTTTATATGTGTCTGTTAGGTCTAATTGATCTATGGTATTGTTGAACTTCTCACTTCCGTGTTGATTTTCTGTTTGAATGATCTATTTCTGATAATAGAGTATTGAAGTCCCCTACTATGATGGTGTTGGTGGTTATTTGTTTTGTTGTCAAGTAGGTTTTGTTTTATGAATCATGGTGCACCTGTGTTTGGTGCATAAAGATTGATGATTGTGATATCCTCTTGTTGATTCATTGCCTTGATAAATAAGAAGTGGCTTTCTTTGTCTTTTTTGATCACTTTTGGTTTGAAGTCTGTTTTTATCCAATATTAGAATAGCTATGCCTGTTTATTTCTTATTTCTATTTGCTTGGAATATCATTTTCCACTCTTTCACCCTGAAGAGGTGTCTGTCTTTAGTAATGAGATACGTTTATTGAAGATAGTAGATTGAGGGGTCTAATTTTATGATCCACCTGGTTAGCTTATATCTCTTTTATTTTTTTTTAATTTTTTTTGTTTTATGTTTATTTATTTATTTGAAAGGGACAGACAGAGAAAGAGGCAGAGAGAGAGAGAGAGAGTGAGAGAGAATGGGCATGCCAGGGCCTCCAGCCACTGCAAACGAACTCCAGATGCATGCGCCCCCTTGTGCATCTGGCTAACGTGGGTCCTGGGGAACTGAGCCTCGAACCGGGGTCCTTAGGCTTCACAGGCAAGCACTTAACCACTAAGCCATCTCTCCAGCCCCTGGTTAGCTTATATCTCTTGACCAGTGAATTAAGGTCATTAATGTTTAGGATAATAACTGTAAGGTTTATGTGGTTTGGTGTTTTCTTGAACTTTGTAAGTTTTTGTACCTTCTCTGAGTTTGGTTATTGTGATCTGCTTCTTGTAGGCACTTGAGGTTGGTTATTTGACTTTTCTGTGTGGAGAATGCCCTGAAATATTCCATGTAGGTTTGGCTTTGTGTTCATATAGTTGCAGAGCTGACTTTTATAGTAGAAAATTTTGCTTTCACCATCTATTATGAAGGATAATTTTGCTGGAAAGAGTAGTTTGGGTTGGAAGTCACAGGTTGTTAGACTTTGCAGTGTACCATTCCAAGCCCTTCTGGTTTTCAGGGTTTCCATTGAGACGTCTGAAGTAATTCTGATGGGGTCACCTTTACACAATGTGTTGTTTTTTCCCTAGCTATTTTTAGGACTTTCTCTTTGGTATCAATGTTTACAGTCTTAATGATTATATGTGTTGAGGAATTTCTCCTTTGTTCCAGTCTGTTTGGAGTTGTTTACTTTTTGTAACTGATGGTACTTTCCTTGGAGAGAGTGGAAAAGTTTTCTTTGATAATTTTGTTGACTAAGTTCTTCATGCTTTTTGTTTGAATTTCTTCCCATTGTGGTATTCCCATGATCCCAATGTTGGGCCATTTAAGGGCATCCCACATTTTCCTCATGTTCTGTTTACAAAAATTTTTGAACTTATTGAAACTTTTGAACTCATGGACTGTTTCTTCTGTTTTGTCTTCCAGTTCTGAATTTCTATCCTCCACATGACTGACTCTATTCTTGAGAGCTTCTATAGAGTTTTGGGATTTTTCAATTTGGTTTATATTTTCTACTACTGTTTTATGTATAGTTTCCATCCCTCTGTCGAGTTTCCTTTTCATGTCATTTTCTAATTTTCTTAATGTTTCTTGGAATTCATCCTTGCCATTCTTTCTTTCTTTCTTCCCCTTTTTCTTCCTTTTTTTTTTTTTTTTTTTTTTGAGGTAGGGTGTCACTCTAGCCCTGGGTAACCTGGAATTCATTATGTAATCTCAGGCTGGCCTTGAACTCACTGCAATCCTCCTATCTCTACCTCCCAAGTGCTGAGATTAAAGGCATGCACCACCATGCCTGGCTCATCCTTGCATTTATTTATGTCTTCAATGAGCTTAGCCAGATGGTTATTGAAGTCCCCCTTTTTTCACCCTCCTTCAGACCATTGAACTATCATTGGAATGCTTCCAGGTACTTGTCTATTACATTTAATATGGTGAGGACAGCATTCACATGACTATCAGTTCTTTGTTGCTTTTCTGCAAGTTCTGCTATTTGCTTGGTCAGGGTTGCATAGCTTATATCTTCATTTGGGGATTATGTTCCTAATGTCTCTCCTATGTTTTGATTAGAGACATCCATTGTGGGACTGAGCGTTCTTATTGGATTTACTTGAATTTGATTTTTCATGTTATTCCTTTTGCACTGTGGTCTGCCCGTCACAGTGTAGGAGCCTTATTTAATTTAAGAGGAAGCTATGGTCTATCCTTGAAGTGTCTTCAGTGATTATTCGCTTTTATGTTTGCTTCCACTAGGTTTGTGATGGCAATTGGGCCTGCCTGCTCAAAGAGAAGGAGCCTGTGAGGCTCTGTTGGGGGCCCAGGGTCCTGATGTTGGGGCTTGTTGATCCATGATTAGGGGTATGGCACTGCTTAGTCAGGTGCCTGACTGAAAAGGCATGGGTAGGGGTGAACGGAACAAAGCAGGCTGGTGTTGTGGCTGGGCTGTGGAAAGGGGGAGAATGGGAATGTGTGGTGATTCCATTATGCTGAAGTTGAAGTGATGGGACAGTGGGTTTCTTGGGACCCTGTAGCAGGGGGTGGATGGGACTTCTGAGCCCTGTGACAGGGCAGGGCAGGACAGGGATATAGGACTGCTGTGGGTCAGTTGACATGCAGGGGGTGATGTGGAGGTCTCCCATGGTGGGAGGACTAGGAAGGAGGGAACCATGGCCTGCTGGCCTGAGTCCATGCATGGAGGGGCAGTGGCATGTGGAGGTCCCTGGTAGTGGTGGGGCAAGTGCTTGACTGCTTACCTGGGTCTGAGTAGGGAGGTGAGGGATGGGAGCAAGTGGGAAGGCGTTTACTTGTGGAAGTCCCCTGGGGAAATGCTAGTCTGCTGGCCTGGGTTGGCACACTGGGGAGAGGGGCAGTGGTGAGTGGGAAGGTGTACCTGGGTGGAGGTCTCTTGGCAAAACACTAGCCTGCTGGCCTGGGCCCACACACGTGGGTGGGGCTGTGGTGGAGTTCTCCTGTGGAGCTCTGTGGTGGTGGGGACATCTGGGGGATGGGGGTGCTAGCCTGCTGGCCTGGGTCTGGGCACTGGGGTGTGGGGCAGCATTCAATCAAGGGTGGAACTATGTTGGTCTGCTGGCTTGAGTCCACACATGGGGATGTGGGGTGGAGGCAAATGGGACAGCATTTTCGCTGGAGGTCCCCTGGGGGAATGCTAGCCTGCTAGCAGTGAGTAGAAAGGCTTTTGTGACCCTGGAGGCCTGAGAGGAGCTACGCTGGCCTTCTGGCCAGGATCCGTGCATGAGGGTGGGAGGTGGCAGTGAGTGGGAGGCATTTTGTGATCATGGAGGCATTGGTGGAGCTATGCTGGCTTGCTGGTCTGGGCCCCTTACCTGTGGTTAATGCAAGAAGAACCTGTGGCTGGGACTTTGAGTAGCAAGGAGGCTTGAGGGGATTGGAGGACTGGTGGGCTACCTAAGAGCATGGGAATCAGCTGATTCCCTTCTTTTCTTCTCCATGCCCTCCTTCTGGAGGTCTATTAGAGTCTGCTCCCCCATTGAAGACCCAATGAACCCTCAATGTCTTGCTTTTCCTTCCCTGGGAGGTGCAGTACAGTTAGGTGAATCTTGACTGGAAGTCTAAAGACTTCAATCTTTACAAATATAAGTTTTTGTTCCACTGGATAATAGTGAATCCTCAGGGCTGGGAGTATTTGTGACTTTACTGCTTTCAATCTACTAATGGCAACTTTACTTAGGAGGTATAAGTTGCAAGGCTCAAACAATAACCTTAAGAAGATCATTTTCAGTGGCCCAATCAGGGTAATGAACCTTTTAACCCATGATCAATAGCTGTCCCATGATATCCAGAAGTTCATTAATTTGTTTTTCCTTTTAGTCATGTTTTCTTTTAACTTTTGGATTCTATCCATAACAACTCCAGATTTATTTGGATATAAGTAGTATTCCTCATCGATAAAAAGTAAGTCTAGCCCTTCTTTATCAGTTGTAAGCAGATTTAGGCCTCTCTAGTTTTTTTTTTTTTAATTTTTATTAAAATTTTCCATGATTATAAAATATATCCCATGGTAATTCCCTCCCTCCCCACCCCCACACTTTCCCATTTGAAATTCCATTCTCCATCATATTACCTCCCCATTACAATCATTGTAATTACATATATACAATATCAACCTATTAAGTATCCTCCTCCCTTCCTTTCTCTACCCTTTATGTCTCCTTTTTAACTTACTGGCTACTAAGTATTTTCATTCTCATGCAGAAGCCCAGTCATCTGTAGCTAGGATCCACATATGAGAGAGAACATGTGGCACTTGGCTTTCTGGGCCTGGGTTGCCTCACTTAGTATAATACTTTCCAGGTCCATCCATTTTTCTGCAAATTTCATCATTTCATTTTTCTTTACCACTGAGTAGAACTTCATTGTATAAATGTGCCACATCTTCATTATCAACTCATCTGTTGAGGGACATCTAGGCTGGTTCCATTTCCCAGCTATTATAAATTGAGCAGCAATAAACATGGTTGAGCACGTACTTCTAAGGAAATGAGATGAGTCCTTTGGATATATGCCTAGGAGTGCTATAGCTGGGTCATATGGTAGATCAATCTCTAGCTGTTTTAGGAACCTCCACACTGTTTTCCACAATGGCTGGACCAGATTGCATTCCCACCAGCAGTGCAGAAGGGTTCCTTTTTTTCCACATCCCCACCAACATTTATGATCATTTGTTTTCATGATGGTGGCCAATCTGACAGGAGTGAGATGGAATCTCAATGTAGTTTTAATCTGCATTTCCCTGATGACTAATGACGTAGAACATTTTTTTAGATGCTTATATGCCATTCGTATTTCTTCCTTTGAGAACTCTCTATTTAGCTCCATAGCCCATTTTTTGATTGGCTTGTTTGATTCCTTATTATTTAACTTTTTGAGTTCTTTGTATATCATAGATATTAATCCTCTATCAGATATATAGCTGGCGAAGATTTTTTTCCCATTCTGTAGGTTGTCTCTTTGCTTTTTTCACTGTGTCCTTTCCGGTGCAAAACCTTTGTAATTTCATTAGGTCCCAGTGGTTAATCTGTGGTTTTATTGCCTGAGCAATTGGGGTTGTATTCAGAAAGCCTTTGCCAAGACCAATATGTTGAAGGGTTTCCCCTACCTTTTCCTCTAGCAGTTTCAGAGTTTCCGGTCTGATGTTAAGGTCTTTAATCCATTTGGACTTAATTCTTGTGCATGGCGAGAGAAGAATCTATTTTCATCTTTCTGCAGATATATATCAAGTTTTCAAAACACCATTTGCTGAAGAGGCTGTCTCTTCTCCAATGAGTATTTTTGGCATTTTTATTGAATATCAGGTGGCTATAGCTACTTGGGCTTACATCTGGGTCCTCTATTCTGTTCCACTGATCTACATGTCTGTTTTTGTGCCAGTACCATGCTGTTTTTGGTACTATGGCTCTGTAGTATAGGTTAAAATCAGGTATGGTGATACCGCCAGCCTCTTTTTTGTTGCTCAGTATTATTTTAGATATTCGAGGTTTTTTGTGATTCCAAATGAATTTTTGGATTGTTTTTTCTATTTCCATGAAGAAAGCCTTTGGAATTTTGATAGGGATTGCATTAAATATGTAGATTGCTTTAGGTAAGATTGCCATTTTCACAATATTGATTCTTCCAATCCAGGAACAAGGGATGTTTTTCCACTTTCTAGTGTCTTCTGCAATTTCTCGCTTGAGTGTTTGAAAGTTCTCATTGTATAGATTCTTTACTTCCTTGGTTAGGTTTATTCCAAGGTACTTTATTTTTTTTGATGCAATTGTGAATGGGAGTGATTCTCTGATTTCATCCTCTGTGTATTTGTTGTTAGCATATATGAAGGCTACTGATTTCTGTGTATTTATTTTGTATCCTGCTACATTGCTATAGGTTTTGATCAGCTCTAACAGCTTGCTAGTAGAGTCTTTAGGGTCCTTTATGTATAGAATCATGTCATCTGCAAATAATGATAACTTGATTTCTTCCTTTCCAATTTGTATCCCTTTTATGTGTGTCTCTTGCCTTATTGCTATGGCTAAGACTTCCAAAACTATATTAAATAAAAGTGGGGACAGTGGACACCCTTGTCTTGTTCCTGATTTTAGTGGAAAAGCTTCCCATTTTTCCCCATTTAGTAATATGTTGGCTGTAGGATTGTCATAAATAGCCTTTATTATATTGAGATATGTTCCTTCTATTCCCAGTCTCTGTAGGACTTTTATCACGAAGGGATGTTGGATTTTGTCAAATGCTTTCTCTGCGTCTAATGAGATGATCATGTGATTTTTGTCCTTCAACCCATTTATGTAATGTATTACATTTATAGATTTGTGTATGTTGAACCATCCCTGCATCTCTGGGATAAAGCCTACTTGGTCAGGGTGAATGATCTTTTTGATATACTCTTGTATTTTGTTTGCCAATATTTTGTTGAGAATTTTTGCATCTATGTTCATGAGGGTGATTGGTCTGTAATTTTCTTTTTTTGTTCTATCTTTGCCTGGTTTTGGTATCAGGGTGATGCTGGCCTCATAGAAGGAGTTTGGTAGAATTCCTTCTTTTTCTATTTCCTGGAAAAGCTTAAGAAGCAATGGTGTTAGCTCTTCCTGAAAAGTCTGGTAAAATTCAGCAGTGAATCCATCCGGGCCTGGGCTTTTTTTAGTTGGGAGATTATTGATAACTGTTCGGATCTCCATGTTTGTTATAGGTCTATTTAAGTGATTAATCTCATTTTGATTTAATTTAGGTAGGTCATATAGATCAAGGAAATCATCCATGTCTTTCAGATTTTCATACTTTGTGGAGTATATGCTTTTATAGTATGTCCCTATGATTTTTTGAATTTCTCTGGAATCTGTTGTGATGTTTCCTTGTTCATCTCTGATTGTATTAATTTGTGTGTCTTCTCTCTTTCTTTTGGTCAGATTTGCTAAGGGTTTATCAATCTTGTTTATCCTTTCAAAGAACCAACTCTTTGTTTCATTAATTCTTTGGATTGTTCTTTTTATTTCTATTTCATTAATTTATGCCCTAATCTTTATTATTTCTTTCCGTCTACTGATTTTTGGTTTGCTTTGTACTTTTTCCAATGCTTTAAGGTGAAGCATTAGGTCATTTACTTGCGACCTTTCTAATTTCTTAATATAGGCACTTAAGGCTATAAATTTACCTCTTATAACTGCCTTCATTTTGTCCCAGAGTTTTTGGTATGTTGTGTTCTCATCATCATTTGACTCTATAAATTTTTTGATTTCCTTTTTGATTTCTTCATTGACCCATTCACATTTAGTAGTGTATTGTTTAGTTTTCATGATTTTGTGTATGCTCTATAGCCTTATTTGCTACTGATTTGTAGTTTAATTCCATTGTGGTCAGATAGAATGCAAGGAATTATTTCAATTTTCCTGAATTTGTTAAGATTTGCTTTGTGTCCTAACATATGGTCTATTTTAGAGAATGTTCCATGTGCTGCTGAAAAGAATGTATATTCTGCAGCCTTTGGATGAAATGTCCTGTATATATCTGTTAAGTCCATTTCTTTTATGACCTCATTTAGTCCAGATGCCTCTCTGTTTATTCTTTCCCGGGATGACCTGTCAATTGATGAGAGTGGGGTGTTAAAGTCAACCACCACCACTGCGTTTGGTGTTATCTGTGACCTTAGTTCTATTAGTGTTTGTTTGATGAATTTGGGAGCCCCCATTTTAGGTGCATATATGTTTAGGATTGTAATGTCCTCCTGTTGGAGTGTGCCCTAAATCAATATAAAGTGACCTTCCTTGTCTTTCTTGACTAACGTCGGACTAAAGTCTACCCTGTCTGATATTAGAATAGCAACGCCTCCTTGTTTTCTAGGCCCATTTGCTTGAAACACCGTTTTCCAACCTTTCACCCTAAGATAATGTCTATCCTTTGTAGAAAGTTGAGTTTCTTGGAGACAACAAATTGTAGGATCCTGCTTTTTAACCCAGTCTGCAAATCTATGTCTTTTTGTTGGGGCATTGAGGCCATTGATATTAAGAGATATCATTGAAAGGTGTGTATTTATGTTTGCCATTTTTTTTTGTGTGTGTGTTTCTGGTTCTACCTGCGCTCTCTTCTGTTAACTAGTGTTTGAGTATTGCTTGTTTTTTCTAGGTTCCTTATATGTGTGCTTTTCCTTTTCTTCAGCATGGAGGATTCTATCAAGTATTTTCTGTAGGGCTGGTTTTGTCTTCAAATACTCCTTTAACCTGCTTTTGTCATGGAATGTCCTTATTTCTCCATCTATTTGAATGGATAACTTTGCAGGATAAAGTAACCTTGGTTGACAGTTGTTATCTTTCAGAACTTGGAATATATCACTTCAAGCCCTTCTGGCTTTAAAAGTTTGTGTTGAATAATCTGCTGTAATCCTGATGGGCTTGCTTTTGTAGGTAACTTGATTTTTCTCTCTAACTGCTTTCAATATTTTTTCTTTGGTGTGTGTGTTTGGAAGTTTGATTATAATATGGCGAGGAGAGGTTCTTTCTGGTTTTGTCTGGCTGGGGTTCTAAAGGCTTCCTGTATCTGCATTGGCACCTCTTTCCCAATTTGGGGGAAATTTTCTTCTATGATATTGTTGAAGACGCCTACTATGCCTCTGGAGTGGTGTTCTTCTCCTTCTACTATGCCCTAAATTCTTATATTGTATCTTTTCATAGTGTCCCGAATATCTTGAAATTCCCACTCATACTTTTCTATAAGTTTGTCTTTCTCTTTGTTGGACTGCATCAGGTCTGTCACCTGGTCTTCTAGCTTAGATATTCTGTCCTCTCCCTCATCCATCCTACCGGTGAGATTTTCTACAAAGTTTTTAATTTCATTTACTGTGTTCTTCATTGCTAGTAATTCTGACTGGTTTTTCTTTATTATTTCTATTTCCTTATTTATGTCTTGTATTGCCTTCTTTATTTCATTAAATTGGTGTCCTGCATCTTCTTTGATTCCTTTGATTTCCTCTTTGATTGTTTTGATGTGTTCTTTGACCTCTTTGAACATATTTACAATCATTCTTTTGAACTCTTTCTCAGGCATTTCCTCTAACTCTTTCTCACTGGAGGACATTTCTGATGCATTAATACTTTTAGGTGGATTTATATCGTCTTGCTTTTTAGTGTTTCTTGTGTTATAATGTATATATTTTTGCATCTTGGATTAAGTTAATGCTTGGATTTTCTAGCTAGCTGTGTATTCTTAGCTGTATCAATTGATTTGATGTAATATATTTTCAGGGTAGGAGCTTAAGGTGTTAGGTGTGGCTCTTAAGATTCTCAGAGTATCTACAAAGGTGTTCCTAGGGGTTGAGTTTCCCTGCTATAGGAGTATTCAAGCAGGCTGAGTGGAATAAAATACAGGTAGATTATAAAATTTAACTAAACACTGTACACATTCAATCAAAAACAGCCCTGAGTATGTATGCAAGAGTAGTTATTATAACGACCAGATCCTCTATCAACAAAGAGGTTAAGATTTCTGGTCTGTTGAGGGATCCAAGTCAGCTTGCGACCAAGTGAGACCCTTCCCTGGTGCAATCCCAGTTACCTTGGATGAGTTTGGTCTCAGTCAAGTTGCTGCCTGGGTCATCGGGCTGCTGTTCTGATTTCTGGAGCTGGGCACTTGCTTTTCCTGTGGGGCAAACTGAGCCGCTGCTGCTGCCTCAGCTGCTGCTATAGCAGCCACTGCTGGAGCCACCACTGCTACTGAAGCTGCTGTTGCTGTGTCCACTGCCGCTGCTCCCCCTGAAGCTGCTGCTGCCGTGTCTGCCTCTTCTGCTGCTGGGGCCGCTGTTACTGGTGCTGGAGCCGCTGATGTTGCTGCCAAACTCTGCTCCTGCTTGGGTCCCACTGTCAGCCCAAGTTGACGTGGCTGGGTCCTGGGCCGCTGCTCTGTTTGCCGGAGCTGGGCTCAGGCGGTGGGGGAGGGAAGGGAGCCGCGGCTGCTCTGGTTCTCTCGCTGCTCCAAGCGTTCTTCTACCTCGCGGTCTGCTCCTCTGTTGCTCGCTGCCGCTCTCCCCTCACGTTTCCCGAGTTGCAGAGAGCATGGTGTGAGGAAAGCTCCGGCACCTGGCTTTTCCTGCGGCTGGAGCCGAGCCTGGCGGCTTTCTGGTGCGCCGTGGCTGTGGCGGTTGGCCGAGCTGTCAGAGCCGCTTTTCCCGCCTGTGCAGGCTCTGGATGCTCTGGAACTCTTGTACTTCTCCGCTGCCGCTTCAATTTCCTATACACCTCACTTTTTAGTAAAAGTGTGTATTTTGCTGAGTTTTTTTGGTCTTTTTCCCCCCTAGGCTGCTTTGGCGTGGTACCTACACCGCCATCTTAACCAGAAGTCCTCTCTAGTTTTTGTATAGCTATGTTACCTAGGGAAGTTTGCTGTTTTGGCAGGTCTGCCAGTAACTCAGCTATTAGGTGTACATCATCCATGAATTTAGAAGATAAAGCATAGCTGGATATGGTGGCACACGCCTTTAATCCCATCACTTGGGAAGCAGAGATAGGAGGATCACTGTGAGTTTGAGGCCACCCTTGGATGACATAGTGAATTACAGGTCTGCCTGAATTACAGTGAGACCTGACCTCAAAAAACAAAAAATATAATGTAAGATATAAAACTGTATAGAGACTCATATTTCTCCAATTTTATTTCCTGTTCCTGAATGACTGATATAGCACAGATTGTTATTAAAAAAGCAAAAAACAGATAACCCTCCAACCATGTTTTCTGTCACTATGTAAAATAGAGCTATTGCTATTCTTTTCCCCAAGTTTTAACCCCATGGTACTGCTGTCCCTCTAAGAATACCAGCAACAATACCATTGGCAGACTCATTTGGGTGTGGTGCATCGTTACCATGGTCCAGAGGTGTATCCCATAGACTTCTTCTAGTGTCCAGCACACATGGACCTACCATCTCCCACTTGTGCAAGTGGTGTGGGCTTGTAGATCCTCAAGCTTCAGCTGTGTGTAGACTGACAAGCTTCTGGGTGTGGTCAGAGCAGAGCATTCCTACTTCCTTCACAGGGTGATTCACAGAGGCTGGTCTGGATGTTGTGCCATCCAAGATGTGTTCCCCTTGGCTGTGTGGGCCTTCTATATCTGAGTATGATGAATCAATGAGGTGGCACCTATAACTTTAACAGCAATTGGAATGACTAGTATTACAGTATGGGAACTGATACAAATTAGCTGGAGTGGCTCATTTTCCCAATCTTTTACTTAGACCATATCCCCAGGCTGTGGGGGTATGTCCAGTTTCCTAGGGGTACATGTGTCTCTTTGTGTTACACATTCCAAGGGAACACTATCAAATAACCAGCATCACTAGCATTAGTAAGTCAGAGTTTAAAGAAAAAAAAAATTTACAATCTAGGGATGAGCTTCACTTTTGTTCTAAACACACCTTAGAACTAGGCTCCAAGATTTGCCACAGTTTTCTCTTGACAGGTGTTGCAGTCAGCTTTGAGTTGCTGACAGAAAACACCTGACCAAGGGCAGCTTGTGGAAAAAAAGGGTTTGTTTGGCTTACAGACTCAAGGGGAAACTCCATGATGACAGGGAAAACCAATGGCATGAGCAGAGTGTAGACATCACCTACTGGCCAATATCAAATGGACAAGTGCAATAGGAGAGTGCCAAACACTAGGAAGGGGAAGCTGTTTATAACACCCATAAGCCAACCTCCAACAATACACTGCCTCCAGGAGGCTTAAATTCCCAAACTACCAACAACTGAGGACCTGGCATTCAGAACACTTAAATTTATAGGTGACAACTGAATTAAATCACCATATTCTGCCCCTGGTTCCCATAAACTGATAACCATAAATGATGTAAAATGCAATGCATGCAGTCTAGCTTTAAAAATCTTCATAGTTTTTTACCAATCCCAATGATATTGAAACATCCCTGCAGTCCAAGATTTGTTAATTGAGTCATAAAACCAAACAATAAAAATAAAAATAAACCCATAATGGTACAGAATAAACGTCCACACTACAGAAGATGGCACTGGGCATTGCAAAAAAAAAATTCAACCAATATGAGATTTAAAACAAACAGGAAAACATCAAACTCTAGCTCAAAGTCTAACAACTGTAACCAGTGACAAATCTCATTCTGTTAATTCTAACAAGTGATGAATCTCTGGAGTTCCAATTCCACCCCTCCAGCTAGGCTATTCACATTTCCAGAAAACATACAGTGCTGGCCGCTCTCCTTGGCAGCTGTCCCATAGTCCTGAAATGTCCATTGGGTCTCCAACTACAACTCACAGTTCATTCTTATGGCTTCATCGGGTCTCCATGCAGGTAGTCTAACAAGCTTGCTTCACGCTGTCCATGGCCACTTCCAAAATGCAAAAGCATGTTGCAAATTCAATGACCCTCATTTCCTGCATTTGTTATACTCCATAATATCAGGTGGGCTGCCAATTTGCTAATCCAGGGGGAAATATAGTAGTTTTGTAGAACATGACACTCTTTCAGCATTCAGTCCCCTTACTTCAAAAGCGTGCACATTCTTCTCGATGTTCCAATGCAGATCAGCTGGCCCAATCTCCAAGGTTGTAAGGGCTCGAACAATTGCAACTGAACAGGCAGAAGGTTTGGCCCAAAGATTTAATTTCTTTCTGTGCCGTATCTCTCTGCTCATACCAGTCCATTTCTATGAAATGCAACCCTGCACAAATTCTCAGAACACAGGCATAACAGTAGTCCTCTCACCAAAATTCTTTTAGTCCAATCTGGATATAGCTCTTTCTTCCCCTCAAGCCAAACCTCAGACTCCATAGTTCTTACTGCATGAAAGAACTTACTTCAGCTCTTTCAATTCTAACCAGAATGTCCATCAAGCTGTACTTATAGCACTGTAAGGCATGTCTTAGGCCAAGGTTTCAAGTCCTTCCATATTCCTCTAAAAAATCCGCTCTACAAGGTCAAGAACCATAACAATACATCTCAATACTAATTTTACCTTTAATTCCCAAATTGCCACCAACTGAGGACCTAGCATTCAGAACACACCAGTTAACGGGGGACACCTGAATCAAAACACCACAGCAGGGTTTCATCCATTGGAGACAAGACTTATGTCTAAATTTATGGACCCATATATTTAAACCATAGGCCCCCATAGACTTGTGACCATCTCACAATTAAAAATAGCTTTAAAAAGCTCGGCATGGTGGTGTGTGCCTTTAATCCCAGCACTTGTGAGGCAGAGGTATGAGGATTCCCATGAGTTTGAGGCCAGCCTGAGAATACGTAGTGAATTCCAGGTCAGCCTGAGTTAGAGTGAAACTCTACCTTGAAAAACAAAAACAAACAAACAAAAAAAGCATTAAAGCTACCTATATATAACCTTTACCAACTTAAACATAGTTCTAAAATCTGAAGTCTTATCTGAGATTTAGGACTGTTTGATAACTGCAAGTCCTGTAAAATCAAAACAAGCTACATATTTTCAACACATAATTGCACAGAGTAAGCATTTCCATTGTAAAAAGACATAATGTGGACAGACTGGACCAATACAAGTTGATAACCATTAGGTAAACATAGTGCTGATGATAATCTTTGGGTTTTCTATTGTATCCCTCCAACTGGGTTGATCATAGCCTCACCAAACATTCCATTCTGAGGAATCAGTTCTCCATGGTAGCCATATTCCAGGTGGGAAATAAACTTTGACTTTGAGTAACATATTCTTACTTTTAAGAATGTATTTTTTTCTTAAGGCATTTCCTCTTACAGAATTTGTATTCTTACTCATTACACCTTTTCTGAGGGGATTTTACTCTGAGGCTGACTAATTAGGGCTAGACATAGACAGAAGGCATAAATTAACCTAAGACCTTAGTATTGTAACCCAACATCTGATTTTTTCATTTATAGTATAATATTTTGTGGTTATATTCTCTTTCTGGATAAGGGAAGACCATGTAGGGTGGTAAAATTAGCATATATTGTATTTTTAGAGGATGGCTTTGTAGGAGAGAATATTAGGGACCTGTGAGGAGCTCTATGCCTATGTATATAGTGACATTTGCCAGAATAAATCAAGGATGTGCTGACCATGTGGCTTCCTTTGGAAGCAGCCATAGTGACTCTCCTTCTACAGATACACTGACTAGGAGTCTATTTCCCAGTCTCTGGGCCTCCATGTCCTTTCTGACCCAGAAAACAGGTAACTTGCCAGAGGCTAGAAACTAGAAGTGTCCCATTGCATCCTGTGGCCTTTTGACCTGAGAGAAGGAAACAAAATATTGGTTATCATTTTAACTCTGATATTTCCAATTGACTTTGGCTTCTGTATATGGTTATTGATCACTCAGAGAGACTATACATATCTGATTAGCAAAACAGATCTGCTTAAAGAAGTGCAGAACATATCTGGTTAACAAAGCAGATCTGGTTAGAGAATGACATAAAAGTTCAAAATCATTCTGATTAACATTTGAGTTTAGTTGTAAAGTGATGGTGCAAGCCACATCTGGAACATAGAAGAAAGTTACTTATAATGTATCTGTCACTTATATGTACATGCATGTTATCCCTGGAAATATATTTTATCAATAAGCAATGAACTTGAGATACTAGTAATGAAACAATTACCTAAGTTAAAACTTGACTGAGGGGCTAGAGAGATGGCTTAGTGGTTAAGGCATTTGCCTGCAAAGTCAAAGGATCCTGGTTCAATTCTCCAGGACCCACATAAGCCAGATGCATAAGGGGGCCCATGCATCTGGAGTTTGTTTGTAGTGGCTGGAAGCCCTGGCATGCCAATTCCCTCTTTCTGTCTCTCTCTCTCTCTCCCTCTGCCTCTTTCTCTCTCAAATAAATAAACAGTAAGTATTTTTAAAAAATCTTGACTAAGACTTTGATTACACACAGCTTAATAATAAAGCAAAACCTGATTATCATAGAACTAAACCAGTCTGATTTTAACATACATTACAGGCATTTTGAGATATGTAGTTTTAGACAGAACCGTCAAGATATTATCATTTTAGTTACCTTAACTAACAACTTTTAAGTACTTTTTAATCCCTCTATTAAAATTGATCTATTATAAATGTCTCTAAATGTTACTAGGCTACATTCAAATATATGTGCCCAGATCTCATATTGTTCCTGTTAGACAAACCTCATTTAATAAGAAACTTCTTTTAATAGGCAGCATTATAAAAAGTCCATAGTTTTATGTTTAAATAAAAGTAACAAATATAATCAAAGCCTTTAGTCTTTTTAGCTGGACATCATTTAAATCTCTAAAATTTTTGGTCTGTACCAAGTAAGTAACGTACTTTTATTTAATTATTAGTCTCTAAATGTTAATGAACTTTCTTTTTTAAAAATTTTGTTATTTATTTGAGAGCGACAGACAGGGAGAGAAAGAGGCAGATAGATAGATAGAGAATGGGCACGCCAGGGCTTCCAGCCACTGCAAAGGAACTCCAGATGCGTGTGCCCCTTGTGCATCTGGCTAACGTGGGTCCTGGGGAATCAAGCCTCAAACCAGTGTCCTTAGGCTTGATAAGCAAGTGCTTAACCACTAAGCTATCTCTCCAGCCCTGAACTTTCTTTATCTAAGTTAATGTCTTTTGTTTCAGCAGCCAGAACTTGTTTCTCACCTGTAAGTGCCATTTTTAACTTTGGATATAATAGTTGTCTGTCACCTGTAAATGTCACATTACATACAGGAAAGCATTATAAAGATCATAACCAGAGCTGGATGTGGTGGTACACACCTTTAATTCCAGCACTCAGGAGGCAGAGGTAGGAGGATCACTGTGAGTTTGAGGCCTCCCTGAGACTACATAGTGAATTCCACATCAGCCTGAGCTGTGAGACCCTACCTCAGCAAAACAAACAAACAAACAACAAACAACAACAACAACAAAAACAAAACAAAGATAATAACCAGATAATAAGGTCTAATATAGTTAATTTGATCCCGGGAATTATTTCCTTAGTGGCTTTGCTAAGTATCATTTTTTTTGAAGAGTTGTCTCCATGCTTGTCCAGCATTATCTTAACAGATCAGAGGAGGGAATTTTCTATGTGGAACTAGAGCCAGCTTTGTATACAAAATATTATGTGATCCTTGACAAAAGGATGGGCTGAAACTGAAGTTCCTAAGAGTTGCACCTGTATTATTAGGATTTCATCTGAAGCAGTTGTGGAGAGTTAATTGATATCTGTCCAGAAGTTATAGTTGCCCAACAGAATAGTCAGTTTCCTGTCTTTTTGTATGTAACTTGGCATCTCTGTAATCAGCCAAGATGTCTGTTGCTCTGAGTTATAATTCTCATAGTTTTTAGTTTGTTAAATTTTGAACCTCACAAAACTAGCTAGGATCTTCTGGCCCCTCTTAAACACCTTAGTAGCAAACAAACAAACAAACAAACAAACAAACAAACAAACAACAAAAAACAGTGAGGTATCACACTTGGAAGATACAAGATGACCTTTTGTCCATGTATCTGTTTAATTAAAAGTTTTAGTTTCCTCAGATCATACTTAGTGAACTCATACAATCACAGAAAGACAACTGCCTCATGATTTCACTTATCTGCGGTTCCTAACCTGGACTTGCTGGAGTTGCTGAGTACTTCATAGGCAACTCAAGGCCCAGACAACAGGGATGGAATGGTTTGGGGGGAGGGGAAGGGAAGGAAAAACAAACAAAAATGTAAATCCAAAATGAGCTGGTTCCATAGAAACCAGTTATCCTGTCTAGTGCTGAAAAGTGCTACATGAGCTACTGGGAGAAAGTGGCCAACATTAATCTGAGCAACCAGAGGTCTAAGCTACTCAGAAGCAAACACCCTGACAGGATGTACAAGTCAGTGCCATAGTGGTGCACAGCCCCAGTGGGTAACCATAGCTTTCTGATTTGCCAAGAGATCCACTCAGTGTAAAGGAACACATGTCTAGAATTAAGAACTAGATCAGAATCCTGTGAAGACAAAGATTATACTCTCCAGTGTCACGGTCTCACTAGTCTTTGGCTAAACGAGAGGTTACATACATCAAATTCTCCCTAAATTAATTAATACTCAACCCATTTAAACTATGCTGACTTCATTATCCATTGGAAAATCTGATCTTCTTTTTCAGAAGGTAGTGAGACAGGAGGGGATAAACTTCCCCTCACACTTCAGCCAGGCCACAGCTGAATCCACAGAGGAACTGGGGAGACGAGCATGAGTGCTGCTTCCACGCTGAACCTGATAATCAGCACCAGGGTGCAGGAGACAGACCCTGAGGATATGCAACACCTGCCAAAGTAGAGATCCCGAGATTCCTAAGAGCTCATCACTGACGTAGATTCAAAACTCACTCACCATGGCTCCGGAAGTTCTGCAGAAGAGGGGGCAGAAGATTGTAAGATTGTAAGAGCCACAGGTTGAGACATCATGCCCAGAGGCATTGCCTCTTCCCAAAAATAACTGATTGCAGCTTCCACAACACATAAATCACAGCCCCATAGAAAATACCTACAACCCCATAGAGGAGTGTTCCCAATGGAATGGGGACAGGGATGAGGGAAAAGTAGGTACCATCACATTATGTATCCATATAAAAATATGTTGTTCATAATGATAATAATAAGTAGAAAAAAGTTTTAGGTTCCATCAGAACAAAAGGAAAACACACTAAAAGGAAGGAGAATCTCTTAAGCACATATTTCCTTGTTTTTAATTTTGTAACCATTTCCCTTTTCGAATCAACCCTACCGTGGCTGAGGTAGATAGTATTTTTATTTCCCCTCTCATGTCTTCTTGTTGCATTTTGTCAGCCTTCCTTGGAAAACCGTGTTTCCCAGTTTTCCTTCCCATCAGCAGTTAGGTCTGGGTAGAATCTGTTAAATTCATTCCTGTTGTCTCTTTCTTACAAAGATCCATCTCTATTTGCTAATCTTTTTTTTTTTTAAGTTTCTTTTCCTCTATTCACATTCTTTTACCTTACAATCTATGTGACCATAACATAGCAATATTTTCCAAACATTTTACAACATCTAGCATTTAAGGCTCCCCTCCCTCTTTCTTCTAGTTTTTCCCTAACCTTTCCATTTCACCATGACTTGTTAACAAAATACGTTTATTGGTCATCTTTTTTTCATTAAGCAGCTCTTTGAAATCTCCTTTTATAAATTAGTAGATCAGACTTGATTTATAATATTTATCCAGTATACACATATAAAACACATTTTAAAAGTATGAAAGCAGGTTAGAGCACTGTTAGAAATTGTCTGGGCTGGAGATATGGCTTAGCAACTGAGGTGCTTGCCTGAAAAGCCAAAGAACCCAGGTTTGATTCCCCAGGACCCATGTAAGCTAGATGCACAAGATGGCACATGCTTCTGAAGTTCATTTGCAGCAGCCAAAGGCCCTGGCAGGCTCATTCTCTCTATTTCTATCTACCTCTTTATTTCATTTGCTCTTTCTTTCTTTCTTTCTTTCCCTTCCTTTCCTTTCTTTCTTTTTCTCTTTCTCAAATAAATAACAATATAAAATAAAATAAATTTTCTGACAAATTTAAGAGAACTCCTGAGTCCAAGTACTTTAAGCCTATTTTCCTTATCAGCAGTTTCACAGAACTGGGGAGACAAAGAAAACTAAAACAGTTATAGCAAATATTTACATGGTATCTATAAGAAGTTCCCCTTGTGTCTGCAAAGAACACCGTGTCAGCTTTGGACCTAGCCCAACACCCAACTTTTCCTGATGGATATAGAGCCACTGGGAAACACAGCAGGAGCAGGGCTCCCCAGGGGCTCAGTAGCTGAATTCATACATTCACAGGAGATCAGCGATAAAGAGTCCCCTCAACCTCTGCCTGAGAGGCTCTCATGCAGGTCTTTCCCTCAGTGCCAGGCCATTGTGTAACCCGGGTCCTATGAGGGAAGTGCCCGGTAACACATCCCAGGCACTGGCTCATGCATTGACCTCCAGAGGTGGTTTTTGGTTTTTGTTACTTTTTTTCTTATTCCTCACCCCAGTCTGGTTTCCCTACTTCCTGTGTCCCCCTCTCCATTTCAGTGACACCAGGCAGACAAAAGGAGGAAGGGGTTTCAAAGGAAGTCATTTAGTTGCTTAATGACTCAAGGGGCCAGGAGTTTGCGTGCAAGACTGTTTCCCAGCCAAATGCATCAGATAGGAAATAAATCAAGCCAGCAAGAGTAATAAGGCAAAATCCACTACAAACAGAGGGAGAGGTATTTTTTTGAGGTAGGGTTTCATTCTAGTCCAGGCTGACCTGGAATTCATTCTGTATTCTCAGAGTGGCCTCGAACTCATGGCAATCCTACCTCTGCCTCTGGAGTGTTGAGATTAATGGCATGTGCCACCACGCCCGGCTAAGAGGGAGAGTTTTTACTGAAGCTTTACATCTAGAACTCTCCTAGCTAACAGACAAGCCCTGAAAACTGATTGTGTTGGAGTTTTATATCTTTTACAATCCTTTGTTTGAATTTTTCTGTACTTGTAGAGAGTAGAGATTTATTGTCTGTGAATATAGGATTAAGACATTTCTTTCTGTCAAACAAGATTAACCACAAGTTGTTGTCTCCCAAGATAAAGTAGTTGTATATTTTCTAAAAGGGGTCAGTCCTGGAGTCAGTTTCTGTCTGTGTAACTTTAGCTGTCTTGTCACAGAATTCTTGTTATCTGTTAGTATATTGACTTTTTCAGTAAACTGTTTAAAGGAAACTTCCTGGCTACAATTCCAGAAGGGGGAAGAGCAATGTTTATTGCCTACAGTTTTATTACAGTTTATTGCCTTATATTCTTAGGTGTATTCACATAGTTCTTATAGATACATCAGTTATACTCCATCCAGACTAATATAGGCTAGGAACACCAGTAATATGACATTTTCCTAATACAACAACATTCTTCCTCCAGCAAGGCTCCACCTCCCAAATTACCACCAACTGGGGATCAAACATTCATAGCACCCAACTTTATGGGGGATACCTGATTCAAATCACCACAGTGTGACTGCCTGAGCTGGCTTCTTCTCAACTTTCCACTCTGCTTCATGTTCTTGTAATTGCTGTTCTTCTGGGTGTTTATGATTGGTGTTCAACTGCTGAATGTTTATGCTTGGGATTTAAGCAAAGTTTTTTCTCTTTCCTCTGCTTTTTAACTTTCAATTCAAGTATCAGATGAATTGCTATGTCCTTGGGATGACCTTCTCTACCCCCTGGAATACATATGCTCAGGGGCACTCTGTAACTCCTCTTTCATACCATCTCATCAGGAAGTGTTTGTTGGACCATGCACCATTATATGCATGGAAGACACAGAAGGGAAAGAACTAAACAATGCCTTTATCCTCAAGAGCTTGGTAGGGGAGGTAATCCTGTACTTTCTGAGGGGCTCTGGCTTTGATCTGACAGTCAAATTGGTATAAGACAGAATAGAGAGAAATACAGAGCAAGAATATGTTTATTCTAATTTGTACTTGACATGGGAGTCCTCATAATGAAGTGAAGACCCAAACTATTAACAGAGCCTCCATGCATTTGAACTGATCTGAACAAAAGGAGACAATTATAGAAAAGTAACTAAAATACATAGAAGAGTTAATAAAGATAAAAATTATTTTAATAATATCTGCTTATTTGGAGTTCTGTTGATTTCTGAAAGGTCAAGAAGTCCAAAGTGACTGGGCAAGCTGACCTTGGTGAAGTCTCAAAATAAAGATCCCCCCAGAAAGTCCCTAGGTTATAAACACCCCAAATGCCTTATCTGGTAAGAACATCTGATGTGCACAGACCTGCCCTAAAACCACAGAAGATAAACAAGCCCAATTTGCAGACTCACCAGGCTCACCTTTCTCCCTCCACCCCCATCCACAACTCTCTTTTTTCCACATATGGGCCCACAAAATCCCAGCTCATGGTTGAAGAGATGGCTTGGTGGCTAAGGTGCTTACCTGCAAAGTCTAAGGACCCATGTTCAACTCTCCAGCTCCCACATAAGCAGAAGCACAAGGTTGTGCATGTTTACAAGGTGGCACACATGCATATGGAGTTAAATTGCAGTGGATGGAGACCCTGTTGTGCCAATCCTTTCTCTCCCTCCCTTGCTTTTGCCCTCTCTCTCTCTCTCTCTCTCATAAAAAAAAATAAACAAATGTAGCTCAGCTGTCTGAGTGTGTGGTCTCCATTCCTTGGGATAGGCCACTGCCAATAAAGAACAGTCTGTTGTTGCTGAGGTCAGTCTTTTACTTTCAGTTTCACATTGCCACAGATTCTCCTGAATCCAACAGTTTCAACCATAATGTTAAGACCATTTCTTTCCTCTTGCTAAAGGAAAGGAAGTTCATACATAGCAATAGGATAATTTTACCTCCCATTTTCAAGAAACAAAAAAGAACCAGAGTATCCTTATTGGACATGATACTTTTCAAGTAACTTTAATTCAAAATAGTAATCATACCTGAAATTATATGTTTGTTGTTTGTATCCTTCGTTAGACTCAGTTACATCAGGGTAGAGAACAGTGAATATTTGTAAAAGGGTTCAAGCATTCAAAATTTACTAAGACTAGTTAGATCTGTAATTTGAAGGTCTAAAAACGCCTTGGCAGATAGTTTAGAACATGTCAACCATACAAAACTATCCATAAGACTTGGAAAGCTATAAAACATGCTTGGAATTATGATTGATATTAAAAGATGGCTTGATTCATTAGGTGAAAAGACATTAGACTTTCCCAGACAAATATTGATTTTAAGTGTTTTATAAGGATTTGCTGTTGAAGGGAGCAGGATAGATCAACAGCAAAAATATCAGGACATCATGACCTGAATAAGCAGTGAACTTCCATCAATTCTTATTGTAAATAGGACTTTATAAACAAGCTTGCATTTATTTGGGACAATCTACAGCTTTGGAATGCTCAGAATCTTTATCTCCTTTAAAAATTTTTCTTTTTATTTTTTAGTGTGGATAGTACATACTTGTAGTGTATGTGTGTGCAGATGCACCCACCCCATGCATATGTGTGTATAGACCAGAGGAGTATATCAGGTATCCTTATTTATCACTTTTACACTTGATTTCTTTGAGACAAGGTCTCTTACTAAGCTTAGAGCTCATGCTCTTTTTAGGTTGGACTAGCTGACCAGTGAAACTTAGTGATCCTCCTCTCTCTGTGCCCCTCCACACTGAGGTTGAAAAAATATACAACTATGCTTTGCTTTTGAAATGGGTGCTCAGGATCAAATTCAAGTCCTTATGATTACACCAAGCATTCTTGTCCACTGAGCCACAGCCTTAGTCTCAGAATCTATTTCTTTTATCTGTATATTTATTGTCATTGGAGATCAGAGCTAAATCAGAAAACAAATTTGCTCACAAAAATGTATTCATTCGCAAATTAGTTTTTAACTACAAATAAATGGTACTTCTAAAAGGGAAATTTGAATGAACAACATTACTCTTCAATTCTACATGGTAAATTCCCCCAGGACAAGTTCTTTATCACATTCATCCTTGAGCCTCTGAACTGGGCACAGATTCTGGCAATAATTAATTATCCAGAAGTATTCCTTTTTTTCTTTTCATAAATAAGAAATACAAATTTCCTGAGTGGGAAAGAAAAATTCACTTAATTTGCCTAATTTACTTAGCAAAGAGGCTAATAGCAGCAATGATGATAACTGATTGGCATAAAGTTTATTCATTTTTATTTATTTTTATGAATGTGTGTGCATGGGCATTTGTGTGCCTTTGAGTGTGGAGGTTATTGGACACCCTTGTGTATCATTCTTCAGAAACGCTGTTCACCTTATCTTATTTATCTGTATATTATTTATTGAGAGGGTCTTTCATTGGCTTGGAACTCAATTAAGATAAACTGGCTGATACGTAATCCCCAGGGATCCTTTTGTCTCCACCTTCCCAGTCCTGGAATTATAGGCATGAGTATTTTTATGTGGGTTCTTGAGATCCATCACAATACTGATTGAGCCACCTTTCCAGCTGTTGTAGACAACCTTACATTGCTGGGATAAACATCCAGACCAGACACAGCTTATTAGAGGAAGAGAGTTTTATTTGAAGTTTACAAATCCAGAGGAAGTTCCATAATACAGAAGAGTCTGGCCAACTTTCACAGGTCTAGGCAGAGAGAAAAAACTACCACCAAAAAGGCAAGCAAGAATACTTCATGAACTCCAGGCAAAGCTCAAGCATTTTGCATATTTTTAGACTGGAATTCCAAATCCACCTCTACACCTTAGGGCTGAACCTAGGATCTACTCAGTAACACTAGGTTACAAACTTGAATAAAATTCTTGAATCAATTAGGAGGCATCCATCCATTCAAGCTACCATACAGTCCCAGAGCTTCTATTTTTATAGGTTACTTTGACGTTGTCAACATAGGCAAAGTAGTCAACCAAAATCAAAAGAAAATAATGAAACTGCATTATAATATTTTTGCAGCTTTCCTACCTTTATAAGAAAATAATCACAAATGCAACAATAACAGAAAACATAATGTTAGGTAAGACAAGAGTCCCAAGATGAAGTAGAGATGAAGACAGAATGACGCAGCCTGACTGATGCAACTTTAGATGTTTCCCTTTCCTAACCTTTACTACTCTGACCTAACAATGCCCTCAGCCATAGCTTTCTTGATGATCTTATCTCAGAGATAACCTAGCTCCTCTTCTGATGGCAACTCATCCTCTGATTGATGATCTCTTTGTTTAGTCTTTGTTTCCTTGACTAATTAGTTTCTCCATTTGGTCCTTGCTCTCCCTTGAATTCCTCAGTCCTTTGTTTTCTATACCCTGTCTCAAAAAGAAAAAACTATACTAAAACCTAAACTATCTATAATTACACCAGATGTTCTCTCTTTCTCTCTCTCCTCCTGTGAGACAGCCCGGAATCTCAGGCCCCCATAAGCAGCTCTTTTCCTGCCTCAGAATGGTTGTCTGTGTTGTCTTTGTTCACTCACAAACCTTACATCTGGTGCTGAGACTAAGATAGGAGGCTCTATTTGCCCTTTTGGGTTACCAGGCCTCCTTTCCCCTGACCAGACCACTGAGCTTCCACTGACCTCTGATGGCCTCAAGCAACCTGCCAGGTGCAGGCTTCCTCACTCACCATGATTCAGGTTCACTTTTCCTACTTCACTCATCCTCTATTCCTTGGTAAGTGACTCTCATGGATTGGTCTGCACTCAGAGGTTTTCTTTTTCATTCTTTCTTCCTTCCTTCCTTCCTTCCTTCCTTCCTTCCTTCCTTCCTTCCTTCCTTTCTTTCTTTCTTTCTTTCTTTCTTTCTTTCTTTCTTTCTTTCTTTCTTTCTTTCTTTCTTTCTTTCTCTTTTTCTCTCTCCTGTAATCTTCCCTCATCCTCTCCTCCTTGGTCAATGTCCTTTATGGATTGGCCTGCTCTCAGAGAGAATATATATTTTTTTCTCTCTCTCCAAAACTATACTGGTAGGTCAGGCCACACTCCTCAACCTTTTTTTGGCTCCTCAGGTCTTGAGAAAGATGCATTTTCAACACTTCGGGACTCTATCCATTTCACCAAACACTAAGGGGTGACTTTTGGTTCAGTTTTCCAGGTTCAGGACACTCTCCTCCTTCCATGTCTTCCTCCTTCTCCTTGCTAAACTTCCTCAGCTGCTCTTAGAGAGGAGCTGACATGCCCCTCTTCCCCTCCCTTTTTCTCCTCCTCCTCAGCCACTGTCAGCAACAGGGCACCTGCCCACCCTCTGCAGCCTCACTGTCCAACACTGGCATCATCTCTGACCACCCGATTGCCTTGGGCATGAGTAGCACTGAGCCACTATAATTTACATGCTCCCAGCTTGGTTTCCCAAGACCTTCTGATCTGTGTGCTCCCTGGCCCAGCAGCCACCACCACTACTGCTGCTGCAAAAGAAACCACTGGTTACTCTTTCTTTCCTTCTCCTCCTGAGATCTCATCCTTCACTGCTAATTACTCACTCCTTCAGGATCATGCCTTCCTTCTCTCCCTTCTCCTCCTGAAATCTCACCCTTCACTGCCGGTTGTACACTCCTTCAAGAGCACAGACATCTGCCTTACCCACTAAGAGGTTAAACAACTGTCAATTGACTTGAACAACCTTTACCTATGAGGGAGGTGAAGGCCCCATTCACCCTCATGGGCCAGGGGGCATATTGGTGTTTTTCCATGTAAACCCAGCTTGAGCCCTGGTTCTTTCTTCTTATTCTCATTCCCCCTCTTCCTCTCCTCCTGACAAGAGCCTCATGCTATACCCTTTCCTTCTGTCTATCAACTGAGAAGGGAAATAAGACTTACAAAACTGTCCTTATTACTTCCTTGGCTTGTCTCCTTCAAAACTTAAAGAAATCAAGACTCCATGATAATATCAAACATCACCACCCAATATTTTATTCCAATAGAGCATGGCCTGAATATAAATTGGACAATGGGTTCATATGACCTGAAAATGGTACTTTTGATTTCCAAATTCTTACTGATTTACATGACATCTGCCACTGCACAGAAAAATGGTCCAAAATTCCCTATATTCAATCATTTTTACTCTACAAACTTGTCCTCTCTGTTCTGCTTACCCTACTCACCAGATTCTTCTAGCCAAGACCTTGGGGACAAAATGAAATTCAACATCCCCTCCTTATTATTCCTCACCTTCAGCTCTTGAATCTGACACTATGGATGACCTTCCCCCTCTGCTTCCCTAGTTCATCCTCTTCCATCTGATCCATTCTTCACACCCTTGCCCTTTCCTTCTCCTGCTTAATGCACCCTCTCATGTACACATGGAATCTTTCCCCTACAAAAGGTTGCAGGAACTGAGGGAATTGTGCACACTCCTGTCCCATTTTCTATGTCTGACCTGTCTTGAATTGAAGTGCATCTAGGATCTTTTTCTCCTGGCACTGTCCACTATACTAAGGAATTCTGCTACCTTACTCAGGCCTATGCCATTACCTGCCATGATCTCTATGTTGCCTTGTGTACCACTCTCACTCCAGATGAATGTGAGTGCACCTGGGTGGCGGGCCAGGCCCATGCAGATGATACTATCTAACTGACCCAACCTATCCATTCACACTGTGGCAGTTCCCAGCAAAGACCTAGGCTGGGACTACCAGGTCCTGTTCCTATCACTCAAGATCCCCTTCTTTCTCCAGGGAGGGTGGCTTGAGACTGAATGGTTGTCTGTCTCTTTGCCAGACTCCAGAAGGCTTCCCACAGGTTGTTAACTTTAATAAACTCCTCTCAATAATGCAAAAGACTGACAACAACTTGGAAGAATCCGTGGGACACTTAACAGAGGCACTTACTCAATACACCTGCCTTGATCCGACTTCCCAGGAAGGCTTTTTGATTCTTAACACCCATTTCCTAACTCAATCTGCCCCGCAAACAAACAAACAAACAACAACAACAACAAAAAGCCCTCAACCACCCCCACTCCTGCCCAGGAAAATCTGCTTGAAAGGGATTTTAAAGTTTTTACCATCTAAGAGGACCAGAAATGGATTGGTTAGCCTGGCCAGACACAAACAAAAATATCAGTTCCTGCCTGTAGCTCTTTGGAGTCCTCCAAATTACACATCGGGACCTCAGTGATCCTCACGGAGACCCTGCTTTAATTGTGGCACTGAACCAGAGTTTTCCCCAATCCAAGCCCACTTCCAAGGTCCTGCCCTTATTGAAGACTCTGGAGACACTGGAAGGTTTTCTGTCCCTCCCTGCCTTGCCAAGGTAGGCCTGCCTCTTCTCTTCAGTCCCTACAGGATATGCTCAGTGATCTCCTTGGCCTGGAAGCCAAAGACTGATGGTGTCCTAAGACCTTGGCCCCTGACAAGACTCTCCATATCACAATGGATGAGCCCAGGGTAACCATCCAAGTGGCAGGTACCCCTGTCTCATTTATATTAAAACTGGATCCACATGGACAGTCCTGCCACACTACTCTGGCTAGACCGTTCCCTCACAGATCTCCCTCATGTTGCTGCCTCTCTCTCCTGCAATGCTTGTAATACTCCATTCTCCCACTTTTTTTTTGTAATGCCCTTTTGCCCTGCCCCACATCTGGGCTGAGAACTCATGCATAAACTCTCCCTCTTCTTAAACCCTCGTCATCTACCATCTTCATCCTTACCCCAGCTCCCTTTCTTGTCAACCCCCCCCCCCAACTTTCCCCTTCCCACTTCTGAAGTCAATCCCCAGGGGTGGGACACTTCTTCACCGGCTTGGTTCTCACATCACCCACCTGTTTGTATCAATATCAAAGACCCTACAGTATTCCCCTATCTTACTTAAACACCATCAGGGACTTAAACCCATCCTTTTTCACCTCCTTCCCACTGGCCTCCTGCACTCCACTCATTCCCCCTATAATACTTCCTTTCTGTTCATCATTAAGGCTGATGGAACCTACTGATTAGTCCAAAATCTTCAGTTGGTCAAGGCTGCTGTCCTACTGATTCACCTGGTAGTGCCTAACCCAAATATCCTTCTCTACCACATCCCTTCCTCTACCACTCACCTCTCTGTTTTTGAACTGAAGAATGCTTTCTCTGTACCTCTCCAACCTGACTCCTATGATCACTTTCATCTGGGAAGACCCTGACATCCACACTGCAACTCAACTAACCTTGACTATCCTCCTCTAAGGGTTTAGAGATAGCTACTTCCATATTAATTCATGTACATAATCTTTTCCATATTTTTGCTTGCCTCCTGCAAAGATTTATGATGCAAATTCTTTTCCACCCTCACCTCTCCTCACTGATTTCCTCTGTGACTCCAGCCTGCTCTCTGTGCACCCAAGCCTTTCTACAAGGTGGAATCCAACCCCTTTTTCCTTCAAAATCCATCTACACAAGAGTTCTTTCCCTGGGGTTGATTGGAAAATAGACTGCATTCTCATGCCTTCCCAATGAAAAACTAAATGCTTTCTCACTTTGGGAGGGGTTGAAACCTTCCCAACAACTTGGAACTGCAAACATAGTTTCTTCCCATCTTCTTGAGTCCATTCCGTCTCACTTTGGCCTTCCTCTTAGCATCCAATCTGACAAAAGACAAGCCTTTGTAACACAGGAAGTATCTAGAGACCTGGGAATAGACTGGTGACACAATATCCCATACAGACCCTAATCCTCAGGTAAGATGGAAAGGGAAAATGCCATCCTTAAAACCTACCTTTCAAAGTTAGCCTATGAGATCCACTTGCCTTGGGCCTATCTCCTCCCATTTGCTCTTGCATGAATCAGATCTAACCCCCCCCCCCCCGCCCAAGTTCCATATTTGCTCATCCCCTTTGAACTTATGTATGGCTGCCCTTTCCTCCTGGGAAACCTCTCTCCCCTTGTGGACACTCCTCTCCATGAGTACTTACCAGCATTCACTGTTGTTAGAAATCTAATCTGAGAACATGCCAACAGCCTTCTACCTCAGCCATCAAAAGAACCCATACTCTCTCTCTCTTCATCCTGGTGATCAGGTACATCTTAAGCATTCTTGCCCCCAGAGCCTCACACTTCTCTGGACTGGACCCCATTTGGTTATTCTCACTACTCCTACAGCAGTGAAACTGAATTCATCACCACTGGATCCATCTATCCCAACTCAAATGAGTCAAGATGACATTACTTGACTCCAGCCCAATAGCAATAAGTACTCCTCTACCATGACTGATCCCCTTAAACTCAAAATATCCCATATTCTCACACTCCCCACTATATTAGAATGCTTCCCATAGGGGCACTAATAACTCCGTATCTATCTTTTCTTATGATGTACACTTTCTCTTTGGCCTCTGAATGTTCATCCCCACCTTGAGCTTGGTGTTGATGTCTTAGGTGCAGATAAAAATGACGAACTCCTTCCATCTACCTTTCGCACTATCTCAGGGTGTGCAATACACATATCCGTTTCCTTCCTCATCCCTGATGCTTCCACTGGACCTCTTGGTTGTATTTTTAACTCCTGTACCCTTGACCCATCATGGCCTAATTTTCTTTACCTGATTTAGGAACAGACTAACTCTGACTGCAAGAAAAGTACCCAATGGGGAGGGTGTCCCTGATGGGAGTTGTAGATATCATTATACTAGGCTAGGCTATGGCATCACTCCATGACAACTCAGACAACAAGGGAGAAACATTACTTTTATAATTCATACTACCTGGAACCAGAAATGGGCATATGGAATGGAGGGAGTGGCACACACAGTAAGCATATTTGACAAAGCCTTCTGTGGGGAGAAAATAAAGATTTTCAGGTCACTCCAAACAGTGCCAATGATAGCCAAAAATTCCATTATACATGTACTCTGCATTAGAAAACAGGCTCATGATGATCTTCAACACATCCTTTATGACTTTTCCCTTTCCACCCCACCTTGGATATCTATCCTAAATTCCTCGATCTCCTTGCTCAACCAACTCAATTCAACAAAGCATACTGCCTGCCTTCTTTGTACCTCTATTCAAATACTTCTTGCTACTGCAATACCCCTATTCAATGTCACCTCCACTTGTCCCTGGGAACCCGTCCCTTCTATTCCTCTTTCCACTTCAGGCTTTCTTGACTGCTGGCATAAGAACACTTCTAAGTGTGGGCCAGGGACATTCAAAAACATCTCTACCTCTAACAATCACACCCTACTGGCAGAGATTTACTTTTGGTATGATTCTGCTCTGTACACTTGCATATCCCCCATAAAACATACAGGTCTCTGTGTTCCTGTCACCTTACTACCTAACCTCACCCTCTATACAGAGGGCAAACTATCCTGCTTTCTCCTGCAATACACTCAACACCCAAACTATCACATCAGGAGGGCAGTTCATTTACCTACACTGATAAGAATTAACCTTGCTTCCTGTATAGCAGCTAACATGCTGGTAGCAGGGGGACTGGGACACAGCCTAATATCTTATCAACAGCTTTCCACAAAACTGGGTACATCCACTAAGGACTCTGCTATGGCCCTCCAACTGCCACAGCAGCAGCTCACCTCACTGGCATCAATAGTCCTTCAGAACCACTGAGACCTTGACCTCATCACAGCCGAGAAGGTAGGAACCTCTCTCTTCCTAAACAAAGAATGTTGCTATTATATAAACCAATCAGGTAAAGTACAATGAGAGATTTAAAAAAAAAAAAAGCTCCAAACTCTGGCTGATAGATTCTATCCTGGTGCCCCACTATGCTTAGGACCATGGGGCATCTTTGGAACTATTTCACCTTGGCTGTTACCATTACTCAGGCCATTAATGGAGATATTTCTTTAATGCTGACTGTGTCTGCCTCTGGAAATGCATCCAAAACCAAGTACATAATCTCACACATCACTTGTTCAACCAACTTTTATTAACCTATACCTCTTCCACTTAATACCAATGTTTAGCTTCCTCAGTCTCAACTCCTCATTGGCTGCTCTGAGGGGACTTGGCAGCCACTGACAAGAGCATTCCCTGAAACACCTGACCATGCCCCCTCACAGCAGGAAGCATTACTGAGAGATGACATACCCCTTATCCTTAACAAAATGCTGGAATGTTAGGTAGGACAAGAGTCCCAAGATGGAGTTGAGATGAAGGAAGAGAATGACAGCAGCCTGACTGATGCAACTTCACATGTTCACATAGCCTAACCTTTACTCCCTTGATATAACAATGCCCTCAGCCATAGTTTGCCTGCCTAACTTATCTTAGAGACAACCTGGCTCCTCTTCTGATGGCAACTCATCCTCTGACTGATTACCTCCTCCATTTGGTCTCTGTTCCCTCATTAATTAGTTTCTTTGTTTGGTCCCTGTTCTCCCTTGAATTCCTCAGTACTTTGTTTGTTCTCTGTTTCCTCCTCTCAAAAAGAAAAACTATAAAAACCCATACCATCTAGGATTATATTGGCTCTTCTCTTTCTCTCCTCCCACGAGACAGCCTGGCAGCTTGGACCTCAATAAACAGCTCTTTTCCTGCCTCAGAGGGGTTGTGCATTGACTTTGGTCATTCACGAACCTACACACACACATAAAACAAAAACCATAGAGAGAAACCCGAGAAGAAAAGTACATTAAAGAAACATATCTGAGAAAACACCCAGCAATTTAGCAAGATACTTACCACTGTGTGTCTTACTAGGCAGCACAAAGAGGAAACCATGGTGGAAGGCTTTCTTCTCATTGTCTAATAGAGAGAAACAACATAGTTCATTAGGAGGGGTGCACTTTTTCCTGACCCTGAGGTGTGAAAGTGATGAGAGATGAACTGTGTAGAAGTGGTGGCTCCTTACGGTGAGAATGCTGTGGGATTCCTGGGGGCAGGAAGCTTCTTTCCCTTGCCCATGAATCCCAAGTTTTAGATCTTTGTATATTCCAACAAAGAATTGAGGAGACAGATTTTGGAAAGGTTAAATTGAATGTATTATTAGAGATAATTAGTATGTAAGGAAGGAAAGGCTGGAACAGTGAAGAGGCTTTCCCAAAAAATGGAAAAATAACCAGAGCTTAAAGGAACACACACATACAAGTGGAATAAAAGGATGTAAGTCTTTAGCCTTCACATTAGAACAAAAGCTCAGTTTATCTTATAAGGGTCTCCTATCTTAGAGGAGAGTAACAAAATGAAAAACATTTGCCATCCACAGCCTATCCCAGGCTTGGACGGGCAGATGGGTAGAGGCTTACTAGAACAGGGACCTGGAAGTTCATGCATCGAGAGAAATGAACAGCCAAGAAGAAGAGCCTTGCCCACCTGGAAAGACCCTCTAAATCAGGCTCAGGTGATCCTGGGAAAGAACTGACTAATCTGATCTAAGGGGTTGACCCAGAGTCTATACCACATAGTGGGCTAGATTGGGAAAACAGTAGAGAGTTGTTTTCATTATTTTTTTATTAACAACTTCCTTGATTGTAAACAATAGCCCATGGTAATGCCCTCCCTCCCCCCACTTTCCTCTTTCACACTCCACTCTCCATCATATCCCCTCCCTGTCGCAATCAGTCTCTCCTTTATTTTGATGTCATGATCTTTTTCTTCCTATAATAATGGTCTTGTGTAGGTAGTGTCAGGCACTGTGAGGTCATGAATATCCAGGCCATTTTGTGTCTGGATGAGCACATTGCAGAGTCCTACCCTTCCTTTGGCTCTTACATTCTTCCCACCACCTCTTCCACAATGGACCCTGATCCTTGGAAGCTGTGTTAGAGATATTGCACTGCTGAGCACTCCTCTGTCTCTTATTCCCAGTACCATGATGCCTTCTGAGTCATCCCAAGGTCACTGCCATCTGAATAGAGAAGGTTCTCTACCAAAAGTGAGAGTAGAATTAATATATGGGTATAAATATTAAGAGAAGTTCTTACTGGACAATTTGATGAGCATAGTATATACAGTTAGCCAGACAGCAGCAGACGTTACATCATTAGGGTTCATGACTATCCCTGTTGTCAGTTTTCAGTATCAGGGATGTATTCCCTCCACAGGAGCAGGCCTCTAGTCCAATTAGAAGGCAGTTGGTTTCCCCCATGAAAGACATGCCACTATTGTACCCGTTGGTTCGTTTGTCTAGGCTGGCAAAATACAAGGCTTGCAGGTACTACTGTTGAGTATCTTCACTGGTGATTTCTCTCTCTCCGATTGAACTGCATGAGGCATGCCTTTTTCCAGTTTTCTGTCAGTTGGTCTACATGAAGGAGGTTTTCAGTGACCTTGAAGCCCAAGCATGTTGGGTCTTCAGCAATAGGGTCTTACCATCTATTCCTGGTGGGAAACCAAGGGCCTCAGCAATGGCCTGTAGTGTTTTGGGGGTATCAGGGACCTCGTTGTCCAACAACTCACTGGAAGGTATTCCATCCCTGGCACTGAAAACTTTCTACTAACAATCTACAGCTCCTGAGTGTTCCGTTGTCCAAAAAAATAGGTTTCCATATTATTTATTTATATCCTCTTAGATTTTTATTAATTCTCCCTCCCCCTTTTGTTTACTCAATCTCTTCCCCTGACCTCACTTAGGCCTTTTCATCTACATTAATCTATTCTTCTACTTACATATATAGAATACTATCCTATTAAGTACCCCCCTCCTTTCATTTCTATTCCCTTTATATCTCCTTTCTAGCTTACTGGCCTCTGCTACTGAGTTTTCTTACTACTTACGCAGAAGTCCAATCATCTATAGCTAGGATCCATATATGAGGGAGAACATGTGATGTTTGGCTTTCTGGGCCTGGGTTACCTCACTTAGTATAATCCTTTCCAGATCCATCCATTTTCCTGAAAATTTCATAACTTAATTTTTCTTTACTGCTGAGTAGAACTCCATTGTGTAAATGAGCCATATCTTCATTATTCACTCATCAGTTGAGGTACATCTAGGCTGGTTACATTTCCCAGTATTGTGAATAGGGTGGCAATAAACGTGGTTGAGTAAGTATCTCTAAGATAGTGAGATAAGTCCTTAGGATATATGCCTAGAAGTGCTATAGCTGGATCATATGGTAGATCAATTTTTAGCTGTCTTAGGAACCTCCATACTGATTTCCACAATGGCTGGACCAGATTGCATTCCCACCAACAGTGTAGAAGGATTCCTATTTTTCTGCATTCTTACCAGCATTTATGGGCATTTGTTTTTTCATGATGGTAGCCAATCTGACATGAGGGAGATGGAATCTCAATGTAGTTTTAATCTGCACTTCCCTGATGGCTAGGGATGTAGAACATTTTTTAGATGTTTATATGCCATCTGTATTTGATCTTTTGAGAACTCTATTTTGTTCCATAGCCCATTTTTTTTTTCATTGTGAAAAAGTCTTTATTTTAAGAAAAAAATTTAGTTAACAAAAAAATTTAACAAGTTTCACTTAGCAAAATACACCCAAAGGAAATCACAGTACAAAGAAAGCTTTAAGTCAAGGCCTCACCAATTCCTACAGTATTAGTATTGTGTCTCAATTCTCAAAACTAATTTTTAAAAAGCTTAAAACTTAACCTAAAAGATTTAAATGAAAATATAAACTAGAATGAACATGAGAAATGCTTCTTTAAATTGGGGATCTAGCACCTTTGAGTTCTCCAAAGTACATCTCCCCAATGTATTCACTGTGGTATGCTGGAAGGATCCACACTTCATGTACTTAAAAACTACTTTTAACTCAGGTAACATCAACCTGAAGTATACTACCAAAATGTTAATTGAGAAAAGCGAAGAAAATATTTTAGTTTACTCAAATATTACATGCTAGAAGAAAAGTTTGCATGAGAAACACTGAAGAGGTAATTTTTTAATCCAGATTTCACAAACTCATGGTGCAAAGTAGGTCCCACAGCTTCCTCTAGTTATAAACTGCTTTTCACTGCTTATTGGCTGCCTGTGAAATTTTGATTGAAATAACTCAAATGTTCCTACAATACTAATCATATCCGCCCATGCTGTTCTGACCGCTGTAGCCGGTCCCGTAACAGCCACTCACTGACTGACTCTCCAGGCCACTATAGGTGGCCTGAGATGCTGACACACCCATGCCCTGCATCACCTGGCTGCTATAAGCCCCATTGCTGGCCCCCGTTGTTGAATTCAGAAAGAGTTCTATGTATCTGTGCTGCATGT
Source organism: Jaculus jaculus (assembly GCF_020740685.1). Taxonomy (NCBI): domain Eukaryota; kingdom Metazoa; phylum Chordata; class Mammalia; order Rodentia; family Dipodidae; genus Jaculus; species Jaculus jaculus. Next base: position 86,943,512 of record NC_059107.1, on the reverse strand, counting down.
TGGCCCTGTCTTTTGACATAGCTGCCACAGCTTCTTCATGGGTGGCAAACTCAACATCAGCTGCGCCCGTCACTCTTCCATCAGGGCCAATTTCAATATGAACTCTCACAGGGTTGAGTGGAGAGAAGAAGTTATAAATGTCATTTTCGGTTGCTTTGTAGGGCAGCCCCCTCATGTGGACGCAGTGGCCAGTGGTGCTCTGCACTGTGAACTCGCTGTCTCCATATCTGTGGTCATACATTCCTGGGAGACAGTAGGTGAGGTCTCTCCCAAACAGGTCTGTGGTGAAGCCATAGCCATCACTGAGACCACTGTACTCCTCATAGCCCCCATAGCCTGCACTATATGCACCAGACCTCATCCTATCCAGGCCAGCCTGCTTCACAATGCCAATGTACCTCCGGGCTGTGCCAGGCCGGTCATAAGGCCCAGGCCTCTGCACAGACATGAATTTCAAAGGTGGATCTGAGTATGACCTAACTTCTTCCTGACTGCTCTTGAACACCTCAATGTATCTGTGTCCTATTCTCTCCTTTTGCTTCCCTAGAGCCTTCTCAGCTAACTCCTGTGATGCAAACTGAACGAAGGCCTCCCCTGTAATCTTGCCCTCTGGGTCCACAGGTAATGTGATCCCATTTGGCACAATTTCTAACCCTGAGAAGAACTGAACAATTTCTTCCTTTGTGCATCCAAATGGGAGTCCCCAAAGCCTTACAAAGCCATCGTTGGCACTATCGGCGCTGTTTGGACGCTGTGCTTCAACACCCTATCCATCTCAGTTCTATGTGACTTGAATACCTCAATATACCGGTGCCCCATGCTTTCCCTGTCTTTTTTAAGAGCCAATTTTACATCATCTTCTGACTCAAGTTCAACAAAAGCCTCACCACTCTGCCTCCCTTCTCTAGTGTAAATGAAATGAACACCTGCAACCCCATCATGAATTGTGCAGTCAGAGAGGAAGTTTTGCACATCCTCAATGGAGCAGGACCAGGGCAGGCCGCGGAGTTTGACCACATAGCCTTCACCTCCCTCAGGGCCCAGCATCATGGACACTTGAAAGGGCTGATGTCAGAGGCTTGGACAGAGTTTTTTGTAGCTGGGTGGGGGGGGGGTAGAGAATCACAGATGCCTTCAGGAGACACTTAAGGAAGTTTTCCACTGACGAAAGCAGGAGCGACTTGTTTTCAACAAGCAAGCGCGGCTCGCGGCCAGACCCCAACTCCACCCGACGCTTAGAAACGCAGAGGGCTCCGAGGAAAGTCCAGGTGCATCTTTTTGCTGTTCTTAACCTCGGTCGCTGCCGGTTTCGGAGTCGGAGCGGTCCGCCGAGCGGGTCGCAGGGTGCCGGGCCGCCACGAGGAGCAGGAGGAATGGGCTCCATAGCTCATTTTTAATTGGCTTGTTTTATTTCTTATTATTTAATTTTTTGAGTTTTTGTATATCCTAGATATTAATCCTCTATCAGATATATAGATGGTGAAGATTTTTTCCCATTCTGTAGGTTGCCTCTTTGCTTTATGCATAGGGTCCTTTGCTGTATAAAATCTTTGTAGTTTCATGAGATTCCAGTGGTTGATCTATGATTTTATTTCCTGAGCAATTGGGGATGTATTCAGAAAGTCTTTGCCAAGAACAATATGTTGAAGGGTTTCCCTGCTTTTTCCTCTAGCTGTTTTAGAGTTTCAGGTCTGATGTTAAGGTCTTTAATCCATTTGGACTTCATTCTTGAGCATGGAGAGAGAGAAGGATCTATTTTCATCCTTCTACAGATACATATCCAGTTTTCACAACACCATTTGCTGAAGAGGCTGTCTTTTCTCCAATGAGTATTTTTGGCACTTTTGTCAAATATCAGGTGGCTATAGCTACCCAGACTTACATCTGGGTCCTCTATTCTGTTCCATTGATCTAAGTGTCTGTTTTTGTGCCAATACCATGCTGTTTTTGTTATGATGGCTCTGTAGTATAGGTTAAAATCAGGTATGGTGATACCACCAGCCTTATTGTTGTTTCTCAATATTGTCTTAGATATTTGAGATTTTTTTTTGTGCTTCCAAATCAAATTTGGATTTTTTTTCTTCTATTTCCATGAAAAATTCCCTTGGGATTTTGATGAGGATTGCATTAAATGTGTAGATTGCTTTTGGTAAGATTGCTGTTTTCACAATATTGATTCTTCTGATCCAAGAACAAGGGATATCTTTCCATTTCCTAGTGTCTTCTGTAATTTCTCACGTGAGTGTTTTAAAGTTGTCATTGTAGATATCCTTCACTTCCTTAGTTAGGTTTATTCCAAATTACTCTATTAATTTTTTTGATGTAATTGTGAATGGGAGTGCTTCTCTGATTTCATCCTTTGTGTGTTTATTGTGAGCATATAGAAAGGCTACTGATTTCTGTGTGTTTATTTTGTATCCTGCTACATGGCTATAGGTGTTTATCAGCTCTAGCAGTTTGCTGGTAGTCTTTAGGGCCCTTTATGTATAGAATCATGTCATCTGCAAATAATGATAACTTGACCTCTTCCTTTCCAATTTGTATACCTTTTACATGTGTCTCTTGCCTTATTGCTATGGCTAAGACTTCCAGGACTATATTAAATAAAAGTGGGAACAGTGGACATCCTTGTCTTGTTCCTGATTTTAGTGGAAAAGCTTTCAGTTTTCCCCCATTTAGTATTATGTTGGCTGTAGGCTGTCATAAATAGCTTTTTCTATGTTCAAATGTGTTCTTTCTATTCCCTGTCTTTGTATGCCTTTTTATTTTTATTTTTTTAATTTTTGAGGTAGGGTCTCACTCTCCTCTGTATGACTTTTATCATGAAGAGATGTTGGATTTTTTTCAAATGCTTTTTCTGAATATAATGAGATGATCATGTGATTTTTGTCCTTCAGTCCATTTATATAATGTATTGATTTGCATATGTTGAACCATCCCTGCATCTCTGGGATAAAGCCTACTTGGTCAGGGTGAATGATTTTTCTGATATATTCTTGTATTCTGTTTGCCAATATTTTGTTGAGAATTTTTGCATCATATTCATGATGGAGATTGGTCTTTAATTTTCTTTTTTTGTTCCATCTTTGCCTTGTTTTGGTATCAGGCTGATGCTGGCTTCATAGGAGTTTGGTAGTATTTGTTAGTTTTCTATTTTATGGAAAAGTTTAAGAAGCATTGGTGTTAGATCTTCCCTGAAGGTCTGGTAACATGCACCAGTGAATCCATCTGGACCTGGACTATTTTAGTTGGGAGATTTTTGATAACTGGTTGGATCTCCATGCTTGTTATAGGTCTATTTAAGTGGTTAATCTCATCTTCATTTAATTCAGATAGGTCATATAAATGAAGAAATCATCCCTTTCTTTCAGATTTTCAAACTTAGTGGAGTATATGTTCTTATAGTATGTCCCTATTAGACATTGAATTTCTCTGGTATCTGTTGTGATGGTGCCTGTTTCATGTCTAATTTTATTAATTTGTGTGTCTTCTCTCTTTCTTTTGGTCATATTTGCTAAGGGTTTATCAATCTTGTTTATCCTTTCAAAGAACCAACTCTTTGTTTCATTGATTCTTTAGATTTTGGGGGGGGGGTTATTTAATTAATTTCTACCCGAATCTTTATTACTTCTTCCTGTGTACTGATTTTTGGTTTGCCTTGTTCTACTTTTTCCAAGGCTTTAAGGTGAAGAATTAAGTTGTTCCTTGAGACCTTTCTAATTTCATAATATAAGCATGTAAAGCTATACATTTACCTCATAGGACTGCCTTCATTGTGTCCCAAAGGTTTTGGGATTTTGTGTTTTCATTATCATTTGACTCTATGATCTTTTTGATTTCCTTCTTGATTTCTTCATTGACCCATTCATCATTTAGTAGTATGTTGTTCAGTTTCCATGATTTTGTGTATGCTCTATAGCTTTTTTTGCTGTTGATTTGTAGTTTGCTTCCATTGTGGTCAGATAGAATGCAAGGAAATATTTCAATTTTCCTATTTTTTTTAAGATTTGCTTTGTATCCTAATATATGGTCCATTTTAGAGAATGTTGCATGTGCTGCTGAAAAGAATGTGTATTCTTCAGCATTTGGATGAAATGCCCTGTATATATCTGTTAGGTCCATTTGTTCTATGACCTCATTTAACTCAGATGCCTCTCTGTTTATTTTTTGCTGGGATGACCTGTCAATTGATGAGAGTGGGGTATTGAAGTCACCCACTACCACTGTTTTTGGTGTTATCTGTGATCTTAGTTCTAATTGCATTTGTTTGATGAAGTTGGGTGTCCCCATGTTAGGTGTATATATGTTTAGGATTGTAATGTCCTCCTGTTGGAGTGTGCCTTTAATCAATATAAAGTGACATTCCTTATCTTTTCTAACTAATGTTGGACCAAAGTCTACCTTGTCAGATATTAGGATAGCAAACCTTGCTTGTTTTCTAGGTCTATTTTCTTGAAACACCGTTTTCCAACCTTTCACCCTAAGATAGTGTTGCAGTCTGGGTCGCATTGCTGTTAGAAATCACCCAACCAAGAGCAGCTTCTGGGAAAAAGAGGTTTATTTTGGCTTACAGGCTTGAGGGGAAGCTTCACGATGGCAGGGGAAAACGATGGCATGAGCAGAAGGTGGACATCACCCCCTGGCCAACATAAGATGGACCACAGCAACAGTAGGGTGTTCCCAACACTGGCATGGGGAAACTGGCTATAAAGCCCATTAGCCCGCCCCCAACAATACACTCCCTCCAGGAGGCATTAATTCCCAAATATCCATCAGCTGGGAACCTAGCATTCAGAACACCTAAGTTTATGGGGGACACCTGAATCAAACCACCACAGATAGTTTCCATCATTTGTAGTAAGGTGAGTTTCTTGGAGGCAACAAATTGAAGAATCCTATTTTTTAAGCAGGTCTACAAACCTATGTCTTTTGGTTGGGGCACTGAGGCCATTGCTATTAAGAGTTATTATTGAAAGATGTGTATTTATTTTTGCCATTTAAAAAATTATTTTCATTTATTTATTTGACAGAGAGAAAGAGGGACAGAGAGAGGGAGAATGGGCATGCCAGGGCCTCCAGCCACTGCAAATGAACTCCAGATGCATGTGACCACTTGTGCATCTGGCTTATGTGAGTACTGGGGAATCAAACATGGGTCCTGGGCTGGAGAGATGGCTTAGCAGTTAAGCGCTTGCCTGTGAAGCCTAAGGACCCCGGTTCGAGGCTCGGTTCCCCAGGTCCCACGTTAGCCAGATGCACAAGGGGGCGCACGCGTCTGGAGTTCGTTTGCAGAGGCTGGAAGCCCTGGCACGCCCATTCTCTCTCTCTCCCTCTATCTGTCTTTCTCTCTGTGTCTGTCACTCTCAAATAAATAAATAAAAAAAAATTAAAAAAAAAAAAACATGGGTCCTTTGGCTTTGCAAGCAAATGCCTTAACTGCTAAGCCATCTCTCCAGCCTTGATTTTTGCCTTTTTTTTTTTTTTTTTTTTTTAGTTCTTCTGGTCTTACCTTTGTTCTCTTGTATTAACTAGTATTTGAGTATGGTTTGTTTTTTTTCTAGGTTCCTTATATGTGTGCTTTTCTTTTTCTTCAGCATGGAGGATTCTTTCTGTAGAGCTGGTTTTGTCTTCAAATACTCCTTTAGACTGCTTTTGTCATGGAATATCCTTATTTCTCTGTTTATTTGAATGGATAGCTTTGCAGGATAAAGTAACCATGGTTGACAGTTGTTATCTTTCAGAACTTGGAATATATCACTCCAAGCCCTTCTGGCTTTTAAAATTGGTGTTGAGTAATCTGGTATGGTCCCAATGGGCTTACCTTTGTATGTAACTGCTTTCAATATATTTTCTTTGGTTTGTATGTTTGGAAGTTTAATTATAATATGGCAAGGAGAGGTTCTTTCCAGGCTTTGTCTGTTTGATGTTCTAAAGGATTCCTGTATCCGCATCAATATCTCTTCCACATTTTGGGGAAGTTTTCAACTATGATTTTGTAGAAAATGCCTACTATGCCTTTGAAGTGAAATTCTCCTACTATACCCTGAATTCTTACGTTTGATCTTTTCATAGTGTCCCTCTTCCTCATGAGCTTCTCCTCCCTTCACATTTCTTGAGTTTGTGTGGAGGCCAATGTGAGTGGAGAATCCCCTTACCTGGCTTTTCATGCAGCTCAGGCCGAGCCTGGTGGCTGTGGCCCCCCACAGGTGTGGTGTCACCACTGCTGGAAATTTTTTTTTTGTTTATTTTTTTAATTTTTTTAAAATTTTTAAATTTTTATTAACATTTTCCATGATTATAAAAAAATATCCCATGGTAATACTCTCCCTCCCCCTGACACTTTCCCCTTTGAAAGGAAAGGAAATTTTTTTAAATAAAAATCAACCTTTATTGAACATAGGCATAGATGGACTTTCAAATTATTTTTGTTTCATAGCCGTTCTGTAAACCATCTGGTCCATGGCAGTTCCTCCAATATAAAGATGCTTATATGTTTTTGTTTCAATTTTGTATTTACAAACATATTTAATTCTACATAGGAGCACTTGCGATTGGATGTCTAGTTTATGGTAATGCATGATATATATACACTGCTAATGCTGGTGATAAAAGATCAACTGCTCTGAAGTAACGTTCACATACATGTACAAATTGGAATCTTAGTGAATATTTTGGCTTTACTCTTACTTTTACATTAGCATAGCTGATGTATGTTACAGTCAGTGAAATACTTTTGTTTTCCTACCTTCCAACTGAACAGAAATACACAATGTATCATTTTCATTAGGTTAGACACACTTTTTATATCTCAACAAGAATGCCATAACCCTTTTTTGAACAAAATTACCAGGGTACTAATGAAACTATCTTTGGAGGAAGCTTAATAAGCATATTTAAAATACATCCTCCATTGGCAATCTCACTGCCTTCTCCTAGAAGATGGCTGTGTCAATTGTTGTCTCTCAAATTTATGTGCAGTTTAGCATCATTCCCTTACTGGAAACACAAATGTCCACAACACAGTTCCCCAAAACTGAAGTCTCAAAATTCTGTCTCTCCCTTGGCTTGCTTCTCTCTTGATTCCACCCAGGCTTTATTAATGGATCACTTCATATCATCATCTCCATCTTCATAAATTTTTTTAGGACATTCATTAATCCCTCATTGGGATCTGTTTCATTGTCATAGGAGGGCTTTTCTTTCTCTTTGCACTCCTTCTTAACTTGAGTTGAGTAGTCCCATCCTGTGTTTTCTGCTTTCTTTCTACATAAGATGATAACTGGGTCAGGCTTGACTTTTTTTGAACTGCTTTCCACAGATGGGTTTCAAAAGATTGTTCATGATCATGGAGTAATTCTTCCAATTTAGATTCTTCACCAAAAGATCAAATGATCTCTCAGTGAAATGCACTTGCATGTTCTTAATGGGAACCTGGTGAACTCCAGTTAAGGTAATATGGATTTTCACAAACTTATCTGACTGATCTCATCCATAATTACTAATCTTCACTGTATATCCAGTTGTAAGAGGAGCAACCACAGCAGCTGGCTTTTCACTGTCAACACATTCTGGTTTCTTCTGTGATTTCTGCTGTATCTTGTTTTTTATTTCTTTCTCAATCTTGGTTTTTTCAACTGTAAGGGCATCATGTACTCTTTTCCTATAGGACTTTTCCAACAAGACCTTTACCTCTTCTAGGTCTTTCTGCAACTCCTCCAACACAGAAGCCATGGTGGGGTCTAAGGCCGGAGCTGCAGCCGAGTACCGGAGCATGCAGAAAATGGCACACCAAGACGCTCACCACGAGTGCGAAGCCCAGCCACACAGCGCGCACAGCCCAAGCACTCCCGAGTGTGCACAACTCTGCGGCCCACCCTCCACCCATCCATACTTTCCTATTAGTTTGTCTTTCTCTTTGTTGGACTGTATTAGATCTGCCATCTGGTCTTCTAGTTTAGATATTCTGTCCTCTCCTTCATCCATTCTACTGGTGAGGTTTTCTACAGGTTTTTTTTTTTTTTTTGGATCATTGACTGTGTTCTTCATTGCTAGTAATTCCAACTGGTTTTTCTGTATTATTTCTATTTCCTTATTTATGTCTTGTGTTGACCTCTTTGTTTCATAAAATTGGTTTCCTATGTTTTCTTTTATTTCTTTGATTTTTCTCTTTCATTCCTTTTCCTTTGATTTACTCTTTGACTTCTTTGAGCATATTTATAATCATTCTTTTGAAAGCTTTCTCAGGCATTTCCTCTAACTCATTCTCACTAGAGGTCATTTCTGATGCATTAATACTTTTTGGTGGCTTTATATTGTCTTGATTTTTGTTTCTTGTGTTATAATGTACCTATTTTTGCATCTTGGATTAACTTGATGGTTGGATTTTCTAATTAGCTGCAGTATTATCAGATGTATCAATCAATCTGATGTTATATATCTTCATGGTAGGAGCTTAAGGTACTAGTTATGGCTCTTAAGACTCTCAGAGTATGTACAGAAGTGACCCTAGGTGTTGGGCTTGCCTGCTAGGAGAGTGGGCTGGGTGGGACAAACTACAGGCAGGTTTTAAAATTTAACTAAACAATGTACACATTCAATGAAAATCAGCACAGACTATTTATGCAAAAGTAGGTATTATGACAGCCAGATCCTCTAACAAAGTCACAGTCCTTTAGGATGTGTGTTGCCCCACATCCTTAATCCTGCCAACTAGGAGGTTAAGATTTCTGATCTATTGAGGGTTCCAAGTTTTGACCAAGTGAGACCCTCCCCTAATGAACAACAGAAGAGGAAACAAAGCCACTATAAATTAGGAAACAACAAATGACAAGCCCAAAATATAGCTTATTTAGGAATGGTAAATCTGAGCCGGGCATGGTGGCACACGCCTTTAATCCCAGCACTGTGGCGCACGCCTTTAATCCCAGCACTCAGGAGGCAGAGGTAGGAGGATCGCCATGAGTTCAAGGCCACCCTGAGACTACAGAGTTAATTCCAGGTCAGCCTGGACCAGAGTGAGACCCTACCTCGAAAAACCAAAAAAAAAAAAAAAAAAAAAAAAGGTAAATCTAACCATCCATCAGATTTAACAATTTAACATATAATTTATCATGACATGGAAGGTGCAACTAGAACTTCCAATTCAAGCATATTTACCAGGTTTTTCTGGTAGGTACTAACCTGGTGTAATCTCAGTTCCCTTTTGGGATGATGTTGGTCTCAGTTATATTGCTCTACTGCTTGGGTCTCTTTGCTGCACAGTGGGTTCAGGTAGGCTGGCTGGGCCGGTTGATCGCTGCTCTGGTCACTGGTGCTGGGCGCTGTGTAGGTGAGCTCTCTTCCCCAGGTCTGTGGTGCTTGCTGGCAATAGGGGAGGGGAGGCTGTGGATGGTGGCTCTAGGTTTCCCACAGATCCACATGATCCTCTTTCTCATGAGCTGCTCTTCCATTCGTCCCTGCTGTCCTCCCTTCACGTTTCTTGAGTTTGTGAGGAGGCCGATGTGAGTGGAGAATCCCCTCACCTAGCTTTTCCTGCAGCTCAGGCCAATTCTGGCTGCTGTGCCCCACGGACATGATGCCTCTGCTGCTGGAGGCACTTCTGCCTGTTTCTGTGGTCTGTAGACGCTCTGAGTCTCTCCTATTTCTCTGTTGCCATTGGTAAATTCTTATACACCTGACTTTTTAGTAGGAAAGAGTATTTTGCTGTTTTTTTTTTTTGTCTTTTTCTTCCCTAGGCTGCTTTGGTGTGGTACTTACACTGCCATCTTAACCAGAAACCTCTGAGAGTTTTTTATTTGTCTGTTTATTTTTATTTATTTATGTGAGAGCCACAGACTGAGAAAGAAAGAGGCAGATAGAGAGAATGGGCGTTCCAGGGCCTCCAGCTACGGCAAACAAGCTCCAGATGTGTGTGTCCTCTTGTACATCTGGATAACGTGGGTCCTGAGGAAGCGAGCCGTGAACTGGGGTCCTTAGGCTTCACAGGCAAGTGCTTAACTGCTAATCCATCTCTCCAGCTCTGAGAGTTTTTTTTTTTTTTTTTTTCCTGAGGGATGAGACTGGATCAGATGCTGAATTCCAGCTCTGCTGAAGCAGGTCATGTGACATCTTTTTGTTATCTGTCTTTGCACCTTTTGTAACTGCCTAGCTATATACAGAAAGTACTACCTTGCTCCCATTTCTCCTTCAATAGGAGCAGGCTTATGGTTCTCTAGAGTTATGTGGTGATACAGAAATTCAAGTTTGGGGTTGAGAGTAATGGAGATTTTTCTCAGCTCTTTGGGGAGGACAATAATTTTGGAATTAAGGTGCTGGAAAACTCATGGCTACACAAAACTGTACTTAGTCAGTTGCCTCTAGGTACTTATCTTATGGATTTTGACAAATGAAATTGACAGACCATAGAAGGTAGTGTGTAGAAAGATTTTGTTTTATAGCCTAAAACAAGGAAATTAGACAGAGCTCCTGCCCAAGTGGGGGTTCCTAGAAAAGGGAAGGTCCACTAAGAGAACTGCATGGTGGTCTTTCATGGGAATTTACTGGATGGGAGCTGAGTTGGTCAGTCTAGCCCCATCAATGGGTATCCAGGTACCACCAGGTTACTAGAAAAAAGAGTGATCTCATCTCCAGATTTTCTTTTCCTGAAAAGGGGAACTCCTTTAGGGAAAAAGTGATAAGGAGAGATCAGATCCTTCTGACATTTCCAGTCCCTAGCAACATGGAGGCATCAAGGACTCTTGAAGGAGCAAGGACATAAGGCAGAACCAGCTTCTGCTTTACAGGATCAAGGTCATGCCTTGTGTGCACTTTGGGAGTGGGAGGGTGGCCAACCCCACACTGTCTTAATGGCTTAAGCTTTAAGAGTGTTAGGAGCTGATTATTTTGTATATTTCTTGGATCTAAAAGTGTGAGGGTCAATAGAAGTTGTACTGTAAGATAAAAGAAGTGGGGGATGAATTTGTAGGATCTGAATGGTGGTGGGTAGAGGACTATATCTTGAAGCCTGTGCTTCAACCAGTGATACTCCTCTCTCCTAGGCTTTATATTTTGGGGTCATTATAAGCTTTCTTTTCAAAAAAAGACATTCTTCTGGGAGGAATGCAAATTTATAGTATTACATATGCTTATTGATTAAAGCCTCTGTATTTGGTCATTTTTACATTACTTTGACAAAAGCATCTGATGGAACAACTTGTGGGAGAAAGAATTCATTTCAGTTTTTGGTTTTTTTTTGGGGGGGAGGTACTCACTGAAGCAGATCAGATTGCAGGTGGATAAACCATGTGACAAAGGCTGCTCACCTCAAATCACACACAAAGGAGAGAGAGAGAGAGAGAGAGAGAGAGAGAGAGAGAGAGAGAGAGAGAGAGAGGAAGAAAGAAAGGAAGAAAGGAAGAAAGGAAGAAAGGAAGAAAGAAAGAAAGAAAGAAAGAAAGAAAGAAAGAAAGAAAGACAAGAAAGAAAGAAAGACAAGAAAGTGTTAGGAATAGGATAGCCCAAAGACCTGGGCTTATGTCCTACTTCTCCAAGAAAGGCCTCACCTCCTAAAGTTTCCAGCACTTTGCAAATTAATGCTGCTAAATGAGGACCAAGTGTTACCTGTGGGGGACATCTCATTCAAACTAACACCTTCCATGACCACCCTATTTAAAATGTACACTCTTGCTGAGACCTAGCATGCCTTATCTACTTTCCCTTTTTCTCAACAGAGCTTCCAATATCTAACTTAATATGTAGTGTATCTAATTTACTGTACATCTTTATGTGTGTATTGGTCAGGGTTTTAGCAGGAAACAGTATCCTTGAACTGGGTGATTTGATGACAGAATGAGAAAAGAACTTAACAAAGGTGTGCAGGTATTTTAGGTGCCATTATGGGCTTACACAGAGCTTGGAGCCAGCCATCATGGCAGTTGGGAATGAATAGGGAGCCAGTGCTGCACCGGGCCTAGGCTATTCAATTAGTATGTCTTAAATAATGGGCTATTCACTGTTTTAATGTACATTTAAAACTTTAACTACAATAGAATAGTAAGTATGGACTGACTATACATAATATGGCACCATAGAAGGTACTTGTAAAGTTGGTTCTCATTTTCTCCTCGATTTATACTGTAATAGCACAGTGAGCACATATATAAGCTATGCATGTGTTCCATCTGTCCATATCAGAGGAGCAGAGCTCTGTATGTTAGGCATGACTACAGAAGTGAGCAGATCTTTTCTGCCTTGGAATAGTCTTATGAAGAGTCCTTAAATGTATGCTCTAGAGATAGCTCTCTTTTAAGTCAGTTTAAGAATGTCATGATGGGTCTCCATCAAAGTGACTGCAGCAGGGCCTATTATTCCAGATTCTATTATTACTGTCTGTAATCTTTCCATAAGGGATTGCTTCTTGAATGAGAGTTTCTTATACTCATATTAACAAAAAGAAAAAACACAAAGCAATCAAACACAAAAACCACACAACTCTCACCACAGAGTGAATAAGAGATAGTTTATTCTGGATCTAACTATGAGTGACCATAGCCTAGGAACACAGATTTAGGTTACCCTGAATTCCTTGCTCCAGAATGATAACAATTTCATGAAGTTTTACAGTTATAGAACAAAAGATCATTAATCCAGGCACTCTTTAAATTGGCAGGAATATCAGAGAGGCAAGAATACAGCAAAATGAAGAAATTTGTTACTGGAATCAGATGCGCTCTTTTAGGCTTGTAGGAGCTGGGAAGTGGGCATTGTCCATTTGTACATTTCAAAAGGATTAATTTTATTGCCACAGGGGTAGCTGAAAAGTGTCAATGCAAGGAGCTAAACTACCCAGGATAATTTGGCTGTGGACCTATAAAATTTTGGCCTCTCCACCCACAATCATAGAAATGCTAATCAGTCGAACCACTCTACAGGATATTTTGAAGGTGCAGCTGTCTTCTGAGATCTTTGGTTCACACTTTGTTGATGCCATGTGTGGTGGTTTGATTCGGGTATTCCCCATAAACTTAGGTCCCCAGATGGGGGTGGGCTTATGGGTGTTACAGCCAGTTTCTCCGTGTCAGTGTTTGGCACACTCTCCTGTTCCTATTGTCTCCCTGATGTTGGCCAGGAGTTGATGTCCAACCTCTGCTCATGCCATCGTTTTCCCTTGCCATCATGGAATGTTCCTTTGAGTCTGTAAGCCAAAATTAAACCTTTTTTCTTTTTTCTTTTCACAAGCTGTGTTTGGTTGGGTGATTTCTGCCAGCAATGCAAACCTGACTGCAACAGTAATATTGGTACCAAGGAATGGGATTGCTGTTAGACAACTAACTTGTGTGGCTTGGCCTTTTGGAACTGATTTTCAAGAGAAATATGGAAGAATTTGAAACCTTGGCCTTATGCCTTACAGTGCTGTAAGTACAACTTGATGGACTATTCTGGTCATAGTTGAAAGACCTGAATGCAGTACAAACTATGGACTGTGAGGTTTGGCTTGTGAGAGTGAGAAAGAGCTTTGCCTGAACTGGGTTAGAAGCAATTTGTGTGAGAGGTTTGCTGTTATGCCTATGTCCTGAGAAATTGTGTGGGGTTGCTTTGCATAGAAACAGACTGGTGAGAGCAGGGGAATATGCTACAAAAATGAAACTGTTGCATGTTCAGCTGCAATTGCATGAGAAATTACAACCATTGAGATTGGGCCAGCTGACCTGCATTGGGACAACAGAAAGAATAAAGTCTTTTAAAGGGCCTAAATGCTCAAGGAGTGTCCTGTTCTTCAAAATCTGTTTTATTTCCCCCCCCCCCCCCATGGATTCACAAATTGGCACCCTACCTGGTATTATGGAGTATAAGAAATTCAGGAAAGGGAGGGTCATTGAGTTTGCAATGCAGTCTTGTGTTTTAGAAATGGCCATGGGCAGTGTGTATCAGATTTGCTGGATGCCTGCATGGAGACCCAGTGGAGCCATGAGGATGAACCATGGGTTGCAGTGTAGACCCACTGGAGATGCTGGGACCACAAGATGGCTGTTGAGGAGAGCTGCTGGCCCTGGATGAAGTTTTCCAGGACTGTGAGTAGCCTAGCTGGAGGGGTAGAATTGGAACTCCAGAGACTTGTTGCTGGTTAGAATTATCAGACTTGGAGATACAGAGTTTGATGTTTGCCCTGTTTAAATCTTGTATTGGTTGAATATTTCTTTGCTATGCCCAATGCCATCTTTTGCAGTGTGAACATTTATTCTGTGCCACTATGGTTTTGGGGGGGATTTTTTTTTTTTTTTTTTTTTTTTTTTGGTATTATGGCTCAGTTAAAAGACCTTGGACTGTGGAGATGTTTGAACATCATTAGGATTGATAAAAATGATGGGGACTTTTAAACTTGGACTGAATGCATTGCATTTTATATTATGGATGATTATCAGTTTATTGGGGCCAGGGGTAGAATGTGATGATTTGATTTAGGTGTCCCCAATAAACTTAGGTGTTCTGAATGCTATGTCCCCAGCTTAAGGCAATTAGAAACTAATGCCTCCTGAAGGCATTGCATTTGGGGGGGGGGGCTTATGGGTGTTATAGCCAGTTTTCCCATTCCAGTGTTTCGTACACTATCCTGTTCCTGATGTCTACCTGATGTTGACCAGGAGGTGATGTTCACCCTCTGCTCTTGCCATTGTTTTCCCTTGCCATCATAGAGCATCCCTCACATCTATAAGCCAAAATTAAATCTTTTTTGTTCCACAAGCTGTGCTTGCTCAGGTGATTTCTACTAGCAGTGCTAACCTGACTGCAATACCATTCACAGCTGTATGACTTACTTTGTTGATAAAATAAGGACAACTATTTAAGAAGGAGCATATGTGTTGACATGATTCATGTGTCGTGACTGCAGACTAAATGACCTCTAGGGAAGTGGCTGCACTAGCCTGGGTCTTAAAGACATCATGCCAACTCATAATGGGGGCCACAAATTAATATAAACTGGAAGTAACCCTTTGTTGTAAGACACTGACATGTGGGGTCATTTGTTACTTAGCCTATATTGCTTCATACCAAAGAAATGATATCTCATTGTCTATCTTCTCACACCTGTGGTGGGAGACAGTTGCTAAGGTGGGCAAATGTTTGGTTCATAGAGGTAACCCGTCCTGTGAGGCTATTGCACAGTGAAGGCTATTGAACTTACCAACCCTGTGATATTATAAAACAGTGAAGGTTGGAGAGCTTACCAGCCCTGTGAGATCATAACACAGTTTAGGCTTGGATAGTTTACCAGCCCTGTGAGAATATAACACAGTGAAGGCTTGGAGAGCTTACCAGCCCTCTGAGGTAATTGCACAGTGAAGGCTGATGAGGAGAAGTGGGTGTTGCCAGGCTGATGGGGAGTTTCTAAGAGACAATTATTGCCTCCTGAGAAATAGTCTGACCTTGAATGTGGTTGGAGGCAGGGAATGCTGTTTGGTTTAGAGGCCATGACAGACTCAGGCCAGCATTTTGGATATCCTATATGGTACATTGGAAGGTCGCCAACCTAGCAACTGTTACAGTAGCCTGTGTTCAAAATACAGAAGCTATTGGTCAGTCTGGGAAAGAAATGCTGCCACAAGGCAACAATAGCTTCCAGAACTGACTCTCCAGAAGGGCAAACCCTGGACACTGCCAAGGCAGAAGAATTGATAACTGTCAAGTGCAGGTCAGACGTGATGACTTACTGGTGATCTCAGTCACTCTGGGTCTAAAGCCCTATCATCTCCTGTTCTGCAGCCACTCTTCTTAGGAGACACATAAATCATAGCGAACAACCTAATCAAACAATGTTTGTCTGAGTTTTGACAGTGGAAAATAATAGAGGACCTCACATTCAGAGCAACAGAAATATGAAGTGTTTTTAAATCGCTTTCTCACCAGAATAAGGGGAAGTCTAGAGATGGAGAAAACATTATGCCCAATTCATAAGGTGTCGTTTTTTTTTCCTTAATATCCACAAATCTGTGACATTTTGTTTGATGCAACTGAACAGAGTTGGGGGAGGCGGATTCATTTTCTGCCGGCCGTTCTCTCTATATTGTGCTTCATTGGTCTCTTTCTGGCATAAAATGAATGTCTTGGAAATTCAGCTTTTCTTTTCTTTCCTTTGGCACCATGGCATGTGGAAAGAAAGGACAGCCTTGTAAATGATGCAGGTTTGAATTTGAATCCCAGCTGTGTTTTGCGGGCCCATACCATTGGTAAGGTAGTTGATTTCTCTGAGCAAGCTTCTTCATTAGTGTTGTGAGTAAACAAAATAATGCATTAAGGTACTTGGCACAGAGCATGGCACTTAAGAGCTCAATCCTTGTCAGTTTCCTTCTTTAATCTTCTAGAAACGTCTAAAGGTGAGAGAGGATTTAGGCTGCTGGGGAGGCTTACTTCTGCTTTATTGACTATGTAGTACATTGGGTAATCATTATAATTAAAAGTGATTACCGAGTATTTCATCTCTTCTGTTAGATTACCTGCTTGCTAACCCTCTAAGGCTACAACACAGCAAAGGCTGTAGAGCTCACAAGTCCTATAAGGTTATAGCATAACAAAGGCTGTACAACTTTCCCGCCCTCCCATCCCAGTATTCTGTTCTAAGTATATAGATTAAGTTTCCATGAGATTGGTTGCTGGGTATGTGGTGTATAAGACACCTTTTCTTACCAGGAGCTTGGAGTTTGTGTAGCTAGTTACCATGTATTGACTCTAATATGCCAATGATTCTCTGGCATCCCTGAGGCCAGGCAGGGTTATGGTTAATTTAAATCTGCCCCTGCTGTCTGCTTTATTTCTTCTCTACGTTTAACAGAAAACAGAGTCACTATTCCTATTTTATCTGTGTTCTCAATTTTGTCATTTCCAGATACCCAGGGAACTTGTTTAATCAATGATTTCTTCCCCTATTGATTGTCACCTCCTCCTTTCTGCTAGATCACCTCTGCTGGGACCAGGAAGAAACATAGCAACACACTCACATAGAGGAACAGCTCCTTCCTTACAGGACTTCAGCCAAATGACAGTGGTGCATACCTGAGGTGGGAAAGGCACTTGCGGCCATTATAAGAATAATTACAACCTATTTCAAAGGAGCTGGGCAAACAGACCCATTTTCTCTCTCCTATACTGAGCAGCTTGCTGGTGGCCTTCAGGTTAATTGAGTCAAAACAATTCCTAATGTGAATGAAATTCTTGGTGGTGGCCTATCATGATCTGGGAGTCTGGAGAAGGCAACAGGATTATCTGGCATGCTATAACAATTAGAATGAGCAAGGAAAAGGTAAGAAGAGACTGACCAATGTTCTCCTAACACAAAGACTCAAGTCCAGAGGCATTGTGAAGAGGGGCACTGCTGGAAGTAAATAAAGATGAGAGAGCAACTTCCACTATCAGTGGGCAAGCACTAGTAGAAGCAGGTTCCCTCTTCCAATCAAGGAGCTGGAGGATTATAGTATTTAAATGCACTTAAAAAAATGGATCCAGTACATTCAATTTTTCTGACAAGTAAAGATAATTGTAGCTATTATCTGAATATTTGTGTCCCCTAAAATTCATGTGTTGCAAACTAACCCTCAAAGTGATAGTATTAGAAGCAGGGCCTGTGGGAGGTGATTATGCCATGAGGGCAGAGACCCCACGCATGAGATTAGTGCTCTGAGAAAAGAGGCCAAAGAGAGCTGCCTTGCCTCTTCTGCTCAGTGAGACACAATGTGAAGGCACTACTTGTGGACCTGGAAACAGGCCCTGCAGTAGATGACAGATCTGCTGACACTTTGATCTAGGATTCCTCAGCATCCAGAATGGTGAGAAACTTATTTATGACCCATCCACTTGATGCTATTTTGCTCTTGTGGCATTACAGTACCCAGAAAGACCAAGAACATTGTTATCAATTGAACTGCTCCTCCTCACAACCCATATATTGAAGCTCTACTCTTTTTACCCCAAATGTGATAGTACTAAGGGTCAGGATATTTGGGATGTGATTAGATTTAGAGATAATGGGGGCAGAGCTCTCATGATGGGATTAGGTTGGCTTATAAAAAGAGACAAGTAATTTTCCTTTTACCTACCCCACCCACAGTGCAGACACTCATAACTTGGAGAAGGTGGCCTTATACAAGCAAACAAGGAAGTCCTTGAAGTTCAGCCTCAAGAACTGCGAATGTTGTTTAAACCATAGGCAACTGTTGCAGTCAGGCTCGTATTGCTGGCAACAACCAACGAACCAAGAGCAGCTTGTGGGATAAAGGTTTATTTTGGCTTACAGACTCGAGGGGAAGCTCCATAATGGCAGGGGAAAACGGCATGAGCAGAGGGTGGACATCACCCTCTTGACAACATCAGGTGGAAAATAGCAGTAGGAGAGTGTGCCAAACACTAGCAAGGGAAAACTGGCTATAATACCATAAGCCCAGCCCCAACAATACACTGCCTCCAGGAGGCATTAGTTCCCAAATCTCTACCAGCTGAAAGCCAAGCATTCAGGACACCTAAGTTTATGGGGGACACCTGAATCAAACCATCACATTCCACCCCTGGCTCCCAAAACTGATAACCATCCATGATGTAAAATGTAATGCATTCAGCCCAACTTTAAAAGTCCCATAGGTTTTTATCAATCCTAGTAATGTTCAAACATCCCCATAATTGAGCTGGGCGTGGTGGTGCATGCTTTTAATCCCAGCACTCAGGAGGCAGATAGGAGGATCACCATGAGTTTGAGGCCACCCTGAGACTACATAGTGAATTTCAGGTCAGTCTGGGCTAGAGTGAGACACTACCTCAAAAAAACAAAGTGAAATAAAAACATCACCATAATCCAAGGTCTTTTAACTGAGCCATAATACCAAAAACACCCCTCAAAACCCGTAACAGCACAGAATAAACACTCACACTGCAAAAGATGGCATTGGGCATTCTAAAAGAAATATTTAACCAATACAAGATTTAAACAACCAGGGCAAATATTAAACTCTGTAACTGCAAGTCCAACAACTCTAATCAGTGACAAATCTCCAAGTCCAATAATTCTAACCAGCAACAAGTCTCTGGAATTCCAATTCATTCCGTCCAGCTAGGCTACTCAAGGTCCTAGAAAACTTTATATAGGACCAGCAGCTCTCTTCAGCAGCCATCTCATGGTCCCAGCATCTCCACTGCAACCCATGGTTCATCCTCATGGCTCCATTGGGTCTCCATGCAGACATCCAGCAAACCTGCTTCACACTGTCCGTGGCCATTTCTAAAACACAAGACTGCATTGCAAACTCAATGATCCTCTCTTTGCTGCAATGCTTATACTCCACAATACCAGGAAGGGTGCCAATTTGTGAATCCATGGGGAAGTAAAGCAAATTTTGAAGAACAGGACACTCCTTGAGCACTCAAGCCCCTTCAAAAGAGTCTACATTCTTCCTGTTGCCCCAGTGTAGGTCAGCTGACCCAACCTCAAAGGTTGTTACCTTTGCATAATTGCAGTTGAACATGCAGAAGTCTCAGCCCAAAGTTTTCATTTCGATGCCATATCCTTCTGCATGCACCAGTCCATTTCTATGCAATGCAACCCTGTACAAATTGTCAGGATATGGGTATAACAGCAAGCCTCTCACACAAACTGCTTCTAACCCAGTTCAGGTAAAGCTCTTTCTCACCCTCATAAGCCAAATCTCACAGTCCATAGTTCTAGTGCAATCATATCTTTCAACTCTGGCCAGAATAGTCCATAAAGCTGTACTTACAGCACTGCAAGGTGTCTCTTAGGCCAAGGTTTCAAATCCTCCCAAATTCCTATTGAAAATCAGTTCCAAAAAAATCAAAGCCACACAGTCAGGTGTCTAGCTACAATCCCGCTCCTCAGTACCAACATTACTGTCACAGTCAGGTACACACTGCTGGCAGAAATCACCTGACCAAGAACAGTTTGTGGGGAAAAAAAAAAAAAAGTTTATTTTGGCTTACAGATTTGAGGGGGAAGTTGCATGATGGCAGGGAAAAACGATAGCATGAGCAGAGGGTGGAAAGCACCCCATGGTCAACATCAGGTGGATAACAGGAACAGGAAGGTATGCCAAACACTGGCAAGGAGAAACTAGCTATAGTACCCATAAGCCCACCTCCAACAATACATTGCCTGCAGGAGGCATTAATTTAAATCTCCATCAGCTGGGAACCTAGCATTCAGAGCACATAAGTTTATGGGGGACCCCTGAATCAAACCACTACAGCAGCCTGAAGCAGACCAAGACAGTCATCAAGTAATGGGCAAGGGGACAACTATTCTACCTTCTTTGTCTTATTAAAAATGTTAATGCTACTTTTTTTTTTTTTTTTGCTTGTTTTTTGAGGTAGGGTCTTGCTCTAGCTCTGGCTGACCTGGAATTCACTATGTAGTCTCAAGTTGGCAATCCTCCTATCTCTGCCTCTTGAGTCCTGGGATTAAAAGCATGCCCCACCATGCCCAGCTAATGCTACTTTTTGTATTATTACAAAAAATAATCACCTATAAACTGAACTCTAAAGTGACAGGTTAGGATTCTTCAAGGTATAGCATATATGACACACTCCATCAGAAACATAAATATCTGTTTCTAAAAGTCAAAAAATAAATGTCATCTTTCATTCAAGGTAAATTTGACTATTTAGATTGTTTGCATTTCCATATGCAACTTAGAATCAGTTTTTGTAGTCACAACTTTTCTGCAATTGAACATTTTTGACTCACTGACTATCTCTGTCCAACTTGAACACAAATAGCAAAAGTGAATATAGCTAATGTGAACAGTAACACACTAATGTGGCATACATGTGAATATCATGAAAAAAATGTAGAGACAGACAATTTCACAGGATGAATGCATATGAAGTTGTCACAGGTTTAATCTGGAGGCAAGAGGGCTGGCTAAGTGATGGCTGTTCAGTATGCGTGATGGAAAAGGTGTGCAACAGGGATAATTTTGTTGGATACAATCATTTAATTAAAAGAAGTGTGCAAATATATTATATGTGAAGACAAGTGTACTGAGAACTGCATGGTTTTAACTTGGTGTTAGCTGAGATAAACTAACTGGTATCTTTTCTGAACTTTGCACAACTTTTTAAAGCATATGATTATTGTGTGATGTCCTTGGAGCAAAACAACCATCACCATCTTCCTCAAAAGCAGCTGGAGCCACTAGCAAGGGACCCTCAAGACTGTGCCTGTTAACATTCCCTCATAAAAGAAGGGGGTGGGGAAGGTCAGACCCTCACCTGAGACCTTGGTGGTCCCCTCCCACACCTGCCTATGTGTGGTCTGCCTCTGCTCTACCTGATTTCATAGTCACAGGAGGTGCTGGTAGAAACTCTGTCTTGGCAACTATGTGGAAGTCATCAGCTTGGGTGAAACTTTCATGCTTGGATTGTGTGTCATCTATGCTCCTATAAGTAACTCATCACCCATGCTCTGTAAAGAAGCCCAAAAACTCTTTGTTTTGCTTTGGCGGAACTGAACTTTAATTTGTTGGTGGTGCCCTCTTTGGGGGAGCAGCTATTCACCAGCACCTTAGAAGAGAAAGTTTCATGCAACAGTGATTCTTAGAATGTGATGTGGCTTTTGTGAAATAATTTTTAGTCCACTTGGGCAGCCATGACAAAACACTGTGGGTCACTTTTAACCAACATAAATGTATTGTTCACAGTTATGGAGGCTTGGAAAGCTGAGATCAAAGAGCATGCAGATTCTATGCGTGAGGGCCTGTTTCTCATGAACGCCATCTTCAAAAAAAAGACACCAGGTGTCCCCACATGGTGGAAGGGGAAAACAACTCCTCTCTACCTCTCTTACAAACTCACTAATCTCATCTGCTCATGTTCCCCACATCCTCATGTAGTCATTAAGGTGCAACGTCTGAACAGGAGGACACATATCAAAGCCATGATTAACATTTCAAATTAGGGAACTGTATATGAACAAAATTGTTCATTGTCATTTCCTCTACACTTTCAAGCTACTCTCTGCCCATATGGTAGTATGCTAGCCTCTAGGGGTCACCATTTATCAATGAACAGTAAGACACATCAAATGTCAAAATAGAATTTAAACTTGTGAAATACTTTACTGTAAGAATAAAAATGCATAACTTTCTATCACCTAAGGGAGTAACAATGGGAAAAGGAAAAACAAAAGCCTTATATTATAAAAAAAGTCCTGAGCACTTCCCTTTTAACTGGCTGTTAATGTCATTTTGTGTAGTTAGGTCAATGAACTGAATTCTTTTAGTGAAATGTTTTTCCACAACACCTCAATAATTTATTACTCTAAGGCCTATTAATACTATAAGTCAAATCAATAAGCCAGAGAAAATAACAATGGATAGTAAAATCAGCCCTATTTTCATTTTTTTCTGTGTTCCTTTGTAATTTTCTATAGTACATACATTATTTTTTTCTTTAAAATTTGTAGGAATTAACCAAGAAATCCTCAAGAGCCTTTTATGTTTAAGGTAAACATTTGATGAACTTCCATTTTGTGATGATGGTTAGTAATCTACTCAGATTTTGTCAAAAATCAAAAGTCAATTCATTAGTCTATGTTTTCACAGAAGGTTGTTTATTTTTAAGACTAAAATTTTTAGACTCAAAATTATAAATACTCTTTTACTATGATTTTTGAAAAACACTTTTTAAATTTATTTGTGAGAGAGCAAGAGGGAGAGAGGGAGAGAGACAGAGAGGTTGGGGGAAAGACTGGGCATATAAGGGCCTTCAGCCACTTCAAACGAACTCCAGACACATGTGCCATCTTGTGCATCTACCTTACATGGGCCCAGGGGAATCGAACCTGGGTCATTTGGCTTTTCAGGTAAACACCTTAACCATCAAGCTATCTCTTCAGTAAACAATTTTATTGAATGTCTGTTGGAAGCCAGGGGATATGTCAGTCGTTTGAGCTGCAGTGGTGAACACAGCAGACATGAGTCCTTGGCTTTGTGGAGTTCTAGTTCTAGTAATGAATGGTGAGCACGAAAACAAAGGTAAAAATGAAGAGAATGTGACAGGTGCTCCCAAAGGAGAGACAAGGAGTTCTAGGGGTGGAATTTATAATTCAATTAGTTTAAAATCTTAATTTTTAAAAAAATAAATATAATGTATTAATTGAGAAGTGTGTAACTTGGTTTTAAAAGCACTGTCGTCTAGTTTGGATAATTTGAGGGTAGGGGGTGTGGCCTCTCCAGGTTTTGTACTAGTCTATGTATTAGTGTTCTCTTTATAACTGGACCACTTGTATTTTTCAGAAGTGTCTGGAAACCCAGCAGAGGGGCTTGAACACATGCCCACCCTAGAACACAGGAAAGTTCAGCCCTGCCTACCAAAGCAATGATCTTTCTCCTTCCTGGTCCACCAACACATGGAAATGGTGCTGGCCCTTGGGCACTCTAGGGAGAGGAAGATGAAGAAGATGTTTTTGTGCTTATGTCTTTTTAGTAAGAACTAAACCACATGGTACCACCAATCACAAGAGAGCCTATAATTCAGCTTTAGTTGCCCAGATTCCATCTTAAAAAAATGAAGTTTACAATGACTATTTAGTAGGCTAGCTCGGTGAATTCAGTACACTATCAAATTTTATTTGTGACCAAAGACATAAGGCACATACATACATACATGCATGCATACACATGTATGTTTTGTAGGGGTTATTTCCCTTCTATATTTAAAATTCCTTATATTTTGCATACTTGACTTGTCAAAAGCTAAAAATGAATTTTAAGTTTTACAGAACAAATGGGCTTTGTTTCTGCTTTAATTCTTTAGTAATTATTCTCATATTTTAACAAAAGCTTCTATGTAGTGCTTAAAGATTAATTGCATGTCTTTGTTGTGGGCTGTTACCTTTTATCTTATTTCTCTTTGATTTGAATTCTTTTATACAATTTTTTTGCCTCTTGGCTTCATTTTAATTTGTCCTGATCTGAATGAAAATTTGGCTTATTCCTTAATTTTAACCTTTGTCATTTTGGTAAAGTACATTTCTTATGTTCATCATATAATTCTTCATTTGTCTATTTATTCATTTCATTCATTCATATTCATTCGAATATGAATATCCATTCATTTGAATATCTGTTGAGTACCTATGATGCATAAAGAAGTTTACTTTTGGTAAGTACTTCAGGTTAATGTATGGAGTAGTGGGTTTTATTATGGCATTTTCATATATGTGTCATTATGCTTTCTCATCCCCTCCCCAGCTGCTTTTCCTGACTCCTCTGCCTGGTTCCCTCCCTTACTTAGTTAGTTACCCCTTTTGCTTGCATACCACATGGATTCCACTAATTGTCCTTTTTGCTCTTCCCTTAAATGTCTTCCTTCCTTCTCTCAATCCCTTTCTAGTTTCATTAACCACCTACCACCTTACACACACACACGCACAAATGCAGAAACAAAAACACAAAAATGTGTATGTATGTAGGCTCTGCATATGACATAAAAAATAGCAGTCTTTCTGAATCTGGCTTATTTTGGTTATCATAATGATCTCTAATCATCCATTTCCCTATAAATGTCATGATTTCATTTTTCTTTATTGCTGCATAAAGTTTCATTATTTTGATGTAATTTTCTTTATCCATTTATCCATTGATGGACATCTAGGCTTGTTTCTTTACTTGGTAATTGTAAATAGAGTAGCAATAAGCATATAAGTGCAAATATCTTTGTGGTATTTTGACTTCTAGTTCTTTGGGCATAAGGTTGAATGGTAAAATTGGGCATATGGCAGTTTTATTTATGGTACCTGAGGAACCTCCATCTGATTTCCATAGTGACTACATAAGTTTACACTCCCATCAATAGTGAATGATGATTTCTCTTTCCCCACATCTTCACCAACATGTGTTGTCATTTACTTTATTTATTTATTTATTTATTTTTTTGAGGTAGTTCTCTCATTCTAGCTCAGGATGACCTGAAATTCACTATGATTCACTATTTAGTCTCAGGGTAACCTCGAGCTCATGGCAACCCTCCTACCTCTGCCTCCCAAGTGCTGGGATTAAAGGCGTGCACCACCACGCCTGGCTTCATGTGCTTTCTTGATGATAGGCATTCTGACCAAAGTAAGATGGAATCTCAAGGTAGTTTTGATTTACATTTACATATCTAAGGATCTTGAACACTTTTTAAAATATTTATTGATTATTTGTATATCTTTATTTATATATTTTTTCTTTAACCATAGGAATTTATTGAAAAATTAGCTGGCAGGGTAGGAAGAGTGGAGCAAGGAAGACTGGACACAAGAATGGGTAATGGGGTATTAGAGGAGGAAAGGTACTGAGTATCTTGACTGACTCTCAGGCAGAGGCAGATGTGATTAGTTGTTGAAGCCAAGTTTAGATAGAGCCAAATAGGGTGGTGGAGGCATTTTTACTGCCTGTGTCAGAACAAGAAGAGGGGCTCAGGCTTCTAGACCGCGTTGCAGAAGTGTTTGTTCCGGCAGCATACAATTTGCATCCTTGTTCCATGGGAGAGGAGATTCATAGAAGGGCACATGTTCTCACACACCTGAACCATGAATTGGAGGTTTCCCCCTTCAAAGATCTTCTTTAATATGCACTGTTGGGAATTCTGAGCAGCGCAGGTTCCTTCACCACAAAGACATTTTCCCTGATCGGTCATGTAAGCACATGTGTGGCAAGTTAATGATGTACCTGAAGATGTGCTTGAAAATGTTGTACTTGAAGGCTGTTCACCAGTAGCCTGCGCAACTGCAGGCTGCTCGGCAGAAACCTGGTCAGCTGAAGGCTGCTCACCTGCAGGCTGCTCAGCAGCAGCCAGCTCACCTGAAGGCTGTTGGTGTTCACCTTCACCAGAAGCATGTTCCCCTGTGGACTTTTCTTCTGCAGCCTGCTCACCTGCAGACTGGTCTAAAGAGTGATCTCCTGAAGCCTCTTCACCTAGAGCCTGTTCACCTGAAGGTTGTTCACCTGAGGGCTGTTCCCCTGACATGAGCTCACCTGCGTTTTCAGCTGCAACTTGCTCACCTGCAGCATGTTCACTTGCAGCGTGCTCGCTGGAGTCGTGTTCACTTGAACTGCGTTCAGTCAGAATTTTCTCACCCGAACTCTCCTCTAAAGCCTCAATGTCTGAAGGGTTGGCAAGTGAAAAGCACTCACTTTACAGTTGCTGAATTGAAGCATGGTTATTTATAAACTCAAGAGGTTTATCAAGCAGACCTGGCGCTCTGGCCTGTGCTACTAAGTATTTTCATTCTCATGCAGAAGCCCAATCATCTGTAGCTAGGATCCGCATATGAGAGAGAACATGTGGCACTTGGCTTTTGTACATCTTTATTTTTAAAAGAACTGTCTCTTCACTTTTATTAGTCTTTGTTTTTTCGAGGCAGGATCTCACTCCAGCCCAGGCTGACCTGGAATTCACTATGTAGTCTCTGGGCAGCCTTGAACTCAAAGCAATCCTCCTACCTCTGCCTACCAAGTGCTGGGATTAAAGGCGTGCACCACCATGCCCAGCTCCTTAGTCCATTTTTTATTAGGTGGTTTGATTTTTTTTTCCAGGTAGAGTCTCACTACAGCTCCAGCTGACCTGGAATTCACTCTGTAGCTCCAAGCTGGCTTCAAGCTCACAACAATCTTCCTACCTCCACCTCTCAAGCCTGGCTTATTTGTTTCTTTTTATGTTTTAATTTTTGCAGTTTTAAAATATAGGCTAGATATTAATCCCCTGTTTGAGGGGTAGTTAGCAAAGATTTTTGTCCATTTATAGGTTGTCTCTTCATTTGTTGATTGTTCTTTTGCTGTGCAAATCACTTTTATATTTCATTTAATTTATTGAAATTTAATGTATTTATCTGTTGCTTTTTCTGTAATCACATGTCCCAGTTCTTAAGATTATCTCCTATGTTCTTAGAATCCTTTTCAGAATATTCTTGGCTATACCTATATCTGAAAGTATTTTATCAGTTTCTTTTAGTAGTTTCAAATTTCAAGTATTTCGTTAAGGTCTTTGATCCATTTTGAATAGATTTTTATGTAGGTGAAAATATGTATCCAGTTTCCTGTGGCAATACAATTTCCTTAACATTTGTTAAAAGGGTTCCATACCCAATAGACCTCTCAAGGACTGGACAACAGGGAGGATGGGGCTGGAGGGGAGGGTCAGGATGGGGGTGGACACAAAACTGGACCCAAATGGAACTGGCACCATAAAATCCTACATCCTGGAAGATGAAGTAAAAGGTTGAGCCCTCCTTAGGACCTTAGAGGGAATACCTGAATCAAAGGCCCCTGAAGAGGTTGAGATGAAGCCTAACCTTAATTTTTCCTGTTTCTTTCTCTCTCTCTTTTTCTTTGTGTTTTATATTTCCTATCTTTTTCTTCCTTCTTTTCCCTTGGTGCTGGCCTGTAACTCCCAGTAACAGAATTCAGTTAATACCCACAATTAGCTGTTGATCAGAGAGACCCACAAGATTCCCCAGAAGACAGACTTCTGTCAGAGCACTTGATTACCCACCAGAGGCTAATGGTAAGACCCTACTGCCGAAGACACCATATGCTGTTGATACCTGGCTGGAATCTGCTGGGCTCCTTCCTGGGCAGGTAGGTAGTGCCGAGGGAAGGACCAGGCCTGCTGGTTCCTCCCTAGGGGTTGAGGAGGATGATGAGCGTCGGACGACCCACTCCTCTCCTGGCCACCGGAGAACAACCACACTGAGTCGGGAGTCTTTTCAATGCAGGAACAACTCGCTTTATTACTCTGAGCAGTTGCCTGTATCATGTTGGGGACAAAGGTAGGGATTTTAGGATGGGGGAAGAGGTAAGGGCCAATAGTAAATTTTAACTATTGAAATGGTAATTACAATTAACACGCGGAGGTGGCAGGCCAAAGCCATTAGGCGTCTTGCTGAATCCTAGCTGGCCTGAGACAGGTCGCCAAACTTTAGCTAGGCTCAGGAAGTTCCACTAGGCCTCACGCCTGGGCCTTTCAGAGCCCAACAGGAATCTGTCTAGTGCCAGAAGGTGCTACATGAGCTAGTGGGGGCAAATGAAAAACATCTGTCTGAGCAACTCCAAGTGTTAGCTACTCCACAGAAAACAACCAGATGTGATGCTCACCCCGTGCAATAGTGGCACACAGCTATGATGGGAAACCAACTGCTCTTGGATTGGCTATCAGATCTGCTCAGTGGAAAGGAAACCATAACTAGTACTGGGAAACAAGTCAGAATCATATCCAGATAATGAGTTTGCTCTCCAATATCAAGCTCCCACCAATCTTGGGCTAGAAGAGGGCCTTTACCTATTAAGTTCTCTCTAATAATGGTTATCCCATTTAACATGTGCTGGATTCACTCTCTGTTGGAGAATCTGCTTCTCTTTTTCAGAGGGACCCAGGACCTGAGGAGAGAATCAGCCTATAGCACTTCACCAGGGCTCCAGCTGAAACAGCAATAGGGGAAATGAGCAAGAGTGCTGCTTTCTTGGTGAACCTGATATCAGCACAGGGTGAAGGAGATAGACACAGAGGATACTCAACTCCTATCAAATCAGATATCCAGAGACACAGAGGCTCCCAAGTGCCCATCATTGAAGTAGACCTAAAATGAATCCAGCATGGCTCAGAGAAATTTGTGGAAGAGGGGCAGAAAGATTATTAGAGCCACAAGCTGGGTGATTATGCACAGAGACACTGCTGCTTTCCCATAACTGATGGCTTCCCCTACAATGCATGACTCACAATCCCTATGGGGATAACAGGCATCTCCAACGAGATGCCCCTTTGCGAGGGGCAGGAATGAGGGTAAGGATGCTACCAACATGTGCTATTTACATACTGAATATGTCCATAACTAATAACAAAGTTTTTTTTAAAAAGACTGTCTTCTGTGCAACTTTGTTTTTGTACCTTTGTCAAAAATTAGGTGATTATGGCTGTTTCAGTTTATTTCTAGGTCCTCTCTCTATGCCATCAGTTGGCACGTGTGATTTTGACCCATTCCCATGCTGCTTGTTCTATTATGGCTCTGTAATGTAACCTAAGGTCCGCTATTCTGATACCTCCAGCATCGCTCTGTCTGCTAAGGAATGCTTTAGCTATTTGAGTCTTTTGTGCATCCATGTGCATTTCAGGATTATTTTTTCTAGAAGAATGTTATTGGAATTTTGATTTAAACTGTATTGAATATGCAGCTCACTTTTGGTATTGCAATCATTTTCACAATGCTAATTCTGCCAATCCATGAGCATAGGAAGAAGTGTTTCCATCTTCTAATAGCTTCTTCATTTTTTTCTTCAGTGTTGTTTTCATTCACACCTTTGGTTAGGTTTATGCTTAAGTATTTTAATATCAGAGTTCTTTCTTAGTGATTTAACTATTGGCATATAGAAACTACCAATTTTTGTATGTTTATTTTGTATCCTGCTACTGTTTCAATCCAAGTGTTTACCAAGTTTATGAATTTTCTGATGGAGTCTTTAAGGTCTTTTAAGAAAAAGGTCATGTTGACTGCAAATAGGGATAATTTGATTCTTCCTTTCCTGTTCATGTATCTGTTATTTCTCTCTCTTGTCATTGCTGTACTTAAGATTTCATATTGAATAAGAATAGAGAACATGCAGCTTTACTTCATTGCAGGTTTTAGAGGAAATTCTTCATTTAGCATAATGTTGACTATAACCATGTGGTATATAACTTTCATTATGTTGAGCTATGGTCCTTTGATTCCCAGTTTCTTCAGGGCTTTCATCATGATCAATGTTGAACTTTGTCAAAGGACTTTTTTTTCATCATTTGATATTATCATGTAATTTCTGACCTTAAGTCTATGGCTGAATTACACTTATTGATTAGTATATGTTGAACATACCTTGAATTCCTGAGATGAAACTAATTCAGTCCTGGTTTATGATTTTCTTAATGTACTGTTAAATTTGATTTGGAAAAATTTTTGTGTCTATATTCATCAGGGAAATTGGTTTATAGCTTTAGTTCTTGTATCCTTATCTAGGTTTTGGTAACAAGATAATACTTCTTTTGTAGAATGAGTTTGTTAGTATGTCTTTACTTTCTATTTTGTGGAACAGTTTGAGGACTATTGGTGTTAGCTCTTTCTTAAAGGTTTGGTAAAATTGAACAGTGAATTTCTCTGGTTCTATGCTTTTCTTTGTTAAGAGACTTTTTATTATTGGGTTAATCTCATTCACTTTTAGATATGTAGTTATCACATTTATATCCTCTTGATTTAATTTTGGAAGGATAGGTATGTGTGTGAATTTATCCATTTCTTCTAGACTGTTCACTGTTTGGGAATATAAATTTGTAAAATGTTCATTTGTTAATGATTCTCTGGGTTTCATTGGAATATATAGTAACCTTCTCCTTTTCATCTGTAATTCTTAAAATTTAGGTCTTCTCTTTCTTTTGGTTCATTTGTTTAGGAGCTTGTCAATCTTATTTTTCTTTCAAAGAGCCAAATCTTTGATTGGTTGAGTCTATCCATTTTTTTTAATCTCCATTTTGTTAATTTCTGCCACGATCTTCATTATTTCTACTGTATGACCTCAAGGTACATTATTAGTATTCTTATTTGACCTCCTTCTGACTTTTGTTATTGCTGTGTATGTTCATGTGTTTGGCATGTGTGTGCCATGATATGTGAGTGGTGGTCAGAGGACAACTTCCCTGTGTTGGTCTTTGCCTTCCACCTAATTATGAGGCAGAGTTCATGTGTGCATTGCTGTGTTCACCGGGAGAGCTAGTCCCTGAGCTTCTGGCAGATTCTCCTGTCTACAGTTACCTTCTTGCTTGTAGACATGGCTGGGATTACAAATGTCTGTAATAGCATCTGGCTTTTACATGGGTGCAGAGGATCCAAGCTCAGGAATCTACCCTTGTGTGGCAAGTGCTTTATGAAATGGACATTTCCCTAGCCTCATTCTTTCTGAAATTTTAATGTAAGCTTTTATAATTCCAAACTTTCTACTTAACACTGCCTTAGTTATATCCCATAGCTTCTCATAATTTATGCTTTCATTTGTTTTGATTTTGGGAATGTTTTAATTTCCTCCCTGGTTTCTTCAATGATATACTGGTCATTGAAGACTTCGCTGTTTAGCCTTCGTTTGTTCACGTAATTTTTTGTCAGTTTTTAGTTATTTGAAAGAGAGAGAAAGAAATAGAGAGATAGACACAGAGTGAATATGAGTATGCCAGGGCCTCTCACCACTGCAAACCAACTCCATATGCCTGTGCCACTTTCTGCATCTGGCTTTATGTGAGCACTGGGGGAACTGAACTTGGGCTGTCAGGCTTTGCAAGTAAGTGACTTTAACTGCTGAGATATCTCTTTAGCCTATTTATTTATATGTATTAAAATTAGTGGTATGAACTGAATTCCCTTTCACCTTATATAGGCTCCAACTTAAAAGAGCTAGCTTAGAGCTATCATAGTGTTATAAAGTACTATGCAGGCTGCTGAGGAAGCAAAGTCATAAACAGTCTTACCCAGCTTCGGAACCCGTGAACTACACAACTGGCCAGCCAGGCAACATGTGTCCAGTGATGCAATAGTGGCATGTCTGTTATGGTGGTAGCCAACTGTTCTCTGCTTCAAAGGAGGGAATTCATACCTTATACTGGAAACCTAGTCTAATGCCTCTGGTTAGGGAGGTCATAGCTTTTATAAGGGAAGCTATTACTGTTGTTTGAATAAATGGATATGTTTTTCCCATCAAGTTGCCCTTTAAATATTTATGTTTATGCCCATACATTAGTGGTATATTCACATTTGGTCGGAGAAGCTTCATTTTGCAGTTGACAGTGACTACTCAGGAGTCTCAATAAAAAGTTAAAAAAAAAAAAAAAAAGCTGAGCATGGTGGTACATGCCTTTAATCCCAGAACTTGAGAGGCAGAGGTAGGAGGATCACCATGAGTTCGAGGCCACCCTAAGACTCCATAGCAAATTACAGGTTAGCCTGGGCTAACCTGAGACCCTCCCTCAAAAAACCAAAAAAAAAAAAAAAAGTTTTAAAAAGAGGGGCTGTAAAGATGGCTGATTAGTTAGAGGTGCTTGTTTGCAAAGCCTGACATCCTGGGTTCAATTCTCCAGTATCCATGTAAAGACAAATGCACAAAGTAGAGCATACATCTGGGGTTTATTTGCAGTTGGAAAAGGTAATGACTTTTAATTGAGTTTAACATTTTGATTAGCATTTCTTATATTAGCTACTGTTAATATAATATATAATAAGAAAAGTCTTGGGAATTGGTTTAAACATCATCTCAGGAGGGAGGAAGGAAACAGTGCCACAATGTCAGGTTTCTTTCTCTGTCACCTTCAGCTAATCTCTTTTGAAAGATTGAAAAGTTTTCTAAACTAGTTGGTAATTTAATATCATTAATTCTGACTGGAATATGGTAAGCCTACTTGGAACTTTTTATAAAACTTTCAATCTAATACTTCCAATGCCTAGTATTGTTTTTGAAGATTAAAAAATATTTTATTTATTTATTTGTAAGGAGAGGAAGAGAGTATGGGCAAACTAGGGTCTCTATCAATTGCAAATGAACTCTAGATGCATGCATGGTTCTGTGTATCTGTCTTATCTGTGTACTGGGGAATTGAACTCAGTCGTTAGGCTCTTCAGGCAAGTGCCATAACTGCTGAGCCATTTCTCCAGGCCTGTTTTTGCAGATTTTTAAGCAAACTAAAAAGAGCCTTGTCAGGCATGGTGGCACACACCTTTAATCTCAACACTTGGGAGGCAGAGGTAAGAGGATCTCTGTGAGTTTGTGGCCACCCTGAGACTACATAGTGAATGCCAGGTCAGCTGGGGCTAGAGTGAGATCCTACCTCAAAAAAAAAAAAAAAGTCTATCAAATACAAATTTAAGGCATCTTGGTAGATTCAGGTTAGGTGCAGTAGATGAGTGAGACTATGTGGCTATTTTTTTTTTTTTTTCTGTGATTGGGTAAGTTCACTGAGAATGAACTGTTCCAGGTTCAACCATTTTTCCTCAAATTTCATTGTGTCATTTTTTTCTTACTGCTGTATAGAATTCCATTGTGAACTAGACAATAGGATTGGTGGGGAGGGAGGAGAGGGCAACTGAGGGGGTGGGAAACACAAATCTAGACCCAAATGGCAATGGTACCATAAAATTATACATCCTAAAAGGCAGACCAAATGGCTAAACCTTCACCAGGCCCTTAGAGGGAACACCTGACCCACAAAACACTGGAGAGGGTATGATGAAGACTGACATTAATCTTCTACAGCCTCTCTCTCCTCTCCCTCTCTCTTTCTCTTCTCTCTAACTCTTTTATATTAGTTATCTTTTTCTTCCTTTTTTTAGTGGGCACTGACCTGTAACTCCCAGTACCAGCATGTGGCTATCATCCACAATGAGCTTTTGATCAAAGGGACCTACAAGGTTTCCTAAAAGAAAGACACATTTCTGTCTGAGTACTTGATGACCCACCAAAGGTAAGTGGTAAGACCCTACTGCTGAAGACACCTTATGTGGTTGACACATAAAATGGAATGGCATGGCTGGAAGAGAGTCAGCCCCAGACAGTCAGCGTGTCTAGTGCCAGAAGGTGCTACATGGGCGACTGGGGAAAAATGAACAATATCTGTCCAAGCAACTCATGGTGTAACCTACTTAGCAGCAAATAACCTGTTGTGATGCCCACACAAGTGCAATACTGGCACACAGCCATGGTGGGAAACCAGCTGCTCTTGATTTGGCTAACTGATCCCCTCAGTGGTACAGGACCCAAGGCTGGAGCTGGGAAACAAGTCAGAACCATATCCAAACATATGCCTTCTCTCCATTATCAAGCTACCACCAATCATGGGCTACAAGAGGGCCTACACCTATTAAACTCTCTATAAAAATGTAAGGGTTATCTCACTTGTCTGGTATTAACTTACTCTTCGTTGGAGAATCTGCTTCTCTTTTTCAGATAGATGTAGATCCTAAGGAGAGAGCCACCCCATCATACGTCAAAAGGGCCCTGGCTGAAAGTAAGAAGAATTGGCAAAACAAGCAAGGGTGCTATTTTCTTGGTGAACGGAGTACCAGCGCAAAGGTGAAGGAGATAAACACAGAGAAAAATCAACTCCTACCAAATCAGAGATCCAGAGACCCAAAGGCCCCCAACACTTCATCACTGAAGCAGACCAAAAATGAACCCAACATAGCTCAGGGAAATTTTGCAGAAGAGGGGGAGGAAAGAATGTCAGAGCCACATGGTGGGTCATGATATGCAGACATTTATCTTACCCATAACTGAGGGCTAACTCCACAATGTATGACCCATATACCTCAACAAGGAGGGGCCAAGGGGAGGGGGTAGTTAATGGATGAGCCTAATAATGGTACCAAATTGACTGTATTCAATGAGTACAAAACTAATTAATAACAAAATAAATAAACATATTTAAAAAATACAGATTTAAAACCTGAAGAATTGAAAATTATATGAGAATACTTGTTTTATTCAAAAATATAGCACTAGTAATTTATAGAAAAATAAACATATGAATGATTATTCTGAAGATGGAGATATAATATAAAATTTAAATAGCAGACAAAACTTTACCTAATCAATGGGAAAATATAAAATTACAAATAGACCACAGAAATTAGAAAATCTAAAATATGATGGCATAAGCAAATTATAACATAAAATAAAATAAATACAAATGAACTAATTGATGAGAATTATGGCTCTCAGATTGAAAATTTTTTAAAGTTAGTTATTGAGATATATCCATATTTGTTCTACTTATTATAAAGGAATAGTGACAAATTTACTGTGTTTAAAAGGAAATAAGTCTCAGCTGCCAAGATACACTGAAAAGAGCTCTAACACCTGTCAGAACTTTATAACTTAATAAAGGGATATAAATTGGGTGGAAAGGAAAAATGAAGTAGAATAATTAGAATGTGGGTCAAGCTGTCTGGTGACTTAGATGATGATGTGTCCCAGACCAGCTCTGATCAGCAATGTGTGTGTGTGTGTGTGTGTGTGTGTGTGCGCACGCGCGCTGGGGTCAGGGGGCTGTTGGACGGAAGATGCTGTAATGTGCTATCTAGATTTATCTGCAATGAAGATCTCATTTGCACAATTCCAAAGAGTTTTGTTGGCAGACATTATATTATTATTTAAGATTAAGCTTACCATAGTACATCATTAAGACATAAAAATATGGCTGGGTTCCTGCAGGCAGTGGGGCATAGCATGGAGTGAGTAGGTCAGGCCCCTGCTTCTTGTTCCTCCCGGTTCCCTGGTCCAGGTTCCCCAGGCCAGACTGTATGGGTGTGCACAGAATGGACTGAGTAGGACAGACCCCTGTTTCTCCCAACGCCCTGGTACTGGTAGGTCCCATTGTGCCTTGCTTGGGGAAGCTTGGTCCCTGTGTGAGCTGTGGAATCAGACCTTTTGCTCTGGTATCCTGACTGGTCACTAGGTACCAACATCCCTGTTTACCAGAGTCAGTGGGTGCATGGGCCAAAGGGCAAAAACTTGCTTCCTCCTCAATAAAATAAAGAATCTTCCTAAAATGGTTAGACAACAATGCAAAAAAAGCCAACAAAAGTCAGAAAACTGAGAGATCTTCACCAGGGATGCCTAGTCCTGCAATGGAAGCCTCCAATGAAACCATAGAGAAATCAACAGAAATTCATTCCCAAAATGAAAACAAGACGTCCATGAGACTCTGATCATAAAACATTACTAAACTGGAAGCACACCATCAAAGAAACAAAAATCATATCGAGGAAATTGAACAGAATCATCTCCTAGAGCATTTACTTTTTGGCAGTAGACTTAATTTGATTGAAGAAAACATTAGAACCCTTCAAAGAGATATGAATAAATTGAATATAAGTCAAGAAATGGACGATCTCAACAAGTGGTTGATTAAGCTTAATGAAGACTTGATCAAAAGCAAGAATGAATTCTAGGAAGCATCAAGAAAATCAGAACTCTAATCATACCTCAAAAAAGAGGTGGACATGATGCAAAATAACAGAACAGAAAGTGAAAATGAAGCAGAAATTATAAAAAACCTCTCTACCAACAGAGTTACTCATGTGGAAGACGGAACCTCTAACCCAGAAGACAAGACAAAAGAAATTGATCGTGAGGCCAAAAACTTTGCTAAGTTCAAAATAAATTAAGTAACACAAGGAAACTGTGGGATACCCTAAAATAACCAAACATCCAGATCATGGGTATACCAGAAGAGGAAATCCAGACCAGAGGCATAGAGAACACATTCAACAAAATTATTGAAAGAAAAAATTGAATCTCTTAAAAGAGAGGCCCATCTAGATACAATAAGCTCACAGAACACCAAACAGACAGTACTAAAGAAGAAACTCTCCAAGACACATCATAGTAAAAACTCTCAACAACAAAAACAAAGAGAGAGTGTTAAAAGCAGCAAGAGAGAAACAACTCACAACATACAAAGGCAATCCCATCAGAATTATATCAGGTTTCTCAATGGAAACCCTGAAAACCAGAATGGCCTAGAATAGAACACTTCAAAGTCTAAAAATCTGTGGTTTCCAACACAAGCTATGCTACTCAGAAAAAGTTTCTCTCATAATAGATGGTGAAAGAAAAACTTTCCATGAAAAAAACACAACTCTATGATTATATTAACACAAAGCCAAACCTACAGAGAATACTTGAGGGAATACTCCACACAGAACAGTTAAACAACCAATCTCCGGAGCCAACAAAAAGATTGCAATAAACAAAATAGACCAGGCTCAAAATCGTACAAAACACAAGAAAGCACCAAACCCCATAAAACACCTCATCATGACAGGGATTCATTCAAACCCTACAGTAATAACCTTAAATATTAATGGTCTTAACTCACCCACCAAAAGACACAGGGTATCAGGGTAGATCAAAAACTGGACCCTGGGGCTGGAGAGATGGCTGAGTGGTTAAGCGCTTGCCTGTGAAGCCTGAGGACCCCAGTTCGAGGCTTGATTCCCCAGGACCCATGTTAGCCAGATGCACAAGGGGGTGCATGTGTCTGGAGTTCATTTGCAGTGGCTGGAGGCCTTGGCATGCCCATTCTCTCCCTCTATCTGCATCTTTCTGTGTCTGTTGCTCTCAAATAATTAAACAAAATTTTAAAAAAAATTTATAAAAAACTGGACCCTTCTATCTGTGCTGTCTTCGAGAAACCAACCTCACCACTAAAGATAGACACTTCCTCAGAGTGAAAGGTTAGAAAATGATATTCCAAGCAAATGGAAATAAAAAAACCAGCAGGTGTTGCTATATTAATGTCTGATAAAATAGACTTCAAAACAAAAGTAATCAAAAAGGACAAAGAGGGCCACTTCTTACTCATCAAGGGGATGATCCAACATGAGCACATCACACTCATAAATATATATGTGCTAGAAGGTGCACCACAGTTTATAAAACAAAATCTACTTGACAATAAAACAGAAATAAACACCAACACCATCATAGTCAGAGACTTAAGTATTCCACCATTATCAATAGACAGATCATCCAAGCAGAAAATCAATAGGAAAATAATAGAGCTCAACAATATCATAGATCAACTAGACCTAACAAATATCTACAGAACTTTCCATTGCAAATCCAAAGAATACACATTATTCTCAGTAGCCCATGGAACCTTCTCCAAAACTGACCATATATTAGGCCATAATGTGTGCCTTTATAAAGTCCTGAAGATTGAAGTAACTTGCTGTATCATGTCAGATCACAAAGCCTTAAAGCTAGAAATTAACAACAAGAGACACATCAAGAACTCCACCAGCTCCTGGATGCTGAACAACACACTTTTAAACAGTGAATCGGTCATGGAAGAAATCAAAAAAGAGACTGTAAAATTCCTAGAATTGAATGATAATAAAAACATAACTTACCAAAACTCATGGGACACAATGAAGGCAGTCCTAAGGGGAAAAGTCACAGCCTTAACCGCCTTCATTACAAAGAGAGAGAGATCCCAAATCACTGGAAAAATAAGAAGAAGACAACCCAAAGAGCTCCAAATTTAAATAAGTAATCAAGAATACAGAAGAAATTAAAGAATTAGATACTAAGAAAACAATTTTTAAAAATTGATAAAACAAAGAGCTGGTTCTTTGAAAAAATAAACAAGATTGACAAACCCCTGGCCAATTTGATCAAGTAAAAAAAAAAAAAAATAGAGAAGTCTCAAATTAACACAATCAGAAATGAAAAAGTAGACATCACAATAGACATCAATGAAATTGGAATAATCATCAAGGCATACTTCCAAAACCTCTACTCCACAAAATTGGATAATTTGGAAGAAAGGGATGAATTCCTAGACATATACCACCTACCAAAACCAAACTCAGAGTAGATTAATCTCCCAAACAAACCTATCACAAGTCCATCAAGATTGAAAAGGTAATCAAAAACCTCACCAAAATGAAAAGTTCAGGACTGGATGGCTTCTCAGCTGAATTTTATCAAACCTTAATTGAAGAACTGAAATCAATTTTTCTTAAACTGTTTCACATAATTGGACACCAGGGAATCCTCCCTGACTCCTTTTATGAAGCTAGCATCATCCTAATACCAAAGCCAGACAGAGATGCACTAAGGAAAGAAAACTGTAGGCCTATATCCCTAATGAAGTTAGATGCAAAGATACTGTAAAAGAAAAAAACCCTTGCAAACCAAATTCAACAACACATCAAAAGCATTTATATACCTTCATCAGTTGGGCTTTCTCCTATGGAAGCAGGGATGGTATAACATACAGAAATTGGTCAATGTAACATAATATATGTGTTTTAATAGCCATAATACACATAAATGGGTTAAAATCAGCTAAGGTCATATATTGC